>NC_140939.1:139676967-139954467 GCF_014529385.1 Adiantum capillus-veneris
ATTTTGCATACCAAACTTGTCCAAAATTTTATGCAAATATTTTGCCTGCAACATGTATATGCCATCCTCTAATTGCACAAACTGAATACCCAAGTAATAATGTAGCAAACCAAGATCAGACATCTCAAAGTTTTTTCTCAAAGCATCTTTAAACGCTTCAATTTCATCTGTAGTATTGCCTGTAAGAAGCATATCATCCACATAAAGTGTTAGCATAATGAGAACTCCATCTCTCTTTTTGACATACAAAGTACTTTCTGTTGGACTATTCTAAAATCCCTGGCCAATCAAATAAGTATGTATCTTCTCATACCATGCTCTTGGAGCCTGTTTGAGACCATACAAAGCTTTACGCAATCTACATACCTTTTGCTTTTGACCTTTTACAACAAAACCACTTGGTTGACTTACATAAACTTCTTCCTGCAAATCACCATTCAAAAAAACAGTTTTGATATCCAACTGATGCACTTTCCAACCATGATGAGCAACAATTGCAACTAGTGATCTAACTGTGGATGCACGAGAAGTAGGAGCAAAGGTTTCATCATAATCTATGCCTTTCTGTTGCGCATAGCCTTTTGCTACAAGCCTTGCTTTGTACGTGTCAACAATACCATCTTGTTTCCTTTTTACCTTAAAAACCCACTTTGTACCAATAGGCTTTTTACCTGTAGGCAAGTCCACTAGATCCCATGTATGATTCTTATGAATAGAATCAATTTCTTGCTGCATAGCATCTTTCCACTGAACACACTCTAAAGTTTGTTCAAATGAATCAGGCTCATCTACATCACAAAGAGTGCTAAAGAAAGACAAATCTACTTGCTCTCTGCCAAAAGTAGTACCAGCACGTGTTTTTCGTGGCAACGGTGCATCCAACTTGCTATCCTGCAAAGTTTTCTGAACCCATTTAGGCAAGGTTCTTTCTTCCCTGAAAACTTCTTGATCTTCACGCACAATTTCCTCTACATCATGAGGTGTCACATGTTGATCAAAAGATTGATCAAGATTATCAACCTTTTGTGATTCTTGATTCTCCACAAAAGAAGGAAGCAAACCTTCAAATACATCATGTGTCTGCATATGAGGTACATCAAAAGCAACCATAGGTTGAGTAGTAGTTTTTGCAAAAATTACACCACGACTTTCAAAAATCTTGTTTGTAGCAGGATTGTAAAGTCTATAACCTTTACTTCCACTACTGTACCCCAAAAATATACATTTGATTTCCTTATCATTAAGCTTCCCACGTAACTGCTGAGGGATGTGAGCATAAGCAAGACAACCAAAAACACGAAGATAACTGACTGAAGGTTTTCTGTCATACCAAGCTTCATAGGGAGTAATGGTCTTCAAGGCACAAGTAGGACACCTGTTCAAAACATGTGATGCACAAGCAACTACCTCCATCCATAGCTTATGAGGCAAACTCTTAGCCTTGAGCATACATCTAGCTGTCTCCATTAAAGACCTGTTCTTCCTTTCTGCAACACCATTTTGTTGTGGTGTGTATGGCATAGTGCATTGGTGTTTAATGCCTTTCTTTCCCAAAAAATCCTTAAATGCACCTGACATGTATTCCCCTCCTCGATCGGTACGAAGAGTCTGTACTTTGCAACTTGTTTCATTTTCAACCATGGCGACATAATGTTGAAAAACTGCAAACAAATCTGACTTTGCTTTGAGTGGATACACCCAACAAAACCTGGAAAAGTCATCAATGAAGGTCACAAAATAAAGGCTGTTTCCTATAGATGGCGTCCTCATAGGACCGCATACATCACTGTGTACAAGCTGCAACTTTCGTGTCCCTCTAACTGAACCATCCTGCGAAAATGCAAATCTGTGCATCTTTCCAAGAACGCAACCTTCACATACATGTCTTGGTGGCATCTCCAATAAAGACAAATCATGCACCATATTATGACGTTGTAAAGTCATCAAACTGCCATAACTAACATGCCCAAATCGAGCATGCCACAACTCGGCATCCTGCATGGCCTGAGTCTTTGTTTCTTCAATACATACCTGAATCTGCTTTTCATAACGATCTAGCACAAATAGTTTTCCAGCGTACCTGTAGTGATAAGAGAATAACCATTCTCTCGATCTCGTACAACACATTTGTCATCCTTAAAAATGACCCGAAGACCATTTTTTGCAAGAGAGGATACATACAACAAATTCTTCTTGATCCCTGGAACATATAAGACATCTGGCAAGCATAAATCTGAACCATCTGAAATGGTAATCAAAATCTTACCAACGCCTTTGATTGGGTAAGAAGCATTATTTGCACATGTCACCTTCTTTCCTGCTGGAGCTGCATCCAATGAACAAAACAAATCCTTCCTTGAAGTAATATGCTTGGATGCACCACTATCAAAGTACCAAATCATTTGTGTCTTGTCAACACTGTAAGCAGAAAAATCTGAACATCCTACAAAAGCATAAGAATGCTGCACAAAGTTTGCAGACTCTTCTTTAGCTGTAGAAGAATCACCAGAAGCTGAAACAACCAAACTTGACTCTTTCTTCTTTTCTTTAGCAATTCGCTTTTTACACTCACTAATGTAGTGACCAAGTTTCTTGCAATAGTGACATTTACCTTTCTTCTTGGACTTGTCGGAATCACCTTTAGACTTCTCTGAAGACTGTCGTGCACCAGACTTGGAGTGATGAGCACTCTCTTTACCCTTGTTTTTGTTCTGTACAACAAGAGCATGATCCATACCATCCACCTGTAAAGACTTGTTCTTACGTGATTGATCCTCCTGCAATAGCAAAGCCACTAACTCTTCAAAATGAAGAGGCTCAGGATTAGCTCGCAAAGACAGAGTCAAAGAAGTTTGAAAAGTCAAATAAGATGGTGGTAGTGAATTGAGTGTTTTGGAAACCAAGTCCTTCTCTGGAATCACTTCATCAATGCTAAGCAATTGCTCTTTAAGATCCCTGATTTTTGTAAGATGCTCGACAATATCGTCACCTTCGTCCATCTGTATATTGTCAAGTTGTTTCTTCAAAAACTCTATTCTGGCAGCGTTTCTTACTCCAAACATAGCTTGCAGAGTGTTCCAAGCATCCTCATAAGTTCTGCAAGATCTGATATGTGGTGTGATTGTCCTCTTTATGGTTAAGGCAATCACAGCCATAGCTTGTGCATCTTTAGTATCCCATCTCTTTTGCTTTGGAGTGACTTGTGAGGGTCCTGCACCAACAGCTGCACCACGACCAGGTGTGGCAGGTGCAATGCTACCTGGATGAACTTCATCTCCAAATACATAACCCCACAATCCTTTACCAACCAAAACATTTGGCCATAAAAGACCAAAGAGAATAGTTGGTACCATCCAATTTGTCTTTGGATGTAAACGTACCAAAAATCTCTTTCTCCGTAGATTGAGCCATACTGTGGATGCACACAAGAGAGCAAAAGAACCTCCAAGATATTCACAAATCTCCTCTCCAATGCAAGCAAAACTCTACACAAAATCTCTGCACAAAGCTACGACAAGCTGCTTCCCAAAAGAACTGTTTACCTGAAGAAAATCTGTCAAAAAGCACACCCTCTTGATCTAAACGCCTCCGAAAAGTAACTTCTGCTACGCTGCTCAGAACAAAATTCTGAGGACTCGAACGTCCTCGAAAGGGGGGTAAAAACACAGGTCACCTATTCAAAATACTCCCGGAACGTCGAGGATGCTCCCACGAGCAAATTTTCCGAAAACTGCTTGAAAGCTGTGATTGCATGCACGGACGCGAAAACGCAAGTGGAGGCTCTGGAAATCACCTCGCTCTGATACAATTGTTGAAGATGATGAAACAGGAAACAGAAGGAAGACAGCAACTCAGAGTAGGAAGAAGATGGAGAAGGAGAAGACACAGAGCTTGTGTACGAGATCTCTGTAGTCTATCTCTCTGTATTAGAATAATAGAGTATATACAAACTCAGAGCTACAAAGCTTATATGAAACCCTAAGAGATAAAGTGTCCTTTCACACTGGATATCCAGGGGGAAAAACCCAGTGGGAGAAAAGTGCCCGTGGTGAAGCGCGTATACACACTAACACTACTACATGTCTACACATATTGGTCTTGAAAAAAACCTCTTGAAAAGAATAAACCAAATATATCTTCAAAAATTAAATTCTCAACTAAAATTGTCTCCTTTTGTTATGTGCATTTAAACCAATACATTTATTCTATGTAAAGGATAAAGTCTTTGACTTTCTATGACTAAAGCACTTTCTACTACTAAAGAAAAAGAAATTAGTTTGATTTTACATTTGACAAAAGCTGAAAAGTAAGTTTCTTTGTTATTTCTTACGATCTTACTCTCCCTTTTGCATTTTAGAGAGGTTTTCTAGTGAGTGAAGCAGTGAGTGACACATGGAGGATCTCTCCTTCCTTGAAAAATTTAAGCTGTATTATAAAGAGTATAGACAAGACACAAAAAATGTTTTCTAATGTTTTCAAGATTTCATTATTTAAAATTGAAGATTAGCTTTACTTGTCTTTTGTTGAAATTAGGGTTGCAGGGATGCACACACAACTTCGTTGAGGGGAAAAGTGCCCCAACAGTCCTAAGTGTGTTCACTCACATCACTACCACATAGATGGCAACAAATCCGCCCAAGGAGTGATGCAATGACACATAGCATGTCGGGAAGTGCCATGTCCTAAGGACATGATCAATCCACAAAAGAGAAAAATCCCAAAGCTTTTTGGATTGCTTTGAACTTCTCACGAGGCAATGGCTTTGTGAATAGATTTGCAAGTTTGTCTTGTGTCCATGGGAGTTCACTATGTTAAAGTTGCATATAGCACGTGCAAACAAGAGGTGTTTAAATAATCTCATACTGTATATTTTTAAGTATTATATGTACCCCTTATGTATGCATTTTTGTAAAAAAAACTAGCCCTTATGTATGAAAATTTTCACTTTCTCAATTAAAAAACCCTTTATGTAAGTACATTTTTTTTGTACATGTACCTAATTATAAATCCCTTATTTTGTTTGCACGTGCTATCTTACAATATATTTGGACGCCCCGGGTCTTCTATTAGAACATAAGACAAGTTGATCTCTCTTGTTGAGAGTCTCTCCCTAACATAGTGATAATGCATCTCAATGTGTTTGTATGAGCATGAAAAACTCGGCTCCTTGCAATTACTAATGTCACACAGGGATTTCACTGACGTGATCACGATCGTGTGATCACGTTAATAATGCAAGTGATTACACATAAAAAAGACGTGATCACGTTGATTGTTAAAATTGTTAACGTGGTCTTGATGGTGACCTGCAAAAACCAATAGAGCCGGTAGCCCTCTGGGCTTTTTCATTTTCCCGGCAGGCTCGTCGGGCTTAAGGGTTTTTCGTCGGGAAAATGAAAAAGCCCGATAGGCAAAAACTGTATATAGTAAACCTCTTTTTACTTTGGCATTTTAACTAGGCAAATCCATGGGGAGTGTATCCGAGCAACGGGTATAATTATCTCATTGTGAATTGACTTAAGGTTACAGAGTCACAGGTCCTTTTTTGGGCTGAAGGTTTTCTTAATACGATAACCTCTTCTAAAAATATTTAAATCCGGTATGGAGAAGGTCCAAGAAGCTAAAGAAGTTCAAAGAGGGAGGGAAGAACACCACTTTCCTTGCCTATGCTGGCACCTTTGGTGCTATGGACAAGGTCTTGGCCTTCATCCAACAGCTTGATGCGGCCTTTGGTGATGAGGGCTTCATAGAGTCCTCTAAACTACGTCAAGTATCTATGCATTACCAAAGTTTTGCTCGACAATGGTGGGATAGCCTACAAGCCCAAAGAAAAGCTCCAAAGACATGGAAGGCTTTAAGAGCCTCCATCATAAAACAGTTTCTGGCAAGCAACGCTCAAGAAAATGTCCTCACAGAATGGCAAAACTTGAAACTCTCTCCCTACGAGTCTATCCAAAAGTATGTAGATAAGTTTTGGGATTTATTTCTCAAAGCCATTATCTACAAAAAGATAGACTTTGGGGAGCAAGAGCAACAATTATGTGCGGGTATTTCTGAAGAGAAGGCCGAGTATATTAACTCACAAAGGCCTAATACCATATCGGCGGTCATACACCATACTATGGTCGCCTCTCAAATCGATTCCCAACAAGGGGTTAAGAAAAACTCTAAACCCATGGAAGTGAAGGATCAAAATGAGCCTAGAGGGAGGACTAATGCTCAAACTTCCTCCAAAGGCAACTCTAGCAACACCGATAACAAAGTTAAGGAGAAAGGAGTCTATAAAGGTAAGAATAAACTCTCTGCAATAGAGCTAGAGTGTTATCGTAAGGATAACAAATGCTACAAATGTGGACAACAAGGGCATGTCTATCGTGCTTGTCCCCAAAGAAATGCACGCAACAAGCCACCTTGAGTTTCTATGTTGGAAACTCCAAAAGAGGATGCTTATAGAAAAAGGCTTTTGTTTTTCCTATGCTAGAAGATATGTACATACATGTTTATGAGTCGGGTAGTATCCTATCCCTTGTAAATATGCATGCTTTCACAAGTTAATGAAAATTTATATTTTCATATATATGATTTCTGTTAGAAAGTTTATAAATGAATTTAATGTTTCAACCAATAACAATATTATTAAATAAATAATTATAATAAAAAAAAAACGGGAATCAAGAGGAATTAGAATTGTCTAAATTCCTAAATGGATTCCAAAATGTTTTTAATGATGATACCTCCGTGAGCTATCTCCACAATGAGGGGACAATGGCCATACAATGGAGCTTTTACCATGAAGCTCATTGCCTAATAAGCCTCCTTATTGAGCTTTACAAGCTCCACAAGAGGAGTTCAAAAAGGCAATAACATGGACTGGTAAGTTTCGAGAGAGATTCAATAATTAGGTCACATTATCTCTAAAGGTGGTATTTCTATGGATCCACAAAAAGTAGAGGTAATAAAAGATGGCCTAATCCAAGGAATCTACATGAGTTGCAAAGCTCTAAAGATATGAGTGCATACTAAAGATGCTTCATAGGAAAAATCCATGCTTATAGCAGGTCCAATACATGACTTAACAAAAAAGAACGTTAAGTATACATGGACCGCAAAGAGAGAAAAATACTTCTAAAAAGTTTAAAGAGAAACTTATTTCTCAACTTATGGGATCTCTCAAAGCTATTTGAGGTCCAATGTAATGCCTGGATGATTTCCTTTGAGCAAAACTTTGCTTCAAGAAGGGAATACCATAGCATACGAGATTCAAAGACTCAACTCCAATGAGCGAATGTTGGTCATATACAAAAGGACCTATGAGCTGTTTTAAATGCTCTAGACACATGGAAGTACTTCTTGCGGACTCCATTCATGATGCAAACCAAGCTCTCGGACAATCAAATGAGGTAGGAAAATTTCTTTTTGCAATTTAAATTCTACTTTGCTCACATTGCTGGCAAGCACAATCATGTATCCGATGCACTTTCCCAATGGCCAAGGGTAGATAGGATATCAATAGCAACTTACAATGAGCTATGTTTTATGATAGTTAAATATGCTTCTAACCCAGGCTTTAGGGATATGATAATAGCCTTACAAATGGAAGAAAAAGAACCACTCACGTAAAAGGATGGTTATCTTCCATACCTCAATAGGCTATATCTTCCTTGCTTCCCATGCTCCTTCCATATGCGGGGCAAAGAGGAATTCGAATTTGCTCTGCTAGGAGTAAAAGCATACTTGTATTGGCTTACCAAGAAACAATAACATACAAGAGAATGTTTCAAAATGTATGGTATACCAAAAGATGAAGTATGAAAAAAGGACCATGGATTGCCAACATCTAATAGTGTTGGATAGAAATCCTACCATGAACATTAATTTTTGATAGAATCTCTATTAGAACTAGAGTAACCCTCTTATGTTGGCCTACTATTCCAATGGATGGCCAAAAGATACAAAACTAATAACCCTTGATCTACTAAAAGCCTGTGATTCGAAGTAGATCAATGCTCAAAATGAGAGAAGTACTTATCTTAACAACAATATGTCTCTAATAACGTGAACATACTTCTAAGGAGAAACTACCTTTCAAGGCTAAAGATGGAAGATCCGAAAGTCCCTTGTAGCTTAAGATACCTGGGAAGATCTTCATTGCAAAAGAGTATAGCCGAGATAAAAAAGAATCTTTTTACAAGATTAAACAGGCTATATCCATTTATTAGCTAGGCAAAAGAGGCTCCTGCCGTTAGGCACAAAAGAGCCTTATCCTTTAAAAAAAAAAAAAAAAAGGTTGGGTCTTACTAAACTTTCCCAAGGCAAATTACACACAAATGAAGACCCGCCACAGATCGAGGATGAAGCAGAGGAGCTCCAACCCAAGTTCATCCTTCAACAAGAAGACAAGGTATTAAGAAATGGTAAGATTACTGACAATATCTTATTTAATTATCCTTTCAAAGATGCTAAATGCATGCAAAGAACATGGCTTAAGGATAATATGAACCTTGTTAATGATTCTTACAATGACACAAAAGAGTAAGCAAATGTAAAAGAAATGCATTTTAAATGATCAATGTTTTTGTCTTATAAGACTCTCTTTTTATGTTTTGTGCACAAATTTTAAAGTATGCATACTTAGGATCATGTTTGTGGTGACTACGTCTCCCAAACACTAAGTAGACCTTGTCACTCTACTTTGGAAGTATGATATGGACTAAAAAGAGCAGACATGCTTGCGGTAGACAATGTCTCTCAAGCACCAAGTGGATTATTCATCCACTCTGGAATGATGTCGTAGGGTAAAAATGGATCCTCTACCCGCTAAGACCAATGGACTAATGGGTGAGACTTTACCATCTCTACCTCATAGTCGAGGACGACTATGATTTCAAGAGAGAGGTAATGTCATAAAAATTAATATCTATCCAACCCAAATGATTTTCTCATATTAAACTGATCACTTAATGTGGGAGAATACACGGGAACAAGGGTTAAGATATAGACATGTGCTTATAGATCTATCTCAACACGGGGCCAATGGTTAAGGGGCCCAAATGAGAGATGGTCTATCAAAGAGCAAGGCTAACCAATGGAGCATAAGACCTTAGGGTTAGATTCATTGAAGACCTCCGATAATGTGTGTAAAAGTCCTTTGACCTTAGGCAAGCTAGGGCTGAGCTTCAGGTGGGAACCCGGCCTAAGCTCGAGGTGCTTGTCCTGCTTGAGGTGCTTGTCGTGCTTGAGGTTCTTGACATGCTTGAGGTTCTTGACATGCTTGAGGTGCTTGACTGGCTCCATGCTTGAGGTGCTTGACTTGCTACATGATTAAGGTGCTTGAGGTGCCTTGAGATGCTTGTGGGAACACCCCCTAGTTCAAGTGCTTTGTCATGCTTGATGACTAAGGGGCTTGCTCATCCAAAGTCAAAAAGATCCCTACAAGGAGGGGGGCGAGCCTACAAGGGGGGGGATGAGAGAGAACACACACACACACACACACACAAGGGAAACCCCAGCTTGAAGAGGCAGCAAGAACACTTGTCAAGTTCCTCCTCATGTTGCCCTCATGGTGTGCCTGAAGCCTATTGGTTGGCCACCCAAGGGGTCCAATGATAATTTAGGATATTTAATTAATTGATTTTGCATTTATCAAGTCCTCTCTCTCAAAGGGGAAAGGGGGACACTTGTCCCAAGGCTACCCTTGTTGCTTGTAATGGCTCCTGCTTGTGATTGGCTAGGCCTGGAGGGGTCCAATGAGCTTCAAGCATGAGATACAAGGGGGGGGCGACCCAAGCAAGCTAGGGGGTTGCCTAGGGGGTATACTCACCCACACACACTCACAAACACTCTCATGGTGTGCTATGCAAAGTGCAAGAGCTCCATCTCCTTCTCGAAGCTCCTTGAGAAGTTGAGAGCCTACACCAACTCTCTTGGCTATGGAATGCAAATCCAACCAAGAGCTATGCTTCAATGCTTAAGCTTGCCATCTTCTTCTTCTCCATTACTATGCTATTATGTATGCTAGCAACAAGAGTATGATAAGTGAGGAACTAATTCTTTCTCCTATGAAATGTTTCTTCTTCCTCTTCCCTACCCTCATTCCCTGCTAGCTCTCTCCACCTTCGAAGGTGTTTGAGGTCTTGGGATTGAGGCTAGGGATAGTTAATGCTTTCTACAAGTGCATGTTATGCTTATTGCAAGAAGGCTAATGGTTTATTGCAAGTAGATTAATTACTTAATGCAATTAGATTAATTGTATTGCAAGGTAGATTAATTATTGCTTTAAGCACAAGTTGATGCATAAAAGTATACATCTTCATGCACTCAAATGATTTAGGGAACACAAAGATTAATGATGTTCACAAGTTCTTGATTGTTTTCAAGCTAAGATTGATTGTTGAAATTATGCAAAATCTTGGTGTGTGAACCTTCCATCTCCATATTGCCAAGGAGGTCTCAAGGAACACAAAGATTGTATTGTACCAAGTCTCTCTTAATGAGAGAATCTATAATACAAATGACTTTTGGAGGGGGGACTGGCTCCACATAAATCCGGTCCTCAACTGTTGTCATATTCTCTACACTCCCTCTCTTGTAAAAGTATTGTTCATGCCTAGTTAATTAAGTGTTATGATAGAGTTGCTACTACCAATTAAGTTCACCCTCTATGCTTTCAAAATTGCTCACTCTAATTCTCTTAATTTTGCTATTCTCTAAGTTCATAGGCCATTCCCATTACACTTATTTAACCAAATGAGTGTTAGCTTTCTCATACCAAGCATAGGAGATTGCTTCAAACTATATAAAGGTTTCTTACATTTGCACAATTACTTTTCTTGTCCTTTCTTGGAAAAACCGTATGACTGCATTACATATACTTCCTGAAATATATCACCATTCAAGAACTTAGTAACAATGTCTAGTTAATGTACATTCCATCCAAAGTGAGATGCCAATGTACATAGAAAACAAACAGTAGGCATATAATAAGTAGGAGCAAAAGGTTTTTCATAGTCAATGTGTTTTTGTTGTGCATAACCTTTTGCAACAAGTCTAGCCTTTTAATAGTGAATCTCACCATATGGCTTACATTTCAACTTGTAAACCCACTTTGTACCAATGACCTTTTTTCTAGGAGACAAAACACATAAATTATTTTGATGGAAATTTCCTGGCTTATAAAGGTTACAATTTCCATGAAAATCCTATGTAAAAGAACAATCTTCTCAATGTTTTACATAGTGAATGCAATGTGTGTAGGTGGACATTTGAGAGGGGAACATCTAAAATTGCTTTTCACATTTATAGTGTCTATCTGGGGCTTTATTCCACTTAGTAGTGTTCAACTCCTTTGTTGCACCCATGCAAAAGATACAAGGACTTGTGGCTTTGACACCTTTTGACTCGTTGTGCATACACTTTAGCGTTTCTATATCTCCCTCATATGCCATTCTACCTTGCAAAGGGAGTCGTCCCGATGGAAGTTTTAAAAGCTACTTGGTAAACCCATAGTGCAGTGTGTAGCTTTTGATCCCAATCATTTCGTGAGTCATTGACTATTTTGGTGAGTACTGTGCATAAGATTTTGTTAGTACTCTCTGCTTGACCATTAGCTTGCGGGTGATAGGGTGTTGATTTGCGATGGACCACCATGAATTCGTCAAGGAGGCTTTTAGTGAAGTTGTTTAGAAAGTGTGTTCGCCTATCACTCACTATTTCAATGGGTAGACCATATCTTGTAAAGACATGTTCGAAAAGGAAATGAGCTGTTGTTCGTGCATCATTTTTATGTGTTGCCCGTGCTTCCGCCCATTTTGTCATGTAGTCTGTTGCTACTTTGATGTATTGTGCGGGCGACCTGTATCTTGGAGGTATGATGGGACCAATAAAGTTGATGCCCCATTTGACAAAAGTGTGTATTCCCCTCATTGGCCGTAATGGCATTTCATCTCTCAGTAGGGGTGGTTTTGTGCGTTGACATTCATCACATCGTTTGACATAGGTCTCTGCATCCCTAAACAGGGTTGGCCACCATATGCTTGAGTGTAGTACTAGCTTTTCCATTTTATCAGCAGAGAAATGTCCCCCTGGATGACCTGAATGAAATTGTTCTATGATAATGTAACATTCTCTTTTCGTAGCACACAATTGTAGTTGTTCGTCTTTTCCCCGCCTATACAGTTGGTTGGCGATTAGCAAACAGTGTTTGGTCTCCTCTTCTACAATTTTCATTCTTGCTTTGCCCCATCTCTCAGGGAAGGTCTTGTTTCTTAACTACTTAGTTATGTGAGTACTCCAGTTGGGTGCTTGTACAACTCAAAACAGGTTCCATTGGAGGTTGTTTTGTACAGATATCACATGATTTTACATATGTATGGACACTGTGTTCCATCTTTTGCCAGTAGACTCCCAGTTTCTTTAGCCGTTGGCATGTTTGCGTTTCTCCATTGTGAAACCTCGTATTTTGTATATGAACCTGTTTGAGGTAGTAGTCGGATTCTTCAGGCTGTATGCAGAGTCTCAAAATCCCATCCTTACCGTGCTTGTACAATTGTCCTGCTAAAAGCTGTAGATTTTGTGTTCGATGTATAATTGAAGGTTATCTTTCTACCTGTAATGACCCGATTGTGAGTAGGGGAATGACCTCTTCACTCCACTTGGAACCATTTTGATGTTAAATAGATACGAATCTGGAAGATCATCATAGATACCCTCAGGTGCTTCTCCATGGAACAGTCTTGAAATATGATCTGCTCGTGTGTGTGTAGTCCCCTTTTTTACGACTACCATGAAGTCAAACTTGAGCAATAGTATAAACCAACGAACAATTCTTCCAGTGTTTCAAGGCTTGTTTACTAGATATAATAGTGATTGGTGATCCACAAAGAAAACAAAATTGTTTGCAAGAAGGCAGTGTCTAAAGTTTTTGACAGTATATATCATTCCAAGACCTTCTCTTTCCGTAGTGGTATAATTTTTCTCTGCGTTGTGTAGCTGTCGACTACAGTAGCAAATGGGAAAATCCATTTTCTTCTGTGCTGGCTTGGCTAATATGTATCCTATGGCATAGGCTGATGGATCAACATGAACATGAAATATTTTTCTCCAATCAGGAGCTTGCAAAATTGTAGAAAAAATTAGTTGTTGCTGCTTCAATTTGTGGAAAGCTTGCTCGCATTTTTCTGTCCATTCAAACTTAGCAATAAGGGCATACAACGGCTGAGCTATTACATCATACATATATATGAAACACCTATAGTACCCACAATTCCCCATAAATGCTTGCGCTTCTTTCATTTTTGTTGGTCTTAATAGTGCAGCAATTATTTTTATCTTTTGTTGATGTGGAAATTCCGTTTTTGGACACAATGTGGCCCAAAAATTTTATCTTGTCTTACCGTGAAGACACATTTTTTAGGGTTTAAGCAAATACGATACGTTCTTCACTTTTCAAAGACTTTATCTAGATGTTTTATGTGATCACTTCTCTGATGAGAATGAACACAAAGATCATCCATGTATATATTTAGAAACTGTCTGAGATATTCCTTGAATGCATGAATCATTAGTCTTTAGAAAGTAGCAGGGCCATTGGTCAGGTCGAAAGGCATTACACTGTATACAAATATACCCCACTCTGTTGCAAAAGCTATCTTATGTGAATCTTCTGCTTTAATTGTCAACTAGTTGTAGCCTGAGAACCCATCCAGAAAACTATAGGCCTCTTTCCCTGCTACCCTCTCAATAACATGATCCATTATTGACAGTAGATAGTTGTTCTGATGGTGGCAACATTTACCTGTTTGAGGTTTACACAAACATATAATTTGCCATTCTTTTTGGGTACTATCACAATATGGGACACCCAATTGGTGTGTTCAATCTCGTAGATAAACTCTGCATCTTTCAGTTTGTCTATCTCTTTCTTAATTTTCTTGGCAAAAGTCTCATTGTATGTGTAAGGACATTGCCTGCATAGTCTGGCATCACCTTTATGGGGTATCATGTGCTGATAGATCTCATGATCTATCGCCTTTAGATCTTTGTATGACCATGCAAAGACATCTTTGTATTGTCTGAGCGTATCTATCAGAAGTCGCTCTTCTTCGACAGTGAGGTTCGTGTGGCAATGTGTGTCGGTTTAGATTCCTCGCCTGGTTGTGCTAAGTTGATGCATTTGGCTTTTTTAGGCCCATCATATGAAGTTCCTAGTTCTTTGGGATCTCATTTGGGTTTTTGCACCACAATTTTCCTATCTTGAATAGTATACTTCTTACAGTGGGAAGGTGCATCAAACTTGTCATCGTTTGATTCCTCATCAATTTCCATTTCTGTTGTCCAAACTTCCTTCAAAGCTCGTTTCAGTTCATTGTATTTGTTTTTGCACATTTTGGACAACTTCGTCGATGTCTCGGAATTGCTCTCCATTTTTGGTTTTCTTGTGTTCTTTTTTTTTTTTTGGTTGAGTGAGGTTTCATATACATCTTTAATATCCCGTCTTTGAGGCAATCAGTTGCTTCTACTAACCTTAAGTACTGTGCTTTATCGGTTAACAGACATACTGAGTCTTACTTTGTCTTGTTTTATTTGTTTATGTGTTTATCCCGATATCTACACTGTCTTCAAGGATTTTGGTTCAAAAAATCATAGTAGATCACCCATCAATCCTTCTGTTTGATGTTATGACTTGAGCTACTAGAAATCTCGTTGTTTGCATTGTCCTCTAACAGCTTATCTGTCGAGTCTTGGAAAGCTTCTTTGTCTGTTTGGTCAAGGTCTCTTACTGAGATCTCATTCACTATGTGTCGGCAATCGACAACCCCCCTTCCTCAGGGACTTCCAACTCTAATTTTGGATCTAGACTCACACCCAACATTTGAAATGGAATGATATCATATCCTTCCTCGTCGCAGAATTTGGTGAGGTTCACCTCGTTGACACATACATTAGAGTGGACAGTATCTGTTGCCATCCAAAAGTTTTGAACATCTCCTCTGGAAAAGGCTTTGGTACGTATGCCTCATCTTGTGTAGTTCTATCAAGAATGAAATCTTCTTTTTCTAAACTACCACCCTCTGAAGCTGTTCTTGTCCAATGGTGAGCTTTGTTCTGCAACCAAGCCGATATTCCCCCTTCTTGGTTAGTTGTGGAGTTTAGTTCTTCTCCTGGGGTTTGTTCTACATCGCTATAACTATGATTTGTGACACTAATTTTCTTAGTGAGATCCTTGTTTCTTAGATAGATATAATCGTATCCCCAATCTTGTACTATTTTGAGCTTGAAGCATGAATGGTCTACCAATATGATATCAAAATTACTGCTCTCATCAAAATTCATAATCACAAACGTGTGCTCATATGTAATGCCGCAAGAGGTTACTACAATTTGCTCCAGGATACCAATTGGTCTCTCTAGATACCCATGTGCTAATTGAAGTTTCATTCTAGTATTTCAGAGAGAAAGTTTCTCCCATTTTTCTCACATTTCTTTGGTGGCTATGGATATTCCGGACCCACTATCCAATATTGCTACCGACTTAACCTCTTTGTACTCCACCGGCAGGGTAGTATTTTCTTCTTCACCTTCACAATAATCTCCTACCTTGTTCACTGGTACTGGCTCATGTTTAACTTGTTTTGAGGGTTGGTTCAATGTTTTTGGAGAAAGCATTGGGCGGCGGGTTACCAGCCCTATTTTTTCCAAAATTTTCCCGATCTCTTCTCAGAGATGCGGTCTTATCTGCAGTAACTCTGATAGAGTTAGCGTACAACGGATAGGGGATGACATCAGCTCATGAAGAATTTTGGTATCCATCATCTTAGGATTGGCCTTCCATTGAGATGGTACTTTCTTCACCTCCGATCGGGTTTCGTGGTTACCAATAAATGAAGGGAAAGCCTTCAATGATTGCTATTTGTTGTCTTCCGATATCGCTGTACTTGTATCACCATACAGTGATCGGATGTCATTTGGGTAGAGCTCATGTTCTAAGTGGATCTCTGCGATAGGGGCTGACAGAAGTGTAGCACTTCCATCTTTTCTATTCTTGATCTGTTCTCATAGCTCCTGAGGAGGCCATTGTTCTTCCACTTCCGAAATTGGCAGTGGTGCTTGCAAATACATTCCTTCTGTCGTATTGGCTGTCACCCTCGTATCCAATGGTGTTTCTTTTACAAAATCTGGTTGGTCTTTCTTTCCAATTCCCCACTCCTTTAACTCTTGAATTTTTTCACGGATTAATACCTCAGTTTTTGGAGTAGTCAAAACTGATGGTTCCATAAGCGCTTGAGCAGCTTGGATGAGCTCCTTGCACATCTTTAGCCTCTCTTTGAGTCATAGCCTGGACGAGGGTATGTTAGCCACTTATCCTCTTGGGTTTGGTTAGGCTTTAGCCTCGCACCGTAAGCTTTTAAAATTGCGTCCAAAGGTTCAAAAACCTTGTCCACCAAGACAAATCCTCCTGATGGTATAGCTGATGGTCTTTCTACCTCGTTCTTTTCCTTAAGGTCTCTTTCTCTTCTCAATTGTTCTTTTGTTTGTAGTAATTTGGTTTCCAAATCCGTTTTTTCTTTCTCTCTTTTGGCCTTTATGTTGTCTTGTTCTGCCTTCTAGGATTTCCTAGGGGTTCAAACATACAAATTTTCTATCTCTGTTTGACTGGCTGGGGCATTCCTTGCAGACTCATGTGCTTGGGCTCTTATTTACCGCGTTTAGCCAGTCAAACATACAAATTTTCTATCTCTGTTTGATTGGCTGGGGCATTCCTTGCAGACTCATGTGCTTGGGCTCTTGTGTTTCTGATCCACTTGAGCTTGGCACAATTCCAATTTTCTTCATGGTTGCTTTTCCTTTGTTGTCAGGGTTTTTTGGACAGTGTGGAATGAGATGGTCACTTGTACATCCTTCACAGAACCCAAGAATTTTAACCTGTTCTCCTTTGTTTGAGCAAATCCTTGTCCAATAATCACCGCTGCATTCATAGCATGGTCCTACAGGTGGTGGAAAAGCTTGCAGAGCCCCCATCGGTTGTCCTGCTCTAGGAGGATACCCCCTAGGTTTGTAGTTCTGGTTTGCCATGAACATAAGCATATTTTCATCGACCAAGTAATGGTTTTTTGTTGGCTCTGCTATGTATGAGGGTTCGGGAATTTCTTCAGTAATTATCGATGGAATTTGCCCCTCCGAAGCATATGCATTCCCATCAAACCCCCTCTCGTAGGTATTGTCTAAATCTTCTTGATGTGAAACTACCTGGACCATACTATGATCAGAAGGTGTTTCTATGGGTTGAGAAATCCGTACCATGGCCCTATTGTCCTCGGGTAAAGAAGGTTGATGCCCCAACACAGGTTGAGGTTTTTCCTGCCCTTGGATTGCGCTATTTGGCCCTACTTGGTATCTTGGAGGGGGTGGAAATTGTTGCCCTCCATGTGGTCCTCATATTGTCTCTCTCTAACAGAGTTCCGATTATAGAAACATTTGTGGGTTTCATGGTTTGTCCATTTTTGTTCAGTAGCACACCACTTCCTGCCCTCTTTTTGAACTTAAGGGTCCCTTGGGAGAAAGTAATTCAAATGTTATCACTTTTCTACTTGCCCAATATCAGCTCAAAATTCCAAAAAGATACATGGATCACGATCATTGTTTGGCAAGATTTTGGACTGATACTTTGTGAGTTTGTGATACAAGGTCTAGTGATGCTATTGTCCAAATCTTTTTGCATTTGATCAACTTTTGCCAAGTCAAAAGCAAGATTTTGTGTCTGTTTTTGCGGTTTTTTGCAAACAACTCCCTTTTTGGTATTTTGATCAGGTTTTTTCACTTTTTGTCTATGGCTCCTTTTGGAAAAGTTGTTCCCGTAGTAATTATGAGTGCACTGGTCAAATTTCATTGTCTGGTCTCTACCTGGTACATGGATCGCAATCCATGTTGGGAAGCATCTGGTATGATTTTTGGTTATGTTGGTTCTCTACTTTTAGTTAATCCCAATTCTCTTTCCTTTTTGAATTTGGAAAAGTAAAAGTTCAATTTTTCCCAATTTTCCTCAATTTCCAAGGTTTTGCTCTTCTCAACCCAATTTCTTGATTTAAATGATCTTTTAGCACTCTATTTCTGACCAAACTCAAGGTTTTGGTGCCTGAGAGCCTGCCCTAAGCAAAGGAAACAGTTTTAGCCCATTTTTCCCGAAAGGTACATGGATCGTGATCCATGTTGGACCAGCAAATTGGAAATCTTTTGCACAGTCTGTTTCTAGCAAGCTCGTCTATCCCCTTTTTGAAGGTTTTGCTTGATTTGGTTCAGTTTTGAAGCTCTGACTATCAATTTTTCAATGTTTCACAGTTATGGTCTTTGACGCCAAAATAAGGTTTTTGACAGTTTTTTCCTTAATCCTTTTGGCCCTGAATGATGGTGTAAATTGCTACTTAACCTACTCGTATAAACTAAAATAAATCCACAAACATAAATGAATCTAACAGTACAAAAACGACAACGAAGTGTGTGGTGGAACAGTCCTTTTCAAGCATGGGAAAATCAAAGAATGAAATACACTCTTGTACTTCACTCACAACTTTCTTTGCTCATAAAGAGTAGCACTGGCTAGTCTCGAACTCCAATATCTACTAAGCACTAAACCTACGTCTAGCTGCTTTACTGTCTATGTGTAAGCAGAATGGGTGTCAAAAGCTTTGGAAGGGATTCTTTAATACACTGAGTCACTCACCACCTAAGGATTTATTTCCTCGGCAATGACGCCAATGTTAGCCGGTCGCCACGACGGATGTCTGCAACATAGCATTTTTGTACTAACAGAATGTCAATAAGCAAGGAAGCAACTCGGGATGGGGCACGAAGACTTAATGAGAGTGTCAATCTCACCAAAGTGAACTCAGAGAGCTACTCATACTACGACAAAAGCAAATCAACCACTTTCTAGTCACAAAATTAGTATTCGTCCAATCTCACCGCTCTAGGTCATCACGTCTTTCCGGTATCCAAACGAATTCGGAATGCAACGAGACTTAAGGAGAGGTATTACAACACCAAGCGGCACAATCCTACCAAGTTCCGCAACCATCTGGGTGGGTACATAAATCAAAATCCATCACAAAAAATGTGCAAGAAACTGATGCAGAACTATACGAAAAGGTCCTCTTAGCATAGAAACACTTATCCATTGTCAAAACATTAAAAAAAAACCATTTAAACCTTCAAGCCAATGCATTTATCTCACAAGAAATGCGTTGCAAATCACATCCAAATTGAGAATGGTTATACTTAAATTGTAGAGCAAGAGACAAAAAACAGAATGTGCTATTCGCAAATAAATTCTGATTGCCAGTCCAAGAGAAAAGTGGATTACAACTTGTAGCAGCAAGAAGCTTCTCACAGTGAACGTTCAAAACTCTTTTTAGCTAATAATATCCTTTAGTCTAAAACTAAGGGTTTTGACTTAAAGGCTAAGGGAACTTTCCCACGGCCATTTGACCACTTACAAGGGTTGTAGACTCAGAGAGGCTGAGAGGGTATGCCAAAATATATTACAATTACAAATCTTCATTAGCTAAATTACACAGCTTCGTTTGAAAAAATGAGCAAGTATTACTGGTCTAGTGTACATCCATCTGCTACGTGTCAATCCGCTGTGTCCACCAAACAGTGGAGGATGGTGGCGTGGAAAGATGGATGATGTGGCACCTATTGCAAGAATCATTCCCACGCAGCCCCTATGGGTGAAATATCTTTTGTTGAGAATAAGGGGTTGTCTCATCCTTGTTACGGTGGTGTGACGACCAAGTAGGAGGAGACTATTCGCACGCAAGCCTTGGGGTGCAAAGTCATCCAAAAATGGAACAATTTGGTGCTCATGTGCCTTGGACAGGGATTTAATATTTACGTAATTACGTCAAATTTTGTGTGATCACAAGGTCTTATTGACTCATTTACATGATCACAGTTAACATGATCGCATAGAACTCGGTTAGTGGTGACTTGCAAACCCATAAAATTCCCGCCGGGCTTTTCAATTTTCCAAGCGGACCCACCGGGGTTCATTATTTTCCCTGCGGGCCCGCAGGGAATCTTGAAAATCCCGGCGGGCTGTTAGTGTTATATACACGGACCCGATCGGGCCCGCTGGGTATATTAGTGTCTTGCTTTCGTCTTTTGAGAGCTGAGAGAGCTGAGAGAGAGAGAGAGAGAGAGAGAGAGAGAGAGAGAGAGAGAGAGAGAGAGAGAGAGAGAGAGAGAGAGAGAGAGAGAGAGAGAGAGAGAGAGAGAGAGAGAGAGAGAGAGAGAGAGATAGATAGATAGATAGATAGATTTTATTATCGTCCTCGGAGGTCAAATATGACCTATGGGACCAAAGTTACATGTGATGTAGTATGTGTATGGCTGATGAGTGACTCTCGATGCTCCAAAATTGTAGTGATGAGAGTCGCAATGGAGAGCCCACACTTTGGCTGGGAGAGGAAAGTGTGTAGGTCTAAGTTATGGCTGAAAATGTGAGAGAAGCAAGTTCGGATGTGATCAAAAGCTGAGCACTCTAGTAGTGTGTGGTACTCAGACTCTCGAACTTGCAGTAAGCATAATGTGCACAATCGATTTGACTCTTCTCCATTGCCCCAACGCCCTATCTCGCATCGAAGGAAATGGGAGCTAAGCCAAATTGCTGCGATAGTGCGTATCGCGAACAAGGGAATAGGCTCAAGCATGTAAGTGTGAGTACGGTTTCCTCTCTCAGCGAAGAACATGGTTTT
The DNA here is from genome assembly GCF_014529385.1 of Adiantum capillus-veneris. Classification (NCBI taxonomy): domain Eukaryota; kingdom Viridiplantae; phylum Streptophyta; class Polypodiopsida; order Polypodiales; family Pteridaceae; genus Adiantum; species Adiantum capillus-veneris. The sequence goes on from NC_140939.1 coordinate 139,697,718, forward strand.
GTAGTTGGGGGCAATATAGGTGGTGTAATGTATGAAGCGTGACCCACCGGATTTCTCCCAAGCCGTAATACATTGGCGTTGTAGAAAAGCTTCATTCACTTGAGAGTCAATTGAAGCATCATGTAGCAAGTGTAATGCATCCCATCTCCCAAACCACTTCTTTATGTCTTGCATCCATCCCGTGCTCAAGATCTTGCTTTTATGCGTCTTTTGAACTTTTTTGCTTGCTTCCCATGCAATTGTAGGAAGTCGATGTGAGGGGTTTTGACGCATCTTTATCATGTACTCCACAACCCTTTCCATGCCCATAACCTCAATTGGAAGAGATCCCGACTCAAGAAGTAAGAGCATATATGGTGTTTGTGTCTTAACTTGGAGAAAGTTTGTAAGAAAACGCTTTTGGACATTCTCAAACTCTTTCCAAGTAGACCTTGAGATGCTCCCGCCCCACACTTCAACTCCATAAAGAAGAACCGGTGTCACCAATGCATCAAAAAGATACTTCTTGAGAACCCAACACTTGATGCTTCCCGCATTACACATGTTCTCAAATGCATAATATGCTCTCTTTCCCGCTTCCAAACGACGCATAGCACATTCATGCTACTTGTGATTGGATGGAACCTCAAGGCCAAGGTACTTAAAGCTCTCAACAACTTCAAGTGTCGCGTTGTTGTACACAATGCATGGCTTCTCCTTATGGTTGGTTTTCACAAGCATAACCTTTGTTTTGGATTCATTTACAATCAGCCCACTATGCAAGCAAAAGTTCTCAAGGACAACCATAAGCTTTTGTGCATCTTCTAAAGTGTGTGCTAGAAGCACTACATCATCCGCATACAACAAAAGCATGATTACCGCATTGCAAATAGTGACCTCTTCAATGCCTTCTTCTTGCATAAAGTCAAGTACCATTTGTTCCAATTGATCGATGCATAGACCAAAGAGAGTTGGTGACAATGGACATCATTGTTTAACCCCAATAGTGCTTACAAAAATTTCTGAAATTTCTCTTCCCATGCGCAATTGACAAATCACCTTCTCATAGATTCGAGAAACCGCAAGCATAAACTCACTTGGCACTTGGAGTTCTTCCATCCTTCTCCACAAATTGTTACGTGGAATCATATCAAAGGCTTTCTTAAAGTCCACAAAACAACAATACAATCGCTTGCCTTTCAACCGACTTTCCTCCATGAGAACACGAAGAGTGACAAGATGATCAATGGTGCTATGGCATCGACGAAAACCCGCTTGTCCCTTTGCACGCTTGTCATTCTCTTCAGCCCAATCACTCAATTTCATCTCCATTATGAACCCAAACAACTTTGCCATAAGAGACCCAATCATTATAGTCCGGTAGTTGCTTACATTCTTTACATCCCCTCCTTTATGCAAAGGCTTAACCCAATTAGTACTCCAATCATAAGGCATACCATGTTGAAGTGCAAGGTTGAACATATCACACATCCACTCATGGGTAAAAAGTCCCGTCCATTTGATCATCTCCGGCTTGATACCTTGAAGATCTCCCGCTTTGCGAGTGGCCAACTTTTCAAGCCCACCGCATACATCCTCAATAGTAAAAAAAGATGGCATACATGGGAGTGAACCATAAAATGGCATTTTTTCAGTATTTTCTTGCTCATATAATTGCCTACAATGTGTGTACATATCCACTAGAATCAAGTTACCAAAATTCTCAACCCGCTTGCCTCTCAAGTTTCTCCAAAATCTTTCACATGCATGTGCCTTTTCTTGGACTTGAAATTCTTGTTGCTTTACTTCCCATCTTCTTCTCTTCTTTTGAATCAATGCCTTGTATGTACGCAAATGACTTTGATAGTTGTCTTTGTCCATAGTTGCATCAAGCTTTATCAAGGACTTTGAAGCATCTTGACATTCTTTATCAAACCACCTTTTGCGTGATCTATCTTTGTGGATACCATGGAGATGCTTTATGGCAAAGCATTCTTCCGCACAAGAACAAATAGCTTTCTTGAAAGCTTCCCATTTAGTTTCAAATGGTGCATCACATTGAAGCTTTGTCATCCATAGTTTTTGCTTAACCATTTCAATGTACATTGGTGCCCGTTTGAAATCCATACATAGCGATAACTTCTCTTTCCTTTGGCTGAGATTATCATGCTTAGTTGCTTCTCCACATGAAAGGTCAATACATAAGGTGCGATGGTCGGATTCCGGGGTCCATTGACCAAACATAAAACTCTTTATGCGATACATGATGGCTTCAGAGAGTAGCATATAGTCAATCACACTATCCCCATTATGTCTTCTACATGTAAATCCATTGGTTCCACTCCACAAAGATACACCATTGGCAATGAGCATACTCGTGCTATTACACATGTGTAAAAGTAACTTTCCATAGTGATCCGGCTCTTTCTCATCCATTGAAGTACGATCATACAAGTGAACTTCCTCCAACTCCCTTGAAATGTATGGCATATCAAATTGTTGAGTATCATGTTGCAATGTTTTTGTGCGAGCATTCATATCCCCAAATACAATAACATCACCTTCACCTTTGAAATAAGCAATGTCCTCTTCCAAATCAGAAAATGGTTGATCTCTATCCATGTAAGCATAAAAGGGAGAATCATGATGAGGAATGTAGCAACCGGCTACAAAAATGGGTGCTCTTTTTGGTGTCATAATTTTCAGCCATACATAACGTTTGTACTTGTCATCTTTCACAATTGATACAAAATCTTCCAATCCTTTCTTAACCATACATGCTAACCCTCCTTGTCCTCTTCGTTGCTTGAGATTCTTTGACCACATCAATGAATGTACATTGTAATCCTCCAAGCCGTTAATCCTTTGTGTATCATGCTCCCAAGTTTCAACAAGAAGTACAACATCGGCTTTGCTTGTTAGTTCATCAATGCCAACCCCCGCATTCCATGGATATCCATTACAATTCCAAAAGCATATTTTCAATTGTAACTCGGTCTCATAGGTCACACATCCCTATTTGCTTGAGAGACTTGCCTCCTCCTTGGGCACATTTTCTTCATGAGAGAGAGAGAGAGAGAGAGAGAGAGAGAGAGAGAGAGGAGAGAGGGGGTCGTGTGGGAGTGTGCTTCCACCTTGCATGAAAATACTTAGCCAAAATTTTCCGTTGTTTGCCAGAGAATGGTAATCGCCACTCCTTCTCTACTACAGACTCTTTCATCTCTTTAGGATTTTCAAGACTGTGTTGGACTGATCACCATGTCATCCACACTTTGCCCAAGTTTGGAGACCTTTGATCAAGATTGCGGATCGCAAACATAATGGGCATCATTACATGGTATGCATCCATTACACTCCTTCACCAAGAAACCTTGTTTACATTGCCACATAGACATGTAATTTTATCTTTCACTGTTTCTTACTGCTCAAGCTGCCATTCATCAAAGGCCGCGCAATTGAATGTGTCCATCACAGCACATTTATTATGAAGAAGTGATTCCAAGGTATAAAAGTGTGTGCAGAACTGAGTTTCAGCAGTAAGTTTCAGCATCACTGATATGCACATCCTATACAAATCGAGCACTCTTTGTCGTTTCAGAACTGAGTTTCAGCAGTAAGTTTCAGCATCACTGATATGCGCATCCTATACAAATCGAGCACTCTTTGTCGTTTCAAGATAAATCTCACAACCTGACTGTTATATCAATTATTTTGGCGGACCATGTGGTTTCTTCGCTAGTGTACCAATCTTTCAGCACCAAGTTCAAGCTGTGCATATTACAACCATTGGAAAAAATGTGTGGAAAGCACTTCTTTATTAATTTACTGGCAGTTTTACAATTCTTTGCGTTGTCCATCACAACTTGAACGACATGTTCAACACCAATTTCTTTAATTACATTAATCAAGACCTCAGAAATGTATTTTCCACTCTTAATTGCACCAGAACTATCAATCGCCTTTATAAACGTTTCTCCCCTTGGACAAACCAGCATTACATTGATCAATAGTCTTCTCTGAACATTTGACCAGCCATCACTCACAATCGTACATCCTGAAAGCGAAATATTCCCAAGTATTATTTTGCCAACATGCACTTTGACTTTGATGTAACATTTGTCCAAGAAAACATTTCTTATGGTGTGATAAGTAGGAGCTGAAAATCTTGGACCAAACTCACCAATTTTCTTCCAGGAAGTCTTCTAATGATTGCTGTCTACCATGACCAAAACACTTCCAGTAAAGAATATTGCTTTGGCGAGTGTTGTTTGTGCTTCTTCTAGAAACTGCACTCGAAATCTTTGATGTAATGATTTTTGACGCATTTGAAAAAGTCCACCTTCATTGTGACGTTTAAAAGGAACACTGCTTGGAATTTCCTCTCCTTGCGCAGGTTGTTCTCCAAGGTTAGTTGGCGTCTCTGCAGGATCTGTGGAGTTAATATTTGGCACTAGGAACTCTTGATTCGAAGGCACAGAGCTATATATCTATCGTCTCTTTTGCCACCCTTTTTGGCGAGCTCTAATCTCAAACGCTTTGCAACTGCAGGTACCTGAGAATATTCACATTTCTTACAACTGTTTTTAGCGCTACCCAGAAAATGATCCATAATACATGGTGCACCGCCAGATTTTGTCGTGTGACAAAATTTACATTGCCACTCCTTATATCGGCCACATATGTTGTGAGCATAATCCCACTCTTTGCCAGGAGCTTTTTTATTCTTTGGCTTCTTCGTACTACTTGTGCCCACATTTTGCTCCATTGCTTTTAGATTAAAATTGAAGAGAAAAAACAAGATGTTAAGTTCTGAAAACATTTTTTTATTTTCAATATATATTATAATTTAGAAACCATTCAATATGAAAGTAACCATGATGCACAATATGAGATTTTCAATGCACGCTAGTCAATCCACATATTGGTCACCTATGGACTTATCGAAAACTTATGCATAGAACACACCAAAAGGAATGTGTCAAAGATAGTCAGATTGGCCAAGCAATGAGATTAGCAAGCAAACGACGGAAGAAGGAAATATGGGAGGCATCTTCTGCGGCATTGCGACATGCAGAGTGGCGACTTCAAAAAGAACGCATCGGAAAAACTTGGACAACTCCGACCCAAGTTGTTTGAGACTTCCTAAAGATAGCGCATTGTAACACAATATAATTTTTTGTGCCAAGAGAAGACAACCAGCCACAAAAGTGAGAAACATAATGTACTCATTGTTTTGATAGAAAATGTACTATTTTTTGGCATCGACAATATACATTGGAGCTTCTCTATTCTTCATCTTCGTCACAAAAAGTTACAAAATACTCTGGCCTTTTTGCCTGCTGTGTGTTATCGTCTTCTTCTTGCCTTGGTCTTTTGCAACCTAGTCCTACAGGTTCGTTTGTCGATAGTACATTTGTCTCCACCTCCACAGCCACAAGAGACATTTCTTCAGTAGGCAGATGCGCAATTGGTTGTTTATTGTGAAACATAGCTTGCTTGTCATACTCTAGTAATTGCGCAGGGTCAATGATTCCGCATGCCAAACCATATGCTGCTTGGGTCAAAAAATAGCGACTACGCAAACCATACATTCCTGGCCCTTGGCCAAACATATACAATGTGGCCTTTTTTTTAAAAGCATTATTTTATCTGCCTTCCACCTAATGACGGCCCCTCATAAATATCTTGAAAGTGTCTTCAATGTCATCAAGGGTAGCTCCGCGTTGTCATTGGAGAAGGACGAATGGAAGACCAAAAAACGCGGATACTTAAGATTCTTTAATTATTGGCCAAGAGAGGAATTCTTCCCTAAATCTCCCATGCCTCGTCCACGAGGGCGAGGAATGAAGGTATCATCATAGACCACCAACTGCAACAAATTAAAGTTATGAAATGAGATAAGTAGAAACCAAAAACGGAAGGAAAATAAAAAAAATTACCTTCTGGTTTTCATCTTCCTCAAGTAAGTCCTCATTCCATAGGTTGATGCCGCCCTGACCTCCTGTGGGCGCATTGGAGGTTGAGGCCAAAGATGATGAAGAAGTGCTTGCCTTATCCATTTCTTCAATCCTAGCTTTTTTTGCACTTCCATGAACTCCTTTTCTGTTGGAAGCGTGTGCTCATACCTAGGAACATCATTGTAAATCATCACAAGTGCACTTGCGGGATCGACGAACTCATCGTCATTTACATGGGCATCTATAACAGAATACTTGTCGTGCTCAGGGTCAATGACAACATCATCCTCTTCGAGATTCTGTGCCACAGTGGCAAGGCAATAGTCCTCTCGAAGGTCAAAAAGCTCCATAATGTCGTTAAGCATGACATATTGCAAATCACCAATAGGTATGGTAGGTAGAACACTAGTAGGCAAAGCACCCTCCTGAAGCTGGACTCCCTCTGAAACCTGCAAGGCAAGGCTTCCCCGAGACTTGGGCTCTTGACCCTCCCCAGTCTGATCCTCTAGCGAGGCCTCTACTGCATCAACATGCTCATCCAAAATTAAATGCAAATATAAAATAAAACCTGCATAATATTCAGCCACTCGACACTTGCGGTTATGAAGTTTACACTTGTAGCCTGTTATCCGCAAGTGCACTGGCAGCTTAAGGCAAGTCCTAGAAAATATGTGTTTCTTGGAGGAGTCCGAATTGATATCCTTCATGTGAACAAAATGAACTCCTTGTATCTCGACAGTGCCACCAGACGTTTGCTGCTGGTAGGTCTGCTCAAAACCTGATAGGTAATGTTGCGCGGAGACAATCCACTCATGCAAAGAAAAATCTGGATTGAACATTGGCCTGATCTCTGTCTTGCGCTGTTGAAGCTCAATACGGTATAGGAAATGAGATAGTTTGTCTTAGGGGGCATCCTTAGAGCAAGGCACTTCCTCCTCTGCTTCAACATTGAAGGGGTCCATAACAGAAATTCAAAAACGAACATAGACGAGAGAGCACAACATCCAAACAAAGGGCAAATGGGGGAGCAAGTCATATTTATAGGACTCCCGAGGACAATGATGACATCGATTGACGTGCATCATGGGGCCGGCGTGCATCATGCAGTCGCCGTGATGATTACGCCACGTGTCAGCCACCGTGAAATGGTCGCGCCACAATGGGAAACTGGTGCCTCCACACCAGAAAAGCACTGCTATCGCGTTTTGGCATGACAACTTGTTGTCCTGTCATAACGCGATACGGCCAGTCCGGAGTACTCAGGTCTGCCTCCTCATGTTGTGCCGCGATGCCTTTTTGTCGCGCCACCCGTGCATCATGCAGTCTCGTCATGATGATTACACCACGTGTCAGCCACCGTGGAACGGTCGTGCCACAACGCGAAACTGGTACCATCGATCCACAAAAGCACCGATATCGCGTTTTGGTGCGATAGCTTGTTGTCGCGTCATAACGCGATACGGCTAGTCCAGAGTACTCTGGTCCGCCTCCTCATGTTGTGCTGCTACATACCGTTGTTGCTAGGGAAACTCGTTGGGGCGCTTCTTTCCTCGTCGTGCCACACCGTGAATAGGCAGTGCCACTAATTTCGGCACCACCAATATCACTTGAGTCCCGATGTGCCACGTGGCGCGTAATCATTATGCTCGCACTCTTCCCATCATACCTCGCAATGTTATGATTAATGCAGCCGCCTCTTCTCATTATACTTATTCCGCTAATATAAACACCCCTCCCCCTTTTTTTTCTCATCGTTTTTTCCGAAGTGTCTCTAGTCACTCTCCGTTTTTACCCACATCCAGATTTCCATATTTCCTCGCATTCTCCTCGTTCAAGTCATGGCCTGCACAAAGAAAACAGCAAGGAAGGTTTATCCTGGCCAGTCTGGTCCGTAGGGCCAGGCTAGATCGTCTACAGTGCAACCGTCAACATCGTAGGTGATTCCGGGCAAGACCATGCCGTAGATACGGGCAACAATGCGAAGAAGAAGATACGAGTAGAATAGAAGCGTTCTACTCGAACTTCATAAGCTCCAAAAGCACATTTCATTGGCAATACCTAAACTGACATTCCAGAGAGTTGTTCGCGAGATTTGCGAGCAACACAACCTGAATTTCCGGTGGTATCGAAGTGCAATGGGGTGCTTGCACGAGGCCGCCGAGGATTTTTTTGTAGAGCTTTTCCTGGACAGCTACATTCTCTCGGCCCACGCCCATAGGACAACATTGATGCCGCGAGACATCAACACACTTCGCCTTCTCAGGTTCAGGTATGACAAAACAATACCGCCTGCCGGTACTTCAGATCGAAAGATGGACAATATTCTTAGAATACCACCTATTTACAAGGTCAAAGTTCATGAAGTGTCTACACAAATGCATCGATACAGTACCCGTCTCAACACCGAGCGGGACACAACAGAAGACAATAGTGAAAGATTGGAGAAATTACGCCTTGAGATGATGGAGGAACAAATGGAAGATGCCATCAACGACGCCGACGATGATGATTTGTCATTGCTGTTTACCTATTTCCATGTTGGCCTTTCTATGTGGGGATGCATTCTGTATTTTCCCTATCACCCCCACGAGATTGCAATTTTACAGAACCGGACGAGGGAACTCACAGACTCAATCATCAATCGCTTTCTTTGGTGCATGCTATTTTTTTTTCATAATAAATTCTTTTAATATATTCAATTTTGTATGACACGAATTTCTTTACAGTTTTGTAGTTTCAAATTTGCCTTGGAATATGCAAGATGATGTCGCCGTCCTTGACTCGAACCTCTCGGTCATTTTGACGGCCGAGGATACATATTTAGTGGAAGTAGTTGACTGGTTCGAGTCAGTGAACATGGAGACGGCAAAATTTTTTGTTCTGGCTTATCATGAAGGATACGCAATGTTTTCAATAATGAAATTATTTTATCTTGAACTCTAATTTGTTGTGATGACATATGTTTTTCTTATGTTTATTTGTAACAGATCTCATTGGAGTCTTGTTCTCTTACACCTTGAATGAAACCAGTGCTACCTTGCTAATTCATCCCATGGATTTCATGGTGAAGTACGTAGGTAAGAGGTTTTGTATTTTGTTTGACATCGCATAGAATTTTGTTAAATGTCGCTTATGAAATTTAATTGTATTTTGTGTAGATGTGTTCGAAAGCTTGTGTCTGCTCTTGAAGCTTTAATGCAAGAGCAGATATATGAGAATTCTACGATTATTAGTTGCAAAGTCCCTAAGTAGGATGATGCCTACTCTTGTGGATGGAGGGTCTTAATCAATGCAAAAATTTTGTTAGGGGTCATGCTTGATGGAAGTCGTAGAAGTGTAAGCATTTGACACTCGTTTATAGATTTGTATCTTAATAAGTTAGTAGCTATGTTAATAAACATGATGTTCTTAACGCAGGTAAGAAATTTGGTAGATTATTCAAAGGCTAATGTTTCTTTGTTTAGAAACAGAATGATTGAAAACTCGATTAATTGCGCGACCATGCATCCAGACGAAGCACGTGATGATTTTATCCCGCCAGCACCAAGGCCCACGCCTAGGCCTCCATCGACAAGATACCCCTTGTCTGCAACACAAGCACATATAAAAATCTCCCTAGATGCCTCCCCAACCCAAGCTCCCACCAGCTCTCGTCCTGAAGAAACATCTCCAGAACCCTCAAACCCCCCACCCAGCACCTCTCCTGCTCATGAAGCAGCTCCAGAGCCCCCAAACCCCCCATCGAGCACCTCTCCTACTCATGAAGCAGCTCCAGAGCCCCCAAACCCCCAAGCCACCACCTCTCCTCAACCTCAACCAACAGCCCCCACATCACCGCATGCACAAGATTGGAAAGAGATTATGAAATGTACTTTTGACTAATTGATTACAAGCAGTGGATCAAAATTTGACTTTTGTTTTGATTATGGTTCAAAGTTTACAAAATGTTGTGTACAGCTTTCCAAAAAAATGGGAGAGTGAGGATCCAATGGTGTTTAGTAATGTAGAGAGCTGCCTTTGTCGAGTAATCTTTGAGAATAATATTTGAATCATTGTGTACAGTTAGTTCGCTCTTTCAAGTCTGTCACTGGTAATCTATGCACAAAGAGTCATATTTTCTTGTATGTGAGGTACCTGCAATGCAACGTATGCGATAAGACATTGGGATACATGAGCACGATAGAAACATCAACGTATAAAAGTAATACATGTAGCTTAGTACCTTTCGCATGTTACACTTGAAAACAAATTTTGAAGGCAAATTGAGATCGGACTCATTTAACAGATCCTCTCAAACCTGTCTTAAAGTGACATTTGATCTGACCACAACAACTGTAAGCAAATGATTTGAAAACCATATCTTGATGGACATCAAGGGATTAAAAGCATTGTCACTTAAATCTTGATCCATAGCTACCAACTGACCATTCACTCGATGCCACCTCATGTAGTAGAAAGAAACTATAAAATTCTGTGATGCTATCATACACTTGCACACAACCGAGCGCTTGTCAACTTTGCACAAAATGCCTTCAGAATCACTGACATCCCAATTATCATCCAAAAAATCAAGGCAAGTTTGGGATTTTCAGATGAACATGGTTTCTATTTTTCTAACCTCTTCATCGTGGAAGAAAAATTTATAAAGACATGTAATGGCATAAATAGACTGACTCGTACTTGCCTGCTTGCAATGTTTGGTCGCAAACACTTCAAAATTTCCTGATGAAGCTTGAGTTTAAAACACTCAGAGTTTTTGAAGTTGGAACTGGCCACTTTGGGGAATCTTGTTGGGGAAGAGGGAAAGGTTTCAAAGTGCCAAATCCATGGACAGAGCAAGGGGCGTTGTAAAAGTAGTCATAAAAGAAAACTCACCTCTCTGCGAGAACTCTTCTCACACTAGTTCTGTACATAAGTTCTCCCACCGAAGCATGAAAAGCATCAAAAATACCAATTATGCACTCAACTGGTTGCCAGTCTTCTTTGTTAGAAGGATAAATATCTGCAAAAACAAAAGATAAGAGAATGGTCACAAGAAATAGTCAACAAAATAACTTGAAGGATCTTTAAAGACTTTTTAGCAATATAGTAGTCACACAGTTTGGTCTATGAGCAGGAAACCCCAAAGGTGACTGTTGCAGTCGTAGTTCGGAGTGAATATATGCATGCTCAATGAGCACCTCTTTCACTGTCTTTCCCGTTTGAGACAACAAAAAATCTTTCACATGTCCTTTGTAGCTGTTGATGAATTCATTTGACATCCGTTTTCTTCTTCTTGTTTGAAGCAAAAACTAAAGGACAAAGGCATCAAAGAAGGAGATCTGGTGCTAAGGTATGACAATCGACTCGATAATCGTTTTGATGCCAAGTTTGAAACTAGACGGCAAGGGCCACACATAGTCAAGAAGGCTTTCAATTCAAGTTACTATCAGCTTATGGACTTGAATGGTAAAGAGCACTTCAGGAAAGTAAACGGGTATCGCTTGAAGCCCTATTTGAGTCGCCTTCTACCAAAGGATCTACCAAACATCTATCAAAAGGCCACTGTCTCATGTACGTATTGTTACATGAGGCATGAGTGTAACTCTAGCCAAAATTCTGAGGGGCCAAACAATGAAGATCTTGTCAAGGACTCTGAAGCACTCTCTTTGGAAAAGATGCTCTATGATGGTACATGAATATACCATCATCCAGGGGGAGGGCTAATGATAGCTGTTTTTCAGCTCTTTGTAATTGCCACAGTGAGTTACCTCACCCTACCAAAATCACCCAAACACTGTGGCTATCCCTACCATTTCGCTGTACATAGGCATGCGTGAGTCACGGGACTTTTCCCATATCTTCTTAAAAAACCCTCAATTAGCTAGTCATTGGGCTAGTTGAGCCAAAAAAATAAAAATAAATAAAAAATATAAGTATATTATGGCCCATGCGTATGTAAATATTTCTTTGTATATAGGGCCTAAATAAAAGATTTTTTCATAATTATTTTGGTATTTATTTAAATATTTCTACCTAGGTGTGTGTTATTTATGCTCTGTACATTGCCTCACCATTACCACAATTTTTCTTACCATTTTTCATACTCTTTATTCCATATAGAAATATTTTCATGTAAGCTTCTCTTATATTTGGTGTAACTCCACCCCAACAAAAATCCAAAAAAACTAGTTTTATTTATGTGTATATTTTTTCACTATTGTGATTTTTCCCTTCCAACATCTATTTTGTTTTTTTCTAAAAACATAGAACACCAAAAATATTTATCTTTTTATGGTAGCCTCATAATGAGAGAGATTTCTTTTGACCTCTTTATACTTTTTCCACTTATATTATTTATATTTGACATGTACATATTTTTTAGACCCCTCAATATTTGATTTTCTTAGTTGTACTATTCACTTATATCCTAATCTCAACAATATCTTCAATTATAGACCTACCAAATAAGGTCAAGGGTAGGTGGCATGCATACATGCACTATGGAGGGCTCACTCTTGGAGGTATTCAAAAGAATCATCCAAAGAAGGACCCCACAAGGACCTTGTGCAGTGGAAAAAAACGGTCGATTTTGCTGAATTTTTAAAGTTCACTTGCTCTCCGAATTTGAAAAGGTGATACAAACAAAAGTTGTATCTCATGGGCTGAACTTTTGCCTCAAATTTTTTCATATTTTTTTGAGCTACGAGCTGTGAGCTATGATTTTATTAGTGGACCCCAGTTTTCCCATGCTATGCAGCCACACTCTCTCTTCCACTTTATCATTTTCCTCTTTCACACACACTTCTCCACTCATCAACCCCACCTCTCTCACCACTCCTCTCTGCACCCTACTCACCTTCTCCTCAACCTTGAAGAATAAGAGAAACCATGGTGAACTCATACCTCCCACACACAATTCCATTCCAAAATTGACCACCTAGTCTCATTTTTCCTCCTCCAATTTACCCATATCTATCAAAAAAACCACAAAATTCAGCCTCTTCTCTTAAAAGACAGCATCATGGTGGTTGATTACTGAGCTTCAATTACCTTGTCTCTCAAGGAAGGTCAAGAGTGGAGAAAAAATGTACCGTCAAAGCTAGTGGACCGTCAACAAGCGTCAAAATTGGCCCTACTCAAGACACTTGGAGCATCAACCTTGTAAGAAATCCACCTTTTCTTACCTCTTAAGAGTTTTTCTTCCTTATTTGTATCCTACATGGATACTCCCATTGTAAATATCCAATTCCATTTGTAAATTAATACTAACTCTACTAACACTAACCCACTATGAAAAGTCCTATCACCTCCATTTCTCTCCTCTCTCTCTCTTTCCCCACCAACTTCTTGATAATTCCAAGCAAAAGAAATTAGATAAATTACTGAAAATCTAACCCAACCATGGTTAGAGGAGTAACCCTAGCCTTCAAAATTGCTATAAAAGGAGGGTGTAGCTAGCACAAAAGGGGGAGCCATAAGCAAGAGCACTATGCTATAGCTTGAGAAGCCAAGCTCAACCTCTCTAGAAGGAGCTCTTGAGTGGAAGCTCATTGTCTTATGCATGTGCATGTGTTGTAATAGGGGATTAGCAAGGGAACTCTATGCCATTGTAAGAGAGAGAGTGATCATTCAATTGAGAGTAGGAAATCTATCATTTCTCCTACTAGTGTAAGCCCAACATTTGCTGAATCAAGGAGGGTGGATTTAGACTAAGCTTGGATACTTTGTCTCCCTTCCAACGTGAAGTAATGGACAACAATGATGCGTAAGTGTCTTGGTGTTTTTTGTTAAGTTCTTGATAGCTTGTCTCTGGTGTTGTCATCAATCTAGCCATAAATCCCACATACTGTAAGAGGGCGACAGGGTGGAGAGGACTCCCCTGGCCTTAAGACAGTGATTGGGGTGGTTTTTCTTGTGATGTGTTGTGGTGAAATTTACGCAAGCTATGTTGAACAAATACTAATCTCACTTTGATTTGTCATGACAGATTTGTAAGAAGGCATTAGTGCAACAAGCACCCCCTTCCCCCTTCTCTCTCTTTCTTACATATATATATTTATGTTTGCTTGATCATTAACGATACACTTCAAAGCAGCCCGAGCACCATCTTTCTCTCTCTCTCTCTCTCTCTCTCTCTCTCTCTCTCTCTCTCTCTCTCTCTCTCTTTTTCTCTCTCTCTCTCGTGTTTTAGTGTGTGAGAGTGTTCCATTGGTGTTAGGGTTAGTGTAAATTCCTTGCTTGTTTATGGGTTGTTCTAACGATTCTCCTCTTTTGCGTCCTAGTTCGCTCATAAACTAGGTGGTGCCCCTTGTGTAGTTGGGATTTGGCTGGGGGTTTGTTATTTTGGTTTGTGTTGTGCCCCAGCCCCATTGAGCAGCACGGGAGCCTTGAAGGGTGTCTAGAGTTTGCTCTTCTTGTTGCCCGCCCCGGACCGCCTCAAATTGGTGCCCCCACTGAGGACGGCTTGTGTATTTTTGTGTAGAATCAACCTTTAGCATAGTCAAGTAGTTTGCATGAATCACGAAAATTTGTATGATCCCTTCATTCCCATTGCAAGGCAAAAGGTACACATAATTGTTAGTACTAAGTTGCAATTTCAACGTGTCATTCGTAGAATTTTAGGTCCTCTTAGGTTGGCCGAGATAAACGCTTCAGTAAATCCTTTTATTTTGCCTCTCATTAGGTACGACCTTAGTTTGGACGTCTATTTTTTTGTTTTGTTTTAAGCATTAGGTCATGCATAGACCATGGATAATGGCCCAGGAATAGAGGTTTTCCCCTTCCATTTCACTCCACACATTAGAATAAACATTACAATTAGTAGGAAAATCCATTTTCAACAACGTATGGTGTTCATGTTTGGTGCCCAAAGAGTAGGAGAAATTCTCGCATCACCAAACCCTGTCATCCTACCTCTTATTGATTATCATAGGTCGTTTGATGTGAATATCTTTATTTTGTTGTAGAATAGATTGCAAGCTAGAAAACATTATTGTGTAAATCTTTTTAAGAAAGAAAAACAAAAACGGGTGTCACTTTGAAATCAATTCAATGGAAAGCCAACGCCAAATGTCTGGGTATCCTCTTTTCTTTGGAGAGCCTGGAGAGGATGCAGAATTATTTTTAGCGAATTTCAAGATGTCTTGCCATATCAAGAGGATAATAACTGATCAAGAACGTGTAGAAATGTTTGAGGTGGTCCTTAGGAAAGATGCTAGCACTTGGTTTGACTCTTTGCCTGAGGAAGTTAAGGGGAATTACACAGAAGTTTTGAATCGTTTCAAGAAATACTTCTTTGATCCCCAAAACACTCAAAACTTATGGCAAGACATTGTTTCTCATAAGCAAAAAGACTTAGATGACTACTACTTGTACAAGCAAGAGTTTCTACGTCTTTGGGCTCTATGGATACGAAATGTTGCTAACCCTGGTGATGGTGCAGAATTTCTAAAGAAGGAGAGGTTCATAGCCGGACTCTTTCCTGAGCTTAAGGTAAAAGTTGAGGCGGGTGCACCTGCTACCTTTGATGCAGCTGAAACTAGGGCTGCTGAGAAATATAGGAAACTCAAGTGCTTAAGGGGAGAGGTTCCAATAGAAGGTCTTAGACCCAAAGGTAAGTCACAAGCATCAACATCGAGGGAGCTTCCTGAGGTAACGGCGGAAGTAATTGAGAAATTAAATGAATCTTTAAGCAGCCTGTCAATTCACCTTGCACAAGCTATAGGTCCAAAGGGACAAGCAAAGAAGTCTAAAGAGCGAGATCCACGAACTAGGAGAGTCTTGCAATGTTGGAATTGCAGAGAGTCTGGACATGGGATGTATAATTGTCTTTGGCCCCGTGGGGAGCCAGGGAGACCTAGCTTGAATTACCCAGTGATGAATGCAGGAGAAGGAGTTGGTCAACAACCAAGGCTTCTACAAAGGCCAAATGGACCAAGACCACCTCCACAAGGGGTAGAAGGAGTTCCACCTTTGCCAGATCCAAATGTGCATGTGGTAGAGGTGACAAATTCAAATGAGGTTGACATGGAAGCCAATGGCATTAAGCGTGGCCGAGGAAAAGGTAAAGAGAAAGAGGGTGTCCCATCACAGAGTGACCATGGACAAGGCAAGAAGGCAAAGGAGACCAAGGAAGCTAAGAGGACTCGACGTCGTATCAATCTCCAAGACTTCCCTCTTGGACATGGTATGGCTCCATACAACCTGTTGGAAGACATCCGAGGTAAGGGTCCTGATATCTCATGGCCTCAGTTTCTTGCATTATGCCCACAAGTTAGGAGGGATTTAACAAAGGCAGTTAGCACTAGGAGAAAGGTAAAAGAGAGTTTTCCTGTTGTAAAAATTGCACATGCTGAAATGAACGAGGATATTACACCTATGCTAGATTGTTACATAAAAGGAAGATTGGTTAGGAAAGGTCTAGTGGATGGGGGTGCACAAATTTGCATCATGACAGAAGGGCTCATGCAAAGACTAGGCATGCACATCCATGAGACACCTGAAATCAAAGTGAAAATGGCAAACAATAGCAAGGCTAGGTGCGTAGGAATTTGTAAAAATGTCTTTGTAGAGGCCTTTGACATTAAGAAAGCGGTGGATTTTTATGTTATGTCGACCAAGGGACTTAGTGGTTATCCATTTATCCTAGGAAGACCATGGCTAATGAAAATGCGAGCTTTGCAGGATTGGGAGAGTGGGAAATTAATTTGTAGGAATGAAAATCATAAGAAGGTTGTCTTTGACATGAAGGAGCAACGCAAAGAGGAGCTCCATGAAGAATCATCTCAAAGTGAGACGGAAGAAGGTTGGACCGATAGCACTTCAGAAGAAGAAAGTAGCGGCAGCATTACTAAAGAGGATTCTTCCATCGAAGTCATGGGGATAAGGTTTAAGCCAAGCAACCAAGAGACCTCTTGTCAAGGCTTGGAGGAGGTAGGTCCTCAAGAGAACGAAGGTGTTCAAGATGAAGGGATGCTGGAAGGTATGCTATCAACAACACTTACAAAGGATGAAAGAGAGGAGTTCAAATGTGTGCTAAGGAAGTTTCCTAGGCTTTTCGCTAAAGACTACACCGACGTGCATGGAGTAGATGTTGTTCAACACAAGATTGAGTTGAAGCCAGACGCCACACCTAAGGCTCAAAAGCTACGAAGGCTAGGAGTCATTAAGGAGCAGGCTCTACTCAAGGATGTAAGAAAGCTTCTAGCAGCAGGTTTCATTTATCCAGTGGAGAATTCAGAGTGGGTCTCTCCCGTTGTTGTCACTCCTAAGAAAAACGGCAAGTGGAGGGTGTGTGTGGATTACCGTCCCCTCAATGAGGCAACAAAAAGAGATCACTTTTCCCTCCCATTCCAGGATGAGATACTAAATGAGGTAGCTGGTCATGAGAAGTACACTGTGTGCGATGGTTACTCAGGTTACTTTCAAATAGGGATTACATTGGAGGATCAATTGAAAACAACCTTTATCACTCCTTGGGGTTGTTATGCTTTTAGAGTCATGCCATTTGGTCTCACAAATGCTCCTGCAACATTCCAACGTTTCATGAACATGGTGTTTCAAGCATTCTTTGGAAAGTCAATTAGGGTGTTCATTGATGATTTCTGCATTTATAGCTCAAAATCATTGCATCTACAAAGGGTAGAAGAAGGTTTAAAGAAGCTCTACGACATGGGAGGTCAACTCAACCCCGACAAGTGCCATATAGGTGAGGATGAAGTGATCTTGCTCGGTCACAAGGTTTCCTATAAAGGCATTGAGGTGGATCCTTCAAAGGCAAAGGCTCTTATTGAGCTCCCATCACCGAACAGTCTTAAGGAGGTCATCTCTTTCATTCAAAAAGTGAAGTATATGTCACGCTTTATTCACTTAGCTTCGGAGTTGCTTCATCCTTTGCAAGAGTTGACACAACAAGTAGAATTTGCATGGTCTGATGAGCTTGAAGAGTATTTTTGTAACATTAAAGTCATTTTGTCAGAGCTACCAACACTCATGCCTCCTTGTTGGGAGTACACATTCTTTGTTAGCTCTAGTGTTGGAAGGGAAACAATTGGTGCTGTGTTGATACAACAAGATCCCCACAGTACAAGGATGCGACCCATCTACTTTGCTAGTAGGGTCATGAATGCTTTGGAGAGAGACTACACAGAAGCAAAACTCATGATGCTTTCTCTCATGTTTGCGGTGAGAAAGTTTAGATCCTACCTGCTACCAAAACCTTTTGTAATTCTCACTACAGAGAATTTGTTCCCTTGGGTGTCATCTCAAATGAATCTTAGTACTAGGATCTCAAAGTGGATTATGGAGTTGCAAGAGTTTCAATACTCTTTCAAGGTAGAAGATAGTGTGCGTGCACAATTGGCAGGGATTCTCACTTATAGGGTGCATGAAAAGGAGATTAAGGTGCCTGAAGTAAAGACCCTACCATTGCCACCACCAAAAAGTATTCCCAATGCTTTTACCTTGTTCTTTGATGGAGCTTTTCGACGAGCCACAGGAAAAGCAGGGGGAGGGCTAGTGTTGCTCAACCCAAGTGGAGAGGTGGTCATGAAACAGAAGGTCAATCTACCAAGTTCAGCTAGCAACAAGGAAGCAGAATATGACACACTACTTCATGGTTTAAAAATATGCATTGGCCATGGTATACAACGTCTCATGGTAAAAGGGGATGCACTTCTCATTGTTAAACAAATTTTAGGCATTTGGGCATGCAAGAATGAAAGCTTAAGGACAAAAGTTCATGCCATTCGTAAGATGTTTAATCAGTTTGAAGAAGTGCAACTATATCATATTCCGAGGAAACAAAATGAAGATGCCGATTTACTTGCAGAACAAGCAGTTACATGTGTTGAGAGAGAAGTGCAGGTCATCATGGTGGCAGCAGCTGTCAAGCAACCGAGATACCAGGGATTGGAGTCATTGGCTCCCATTATTGGCTACATTTTGGAGGGTGAGTTTCCACAAGAGTTCACGAAGGCTCAGAAGAGGAGACTCATGAAGAAGGCGAGCATGTATCTCTTCCTAGAAGGCTCCCTCTATCAAAGAGGGAGGTATCAAGTATGCAGAAGAGTACCAACTATTGAGGAAATTCCAGCCATTCTAAAAGGTTTGCATGAAGAAGCATGTGGTGGTCATTTTGCCCAAGAATTAACTGTGAAGAAGATTTTGCTTGCGGGGTATGTTTGGCCAAGTCTGCATGTGGATGTCCAACATTGGTGTAAAAGTTGTCACAATTGTCAGGTAAATGGGAATAGAAGATTGGTTTATGGTCCAAGGCAAATCGTGCTTGCAAATGGACCGTTTGAAAAGTGGGGCATTGATGCTATGGGTCCTCTGCCTAGGACAAAAAATGGTAAACTCTACATTCTAGTGGCTGTAGACTATATGACTAGGTGGGTGGAAGCACAAAGTGTGGCAAAGGTAAATGAGAAGACAGTGAGCAAATTCGTCTACACTCACATTTGTTGTAGATTTGGCACACCTTTGGAGATTGTTTCTGATAATGGTCCAGGGTTTAGAAAGGGATTGCTCATAGAAGTCTGTGAAGAACTTCACATTCTACATCTTCACAGTACACCCTACTATCCCCAATCAAATGGTTTGGTAGAAAAGGCTAATGGTGTCATTGCAGGCATCATTAGAAAGATGGTGAAAAACAAGACAAAGTTGTGGGATGACTTCTTGGATGGTGCCTTGTGGGTGTATCGAACCACATATAGGGAAGCCACAGAGTTCACACCATTTCACTTGGTCTATGGTCAAGAGGCTTTACAGCCAATTGAGCTAAACATTCCAACAATGCGACTTCATGGAAAATCAGCACAAGATGATCAAGAAGCATGGATGGATCGACTTCTTACCTTAGCTGAGCTTGAGTGGAAAAGAGAAGCAGCATACGAGTGCTACAAGAGGAAAGCTACGCAAGCAAAGGAGAAGCTTGACAAGAAACTAAAGGACAAAGGCATCAAAGAAGGAGATCTGGTGCTAAGGTATGACAATCGACTCGATAATCGTTTTGATGCCAAGTTTGAAACTAGATGGCAAGGGCCATACATAGTCAAGAAGGCTTTCAATTCAAGTTACTATCAGCTTATGGACTTGAATGGTAAAGAGCACTCCAGGAAAGTAAAAGGGTATCGCTTGAAGCCCTATTTGAGTCGCCTTCTACCAAAGGATCTACCAAACATCTGTCAAAAGGCCTCTGTCTCATGTACGTATTGTTACATGAGGCATGAGTGTAACTCTAGCCAAAATTCTGAGGGGCCAAAAAATGAAGATCTTGTCAAGGACTCTGAAGCACTCTCTTTGGAAAAGATGCTCTATGATGGTACATGAATATACCATCATCCAGGGGGAGGGCTAATGATAGCCGTTTTTCGGCTCTTTGTAATTGCCACAGTGAGTTACCTCACCCTACCAAAATCACCCAAACACTGTGGCTATCCCTACCATTTCACTGTACATAGGCATGCGTGAGTCACGGGACTTTTCCCATATCTTCTTAAAAAACCCTCAATTAGCTAGTCATTGGGCTAGTTGAGCCAAAAAAATAAAAATAAATAAAAAATATAAGTATATTATGGCCCATGCGTATGTAAATATTTCTTTGTATATAGGGCCTAAATAAAAGATTTTTTCATAATTATTTTGGTATTTATTTAAATATTTCTACTTAGGTGTGTGTTATTTATGCTCTGTACATTGCCTCACCATTACCACAATTTTTCTTACCATTTTTCATACTCTTTATTCCATATAGAAATATTTTCATGTAAGCTTCTCTTATATTTGGTGTAACTCCACCCCAACAAAAATCCAACAAAACTAGTTTTATTTATGTGTATATTTTTTCACTATTGTGATTTTTCCCTTCCTACATCTATTTTGTTTTTTTCTAAAAAATTAGAACACCAAAAATATTTATCTTTTTATGGTAGCCTCATAATGAGAGAGATTTCTTTTGACCCCTTTATATTTTTTCCACTTATATTATTTATATTTGACATGTACATATTTTTTAGACCCCTCAATATTTGATTTTCTTAGTTGTACTATTCACTTATATCCTAATCTCAACAATATCTTCAATTATAGACCTACCAAATAAGGTCAAGGGTAGGTGGCATGCATACATGCACTATGGAGGACTCTCTCTTGGAGGTATTCAAAAGAATCATCCAAAGAAGGACCCCACAAGGACCTTGTGCAGTGGAAAAAAACGGTCGGTTTTGCTGAATTTTTAAAGTTCACTTGCTCTCCGAATTTGAAAAGGTGATACAAACAAAATTTGTAGCTCGTGGGCTGAACTTTTGCCTCAAAGTTTTTCATATTTTTTTGAGCTACGAGCTCTGAGCTATGATTTTATTAGTGGACCCCAGTTTTCCCATGCTATGCAGCCACACTCTCTCTTCCACTTTATCATTTTCATCTTTCACACACACTTCTCCACTCATCATCCCCACCTCTCTCACCACTCCTCTCTGCACCCTACTCACCTTCTCCTCAACCTTGAAGAATAAGAGAAACCATGGTGAACTCATACCTCCCACACACAATTCCATTCCAAAATTGACCACCTAGTCTCATTTTTCCTCCTCCAATTTACCCATATCTATCAAAAAAACCACAAAATTCAGCCTCTTCTCTTAAAAGACAGCATCATGGTGGTTGATTACTCAGATTCAATTACCTTGTCTCTCAAGGAAGGTCAAGAGTGGAGAAAAAATGTACCGTCAAAGCTAGTGGACCGTCAACAAGCGTCAAAATTGGCCCTACTCAAGACACTTGGAGCATCAACCTTGTAAGAAATCCACCTTTTCTTACCTCTTAAGAGTTTTTCTTCCTTATTTGTATCCTACATGGATACTCCCATTGTAAATATCCAATTCCATTTGTAAATTAATACTAACTCTACTAACACTAACCCACTATGAAAAGTCCTATCACCTCCATTTCTCTCCTCTCTCTCTTTCCCCACCAACTTCTTGATAATTCCAAGCAAAAGAAATTAGATAAATTGCTAAAAATCTAACCCAACCATGGTTAGAGGAGTAACCCTAGCCTTCAAAATTGCTATAAAAGGAGGGTGTAGCTAGCACAAAAGGGGGAGCCATAAGCAAGAGCACTATGCTATAGCTTGAGAAGCCAAGCTCAACCTCTCTAGAAGGAGCTCTTGAGTGGAAGCTCAAGAGCTCCTTCTAGAGAGGTTGAAAGCAGTACATGCTCATTGTCTTATGCATGTGCATGTGTTGTAATAGGGGATTAGCAAGGGAACTCTATGCCATTGTAAGAGAGAGAGTGATCATTCAATTGAGAGTAGGAAATCTATCATTTCTCCTACTAGTGTAAGCCCAACATTTGCTGAATCAAGGAGGGTGGATTTGGACTAAGCTTGGATACTTTGTCTCCCTTCCAACGTGAAGTAATGGACAACAATGATGCGTAAGTGTCTTGGTGTTTTTTGTTAAGTTCTTGATAGCTTGTCTCTGGTGTTGTCATCAATCTAGCCGTAAATCCCACATACTGTAAGAGGGCGACAGGGTGGAGAGGACTCCCCTGGCCTTAAGACAGTGATTGGGGTGGTTTTTCTTGTGATGTGTTGTGGTGAAATTTACGCAAGCTATGTTGAACAAATACTAATCTCACTTTGATTTGTCATGACAGATTTGTAAGAAGGCATTAGTGCAACAAGCACCCCCTTCCCCCTTCTCTCTCTTTCTTACATATATATATTTATGTTTGCTTGATCATTAACGATACACTTCAAAGCAGCCCGAGCACCATCTTTCTCTCTCTCTCTCTCTCTCTCTCTCTCTCTCTCTCTCTCTCTTTTTCTCTCTCTCTCGTGTTTTAGTGTGTGAGAGTGTTCCATTGGTGTTAGGGTTAGTGTAAATTCCTTGCTTGTTTGTGGGTTGCTCTAATGATTCTCCTCTTTTGCGTCCTAGTTCGCTCATAAACTAGGTGGTGCCCCTTGTGTAGTTGGGATTTGGCTGGGGGTTTGTTATTTTGGTTTGTGTTGTGCCCCAGCCCCATTGAGCAGCACGGGAGCCTTGAAGGGTGTCTAGAGGTTGCTCTTCTTGTTGCCCGCCCCGGACCGCCTCAGTAGACATCCGGCAACCATGGTCTAAGTCAAAGCTGTTGAATTGTTCCATAGATTTAACAGAGGCAGATGGTCGTCGTGGTCGTCTTCCTTCCATCTCTGCTTCTATTAGCTGCGAAGTGACACTACAGAAAAATGATAAAAGAAAAGAGGCTCACTAGTTTACACAAGAAGTAGTAGCTTGAAAAATGTTCATCAAAAGGTGTGCCTCATTGAATGTGAGTTATGGCACATTCGGCGTTCGTCACCCATGGCAGGGGAATAATTTGGACAAATCGCGTCGTATCTTCTTATTTAGATCTTTTTAATAGAAAAAACTCTTTTTTGAAAATGCAAAAATTTGAGATAAAAATCAAATAAATTGGAGCTACCGTTGGGGTGACTCAAACTCTATTGGTCTAACAACATTCTCTCTCTAACACCAAAAAGTCCTTTTTTGCGTCCAAACTTTTCCTATTGAATACTTGGTTTTGTTTGGCAGTCCCAACCATTTCTGAGACTTGGTTTGGAAGGTAGTCATTTCTGAGACTTGACTATATGAGATTTGCATAAGCCTTCGTGTGAGGGTCGATAGCGTGAGGTTTCATTGAGCTAGGGGATTCTCAAATGTGAGATCCTTTCGGGGATACAGGTAGCTAGAGCACCCTTTTTGTGACCTTTCCATAGGCTATGTACTAGTGATTCCTACTTGATGCTCGGGTTCTATTGTTGGCAGTTTATGCATACATATACAGTCTATATTTTGGGTTCTTACTGCTGTACTTCTGGGGAAACTCTGTCAAAAATTTTCCAAGTTATGATGGCTAGTTTTTTGCTCTTTTGAGCCATTTATGCTATTATGCTGCTGAAATTTTGGCAAAATCAGAGGATAAGATAGGTGTGCTTTCTTGGGATATGCATGGTTGACTTTAATGGATGATCAAAATGGCCATCAATTCACTCCTTTTCATTTAACTCAGAGAATCCAGATAAATGTTCATGTGTCCAGGAAGATTTTTTTCCAGCAGCGCATAGTCTTTATGTTCGGGCCAAGAAGATTACGAGAGATCCTCGAATGTCCTTTGCCTGTTGTTATTCCGATGATTAACTATGAAAACGCATTTGATGTGCAAGTGTTTGTCCTTATCTAAAGTTGAGCTCCATTGAAGTTTCTGGGAATTGAGTCAGTAAAAAGTTTGGGTTCTTGCACATGTGGTAGAAGGGGTTCTCAGAGCATTGAAACTTGGGTAGCCATGGCTTTCTCTTATCCAGAGTTTCATGGAAGAAGTGATGAAGATGTGGAAGACTTTTTGGAAAAGATGGAGGTTGCCTACATTAGCAACCAGATTCACGATCCTGCACAAATGTTACATCTTCTCCAAATCTGTTTGAAGAGTGATGCACGAATTTGGTCCAATGCATTTGAAGAGGAGTTGTGTGTGGAGGATCCACCTGTAAGATTGAGTTGGGACAATCTAAGGCATGGATTGGAAGTGTAGTTTGTGAAGATAGAAGATCCTGACAAAGTGTGGCAAGAAAGACAATGTTTGGTGCAAAAGGAAGCTGAGCCAGTAGATGCATACATACGTAAGTTTTCATTGGCATGGGAGAGGATGTGCAAGGCCTTAGCACCACATGTACCCCCACCTGACATGATGAAGAAGGACAGGTTTTTGGCTGGTCTTTGAAAGAATATACGTTGGAGAGTGGAGCTAAAGAAGCCTAGGACATATGAAGATGCATTGGAGGTAGCGAGGAACAAAGAGTGGAAGCTGAGGAAAATGAGCAAGTTAGGGGTGGAGAGTCTTTGCCATGAGGTCTGAATTTCAGCCTATAGATTCTTTGCAAGGTCGCATGCCAGGGGTTCATCATGAACCAGTGGTTTTTGTTACTCCTCAAGTTATGCTAGCAGTGGTCAGTACATCAGTGCAAGATGATGGGCTATGGCAAGACATGAGGCAAGTGGTAGATTTAATGAGGAATCTCAGCCTAAACATGCTAGGTCAAGTGGGAAATAATCGAGGTTGGGGGAGGTTTGCAAATCATCCAGGAGGTGAAGAAAGACCTAGGAATGGTATTGGACAAAGCAATGGTAGGTTCTGGAGGCAGACGCCCACATGTTATAATTGTGGAGAGTTGGGCCACATCAACCCGCAATGTGATAAGCCACCAAGGATAGGTGGAGACATGTATCCATTGCCAAGACAGGTGCTAACTAGGTCAAATAATTATGGCATCAAAATTAAAGGAGAAGAAGGAACCAGTGGATTAACCCAGGAGGAAAAGGGAAAGGCAAAAGTGATAAGTGTGGTTACCTTGGAGAAGGCATCAAAGCTAGAGGATACATTAGTGATGCCTATTGGGAAGAGGACCACAGAGGACAAGGAAGAAAGAAGTGCCCTAGGTCCTAGTAAGAAGAAGGGAAAGATCCATGAAGAGAGGACGTCAAGGCCAAGAGCAAAAGAAGGGCTGGTCGCAAGTTTCATTTTTCAGATTTTCCACTAGGGGATGGGCAATTAAGCTATGACTTGAAGGAGGATTTGACAAGCAGGAAAGCCGATGTTACTTTTGGGCAGCTTATAGAGATGGTGCCTAAGCTAAAGCGACAGTGGAAGAGGATGGTTAACCCAATGGAGAAAGAACCAGAGAGAGTTTCAGTGAAGGTGTTGGTGATGGATGAACTACCAGACATTTGTCCAATAGTAGATGTGTGGCACAAAAGAAAAAATCTAGGACAAGGTTATGTGGATGGTGGAGCCCAAATATGTGTCATTACACAGTCATGTGTTGAGAAGATGGGTCTTATAGTGATTGGGGTGTTAGGCTTCCGGATCAGATTGGCAAACCATCAAAAAGTAAAATGTTTGGGTGTTGTAAAGAGCTTAGAAGTGGAGGCATATGATGCAAAGGTGGTGGTTGATTTTCCTGTGATGCCAGCAGGGTTGGGAGCATATCCTATTATACTGGGCAGACCATGGTTACGTGCAGTGGGAGCTGTTCAAGATTGGAGACG
The DNA here is from genome assembly GCF_014529385.1 of Adiantum capillus-veneris. NCBI lineage: Eukaryota > Viridiplantae > Streptophyta > Polypodiopsida > Polypodiales > Pteridaceae > Adiantum > Adiantum capillus-veneris. The sequence goes on from NC_140939.1 coordinate 139,723,726, forward strand.
TGGTACGATTACCCTCTATGGAAAGACAGGTGCGAAGAAGCTATATAATATGGACACAAGGAAACGATTGGAGGATCTTAATGAAGATGAGGATGAGTCTAGTGACGAAGACTATTCCACAGTGTCTGACGAGGACAATGATAGTACTACCAGCAGTGATGAGGATGTTGATGTTGCTTTTCTTTTAATGGAGAAATAAGTCCATGAGTCTAGTTTAGTCACACTTGGAAATGAGGTTGAAGATGAAAGTGAAGGGCCTTATAAAGTGATTGAAGGGCTGATGCAAACCAAGGTTGAATTGTCAAAGAAGTAGGAATTGATGACACAAATGATCAGTGGAGACCTCTCAAATATGGAGAAGGAGATATATTTGCACATGCTGGCTAGTTTTCCTGATTTGTTTATTCCTTCATATGAAGAGATCAGAGGGTTCAAGGGCAAAGAGATGCATATAGAACTAAAGGAAGGTGCTAAGCCAATGCGGCAAAGGCTAAGAAGGATGGGTCAAGAGCAGATGGAAGCCTTGCGGGAAGAGGTAGACAAGTTATTGAAGGCATGGTTCATAGTCCCTGTGGAGACCACAGAATGGGTGAGTCCAGTAGTAGTCAGTCCAAAGAAGGATGGGAAGTGGAGGATTTGTGTATATTTTAAACCCTTAAATGCAGCCACTAAGAAGAACCCATATCGTCTTCCATTTATCAATCAGAACTTGGATTCACGTAGGTTATGAGAGGTATAGCGTGTGTGATGGTTTTTTAGGCTATTTTCAATTGAAGATTGCTCTTAAAGACCGAACAAAGACAAATTTCATTACGCCGTGGGGTTGTTATTGTTACACGATATTGCCATTTGGGTTGACAAATGGACCATCCTTTTATCAAGAGAGAGCAAATTGGGTATTGGCACCATTCATTGGTAGTTGTGTTAAAGCTTTTATGGATGACTTCTGTGTCTACAGCAGTAGGGCTGAACACCACGAGAAGCTGCAGATGGTATTGTCTTGATATGATGAATATGGAGGATAACTAAATCCAAAGAAATGTCATTTAGCACAGCCAAGGGTGAAGTTATTGGGCCATATGGTGTTAGAAAATGCATTGAGGCTGATCCAGACAAGGTTAAGTTTATTATTCTTCTTCCATCACCTACGAGTACAAAGCAATTGGCAACCTTTATACACAAAGTGAAGTACATGGCAAGGTTTATTCCATTGTCTTCACAGCTCCTTATCCATTACAACAGGTGGCAAAGCATGATCCATTGCAATGGGATGACAACTGTGAAGAGGTGTTTCAAGAGGTCAAAGAGGTGTTAGGGGGTCTGTTAGCCATGTAGGCTGCTGATTGGGAGAAAGTGTTTTATATAGATCCATCAGTAGGGGATGATTCCATTGGAGCCATGCTATTGAAAAAGCGGAAGGGAAGCCACAGTGTATTGTGCAAGCCGAGTGAAGATGGTAGCTGAGAGAAAATTGTCGGAAGTAGAGCTAGTGATGGCAGCGTAATATTTTCTTGTCGATGATTTCGTCATTACTTGCTACCACGACCTTTTGTTTTCTTGATGAGTTATGACTTTTTGTGTCAGTTAATTTATGGAACTAACATGTCAAATGTGGTGAAGAAATGGGTAATTGAGCTGCAAGAGTTTGAGTTATCTTTTCTAGTGGAAGACAGTACAAGAGCTACGCTGGCTGATTTGATGACTTATAAGGAGAATCCCCTTCTTGTTAAGGAAGAGGTGGTGAGAAAGGTATTTGAATAAGTGCCACCGATCAGCAATGCACATGTTTTGTTCTTTGATGGCTCATACAGAAAGAGCCATGATGCAACTTCAGGGGGTATAGCACTGTACCATCTAGAGGGGAAGCTAGTATGCAAGAGAGGGTTCAAGTTGGATGCGCATAGTAATAATGAGGCTGAATATGCTACGTTAGAAGCCGGGTTACACATTTGTTTGAAGCATGGGATTAGAAGGTTGAGCATAAAAGGTGATGCCTTGTTAGTTGTGAAGAAAGTGCTGGGTGTGTGGAAGAGCAAGAACATCTCATTGAAGGAAATATGTTTCAGAATTAAAGGCCTCTTAAAAAAATTGAAGCATGGAGCATCAGACACATTGAATGTGCTCTAAATGGAGAGGCATGTGAAGCAACTCAAAGCATGATTAGGGAGCTATTTGTGTTGAGGACCAATTTGCCTCTTTATCGTGGCCGGGAAAGTTTGGCTCAAGAAGAGGAGTTTTTGCTAACAGGAATCATTTCGAAGGACATTCAGAAGTCTAAGAAGTATGGTTTTGTGCGTAGATCATACAGGTGCAAATTTATTGGTGATGTCTTATACATGAAAGGGGCTGATCTCGTGTTGAGACGGGTAACCTTGGCGGGAGGAGCTTTATAGAGTGTTGGAAGAGAATCATGAAAGCGCATGTGGCGGCCATTTTGCTCTAAAGATCACCTTGCATAAGATCTTGCAAGAGGGGTATGTATGGCCTAGTTTGCACAAGGATGTTCACCATTGGTGTAGGTCTTGCAATAGGTGTCAAGCATTTGGGAAGAGAGTGTCGAAGCCAGAGCTACGAAAAACCATTATGGCGTTTGATGTGTTTGAAAAGTGGGGGATTGATGCAATAGGCCCGTTACCTATCACAAGCAGGGGCAAAAGCTATATTTTGACTGCAGTGGACTATCTCTCTAGATGGACAGAGGCTATAGCAGTAAAACAGATCACTGCAAAGTATGTGGCGAAATTTGTGTATGATAAAATATGTTGCAAGTCTGGGGTGCCACTGGAGCTACTTTCGGATAAGGGGCAAGGATTTAGAGCTAAACTGCTAGACTTCTTATGTGTGAAGATGAAGAATAGGCACTAGCATACCATTCCTTATTACCAGCAGTGTAATGGATTAAATGAAAGATTCAATGGTGAGTTGGTACAAATTCTTTCAAAAGTGACAGAGCACCAAGGAAAGAATTGGGATTTGGAATTGCCTAGTGCATTATGGGCCTACCGTACTTCGGTTTAGACAGGTACAGGGTTTACTCCATTTCTTTGGTGTATGGAAAGGAAGCACTATTGCCTGTGGAAGTAGAGTTTCCTGCAGTCAAGATGCTAGAAAAGTTTCTTGGGCGCCTAGTGATGCATTCAACGAGAGGCTCTTACAATTACAAGAGGTTCAGCTAGATAGGATGAGTGGACTCGAACATTATGGGCAGATGCAGAATAAGGCTTTGCAAGGATAAATGAAAAGGTCAAAAGTAAGGGTATCAAGAAACATGACTTGGTTTTGCGCTACAATAGTAAGCTGGACAACACCTTCCAAAAGAAGTTTCAAATTAAGTGGGAAGGCCCTTTCAAGATAGTGGAGTTTTTTCCGAATGGTACATATCAGTTGGCTAACCTGGATGGAATCCTACATAAGTCAAGGGTAAATGGATTGCATCTTAAATTGTATCATGCTAGATTGATGATGGTGGAGCAAGATGAGATGTTTGCAGAATAAGTAAGGTCTGTGAGGGATGAGGACACCTGTGACGTGGCGAGTCTCATATCTCTTTTTGCTGCTGCTGATCATGAATGATCTAGCAGGCTAGGGGATGGGCAAATTATGTCAGGAGTTTTTTGGAGCAAGGGATTTCGCATATGTACATAGCCATGCATGGTGTGTTGACTAAAGGATTTCCCATTTTCCAGAGCCATGTGGTTACGTGGGGCCCACATGTGTACAGGTAGGACATCATGTACATAGTGCATCGACTTTCACTATCACCAGTACTAGTGTATTTTTTCTATAATAATGAGGAGTTAGTAGCACGTTAAACTTCTTGAGGAAGCTATACACAGGCAAACGACATGAGGTAAGCAGGTGCGTCAGATGGCATCTAGTGGCGTCAGGAGGTCGAATGGGGTTAATATTTGCACGTGGATAAGTACGGACACAACCTAGGTGTTTCCTTGTGACAATTATGCAAAAAGGTCATCATGAGGACCATCTTTGGTGGCCTCTTCATGTGGTGGCGGGATGCATTATTCAAAAAAGTTGAGTGCTAGGTGTGCGGATGGATGCAGCAGGGTGACAACTATGCACTGCGAGGCTAGTTTTTGGCCTGTTCGGGGTCTGTTTGAGGTCAACCAAAAGGCCAAGGGTATCCAAGTAATAAAGATAAGTGTGGGAACTGAAAAAATTGAGAGAAGACCATAAAAACGTGGAGAGAAGAGGAGGAACATCCGCAACTGTGTTTTTGCTATTTTTGTAGCCTATTTTGGCCGTAAACTGCTCATTCGAGGTCGAATTTGAGCACTTTGACATTGTAGACTGGGGTTTTGGGCCGTTCCGTACGCGATGACGTTGTCTATTTTGCCAAATTCCTCACTGTTTTTCTGTTTTTTTGGCTGTGTAAGTTTCTCCTATGAGCGAAGCTTCTTCTCCAATTTGTGATTGTATCTGGCATATTTTACCCATATTGTGTGATCTATTTGTCCCATTGGTGTTGGCCCAAGCTCAATTGTATCTAAATATAAAAAATTCTCCTCTTTTGAGCTGAGTTTTTTGGGTGTGTGTGTGTCTCTGCGTGGAGTGGGTGAATGGGTAGTCTCTCTCCTCTCACTCCATCGGTGTGTTCCCTGTCTCGGCCAGGTGGGTTGTATAAGCCGAGTGGTGCCCCATAGTGTTTGTGTGTGTATCATCCCAAGAGTGTGTGTCGGGTCATTATAGAGGCGTTGTGTGTGTTTTCATCCCGCCCACAACGTCATGGTACAAGGTGACCTCTTACTATGCTAGTTAAGTGGTGGTGTTGGCAACAATGTCGACTCAAGGAGATGGCATAATATGAATCTTTTACAGTGGCACAAAGCTCTCCTCAAGCAATGTGGCTCCCACTACACCAAGAATCATTATGCTAACATGGAGATATCTCTAGGAGGAAAATACAACAACTTTCCATCAACAACACACCCTTTCCTAACATGAGGGCACCCCCACCAAAGATATTTTTATGTGATAGATCACCCCATGAGCATACCATGTCATGGAAGGGATGCAAGAACCACACTACCCCTTTGAAGTTGTTCATGAACATATATTTATCAAAGTCAATGAGAAGAAATTTGGACTTTTTTTGTTTGTTGATGTGTAAGAGCACTCTAGGTCTACCGTATTTTGAGATTGTTTGATAAGTTAGTTAAGATTTTTATTCAGTAAAGTGTAAATTTGTTTCTGTTTGGTAAGATTGTACATGACAAGACATGATAAAGTTTTAGGCTTGACACTTGACACTTGTATCATGGCCAAACAAGTTGATAAAGTTTTAGGCTCTGAGTAGATCAAAAGACACACCTCTATGTCATGACCATGCAGTCAAAAAATGCTTCTATTTCTCATTTTAAGGCCCTAGGGACCCTCAACAAGAGGGGACACAAGGGCACGCAAAATGGACAAACACATTTTCACACTGAACTTGAACAGTAGTTGACACCTGATATGCACGCTAGAAATCATTTCAAAAGATGTTGATATATGGTCTGATACAAAAGTTTTGAACCCAATGATTTCAACACTTAGAAGGAACAACGTCCCATTTGCAAGGAAATTTATGTCTATACGTCAATATGAAACATGTTGATATGAAGCCTAGATCCTAGGGAGGTCACCTAATAAAAATGTAACCTATCACGTGAGTTCAAGAGAAGGGTATCTAAAGTTCTTGAAACTTACAGAAATATATATACAAAAGGGCATTATTTTTTCAAATTTGAAAAAAACTTACAGATTTTAAAAGAAAAGGGTACATTATATTCCTAACAAAATTCACAGATAAGGGGTTTTACAAACATGTCTTGAATACACGTGATATGGTAGTTTTACACATAGTGAACCCCCCGAGGCCTAGATATAATGAATTGAAAACCATACATGAACCTAACCATCCACATTTACACCCACTGAATCTTGTCTCTAATATTGTTGCTTCAACAAGTTGTTGTGACCTCTTTATCAAAACATAAGGGGGTGAAAAATTGCACACAGTCGATACCAAAAATACAAGCCTTTCACAAGACCCTGTTGCAATGGCCCAACTTAGCCATTCCAAGCACTCTCCAAAGTAATTTGGACATGAAACAAGCTCAAAGAGACCTACTCTTAGAATGATGTACAACTTCAACGGATTCTCTTGGGCATTTGCGGAAGTGACCCCTTTCCTTTGCACAAATTTCCTAAGAGACATAAGTATAGAGTCAACACATAGATGTTGATTATCATACCAGATGAAAAGAGAGAAGAGCCAAGAAGAAAACTCAAAGAGAGCCATCTTGAAAGGTAGAAGGTGAAATGAGAAAACGAGTGTGCTTGAATATATGCATTATACACATTGAAGAGAAAACTATCGAGGAGGCCATTGATGGGGAAATTTCACTTGATTGGGGGGCACATGTGCAATGGATATATTAGAGTGGGATTTATGTAGTGCAGGAGGAAGATGCGCACAAGGACATCGGGCATCAAAAAGGGAGTGGAGCAGCCAAGGGTAAATAGTGTAATTAGGCAATATGCCAGGCATAAAGGCATCAAGTGGATGGAATTCTGAGTGGATGGAATTCTCAATTCGTGTGTGCTACATTGTGCTCGGTGTGCCCCTCATCATCGAACGCAACTGAGATGCCCAACTCGCTTTTCTTGAAGGTCATCAGGTGACCTTGTTTTGTTCCCCTTCTCAGCCCCTTGATGGGCTTAGATGAAACAAGGATTATCCTACCCTTCATGGGTGCTAGAGTTAGGAGCTATCATTCTAACTCAAGGCATTTACTCCTTACATCATGCTCCACTTGGCTGGTCTACAAAAGGGGTATCTTGGGAAGAGAGAGAGAGAGAGAAAGCTGCAAAGCTGCCACTTTGTTTTGCTGCTTAGACAAAGATGCTCTCTGCATGTTGAATGTAGCCTGCGCATGTACGCGGCTTACAAGGGGGGGATCTTCCAATGTAGCAAATTCTATAAAAGTATGCAATACATTTGTTTGCTATCTAGAGAGAGAGTGCTTGCCTTGAAAAAAATTGGGAAATTTACACAAGTTTTAGTGTAAATATTGGCAAAAGCTTGAAATTTTAACATAGTAATCGGAAGATTTTCAAGTTTGTCCTTATGTTTTTTGGTTAAGAAAAAAAAAAATTCTAGCCTTGATTCAACGTCAACTTGGTACTAAACTGGGTCGAGACGTATGTCAAATATGGCATCCATAAAATCTGAAAAAAAGGGGGGCTGGAGCTCCCCATCATTCATGTGTGCTACTTGACGTACTACTTGCTCTCTTGTAGGTAGAGAGAGAGAGAGAGAGAGAGAGAGAGAGAGAGAGAGAGAGAGAGAGAGAGAGAGAGAGAGAGAGAGAGAGAGAGAGAGAGAGAGAGAGAGAGAGAGAGAGAGAGAGAGAGATATTTTATTATCGTCCTTGGAGGTGAAATATGATCTATGGGACCAAAGTTACATGTGATGTAATGGCTGATGAGTGACTCTCAATGCCCCAAAATTGTGGTGATGAGAGTCGCAATGGAGAGCCCAAACTGTGGCTAGGAGAGGAAAGTGTGTAGGTCTAAGTGATGGTTGAAAATGTGAGAGAAGCAAGTTCGAATGTGACCAGAAGCTGAGCACTCTAGTAGTGTGTGGTACTTAGACTCTCAAACTTGCAGCAAGCATAACATGCACAGTCAACTTGACTCTTCTCCATTTACCCAACGCCATGTCTTGCATTGAAGGGAATGGGAGTAAAGCCGAATGGCTATAATAGTGTGTATCACTGACAAGGGGATAGGCTCAAGCATGTAAGTGTGAGTATGGTTTTCTCTTTTAGCAAAGAACATGGTATTGTAGTTGGGGGCAATATGTGTGGTGTAATGTATGAAGCGTGACCCACCGGATTTCTCCCAAAACGTAATACCTTGGCGCTGTAGAAAATCTTCACTCACTTGGGAGTCAATTGAAGAATCATGTAGCAAGTGTAATGCATCCCATCTCCCAAACCACTTCTTTATGTCTTGCATTCATCCTGTGCTCAAGATCTTGCTTTTATGCATCTTTTGAACTTTTTTTCTTGCTTCCCATGCAATTGTAGGAAGTCGATGTAAGGGGCTTTGACGGATCTTTATCATGTATTCCACAACCCTTTCCATGCCCATAACCTCAATTGGAAGAGATCATGACTCAAGAAGTAAGGGCATATATGGTTTTTGTGTCTTAACTGGACAAATTTTGTAAGAAAATGCTTTTGGACATTGTCAAACACTTTCCAAGTAGACTTTGAGATTCTCCCACCCCACACTTCAACTCATAAAGAAGAATTGGTGTCACCAATGCATCAAAAAGGTACTTCTTGAGAACCCAACATTTGTTGTTTCTAGCATTACACTTGTTCTCAAATGCATAATATTCTCTCTTTCTTGCTTCCAAACAATGCATAGCACATTCATGCAACTTGTGATTGGACAGAACCTCAAGGCCAAGGTACTAAAATCTCTCAACAAATTTAAGTGTCTCATTGTTGTACACAATGCATGGATTCTCCTTATGGTTGGTTTTCACAAGAATAACATTTGTTTTGGATTCATTCACAATCAGCCCACTATGCAACCATAAGATTTTGTGCATCTTCTAAAGTGTGTGCTAGAAGCACTACATCATCTGCATACAACAAAAGTATGATTACCACATTGCAAATGGTGACCTATTCAATGTATTTTTCTTGCATAAATTCACTTACCATTTTTTCCAATTGATCAATGTATAGACCCAAGAGAGTTGGTGACAATGGACATCCTTGTTTACCCCAATTTTTTTGAAATTCCTCTGACCATGCGCAATTGACACATCACCTTCTCATAGATTTGAGAAACTGCAAGCATAAACTCACTTGGCACTTGGAGTTCTTTCATCCTTATTCACAAATTGCTACGTGGAATCATATCAAAGGCTTTCTTAAAGTACACAAAACAACAATACAATCAGTTTCCTTTCAACCGACTTTCCTCCATGAGAACACAAAGAGCGGAACAAAGAGTGAAAAGATGATCAATGGTGTTATGGCATAGACAAAAACCCGCTTGTCCTTTTGCATGCTTATCATTCTCTCAGTCCAAATAATTAATTTCATCTCCATTATGCACCCAAACAACTTTGCTTCTAAGAGACCCAATCATTATAGTCTGGTAGTTGTTTACATTCTTTACATCCCCTCCTTTATGCAAAGGCTTAACACTAGGTTGGTAATGGGACACTTTTATGTCCTGTGAAGTGATCATTTTCCTTGAATTATGTGAAGAGTTTCAAAATCGATTTTAAGGTGCTATCTGTCTAGAAAGTTGTCTCATGAGCTGAAAAAAACTCAAAATTTTTTTGGAATATCAATTTCATCTTTAACCTTGTCCTTGCACAACATTTCACAACCTAAACTGTGTGAAAAAACGGGTCCTGTTTTTGGCTTTTTTCAACTTTTTGCAGCTATACCACTCTAGAATTCATGTTTGTGAGGTCTATAATGCTAGAGAACTATCTTTAGTAGTCCTCAACATGTCCTGATGCTTCTAGGGAGAAATAAATGTTAAAGTTGTAAGTTATGAGCAAATTACAAAAATTGTCAAATCCTGTTTTTTAGCCAATTTTAGCTCTTCCATGATTTTTTTGGTGGCTTTCATGATATCCAAATGCAGTTTTGATTTTCTATGTCGCATATTGTAACATAAAGCTAATATTCCTTGAGTTTTGGGGCACCTAATACCCTATTTTGCATAGAAGACAACGATGGTTGATTTTTTCAATTATAGAAGAAAACGAAACATTCTAGTATATCAAGTATAGCTTTTTCAATATTGTTAGTTTCTTGTGACAACTACATGCATTTTGTAGGTAGTAACCATATCTAGTCATAAGGATCAAATTTGGCTAGATATTGAATAGTTTCTATGGGATTCTACAACTCATAATGTTGAACCCAGTTTTTTCATGTTTGCTATATTTAGCACTTCATCTTTGTCCCCAAGATTCCCCTTGGTAAGAGATGTATTATTCTTTTGACATGCTCCATGGCTCCATATGAACCTAAAGGACAATAGGGAACTAAGAAAACATGCATATATTATTTGTATTGAGCGTGGCTATAGAAACTTTGATGATAGGTTTGCAGAATGGTAAACATTCAACTTTTTTGTACCTATTTATTTTGGCAAAACAAAAAATAGTGATTCAGAAGCAATCATATGTTCTGATCACCAATCCATTGAAGTTAACTAGGGAATTTATCTCAAGTTCTACAAAAATCCCTAATCTTATTTTTATGCAACAAAACGTAAGAAATGACTGTTTTGATGAAAATGTACTGGTCCATCAACTTTGGAGGCTTGGTGTGACCAAAAGATGAGAAATTTTACAAGTTTCTTATTTTTTCCATGTGTAGTAGGCCTTGAACTATAACCTCATGAAAGGATTTTACAAAATGAGTGGATCTACTATGGTTTTGGAGGTTTTTTCAAAAACCCTGAAAGGACACTTTTATGTCCTGTTAGGTTACCAACCTAGTGTTAACCCAATTAATACTTCAATCATAAGGCATACCCTATTGAAGTGCAAGGTTGAACATATCACACATCCACTCATGGGTAAAATATATCTTCCATTTGATCATCTCCAGCTTGATACCTTGAAGATCTCCCGCTTTGCGAGTGGCCAACTTTTCAAGCCCACCGCATACATCCTCAATAGAAAAAGAAGAGTGCATACATGGGAGTGAACCATAAAATGGTATTTTTTCAGCATTAGCTATTCATATAATTGCCTACAATGTGTGTACATGTAGCATATCCACAAGACTCAAGTTACCAAAATTCTCAGCCCGCTTGCCCCTCAAGTTTCTCCAAAATCTTCCACATGCACGAGCCTTTTCTTGGACTTGAGAAAGTTGTTGCTTTACTTCCCATCTTCTTCTCTTCTTTTGAATCAATGCCTTGTATGTATGCAAATGACTTTGATAGTTGTCTTTGTTTATAGTTGCATCAAGCTTTATCAAGGACTTTCGAGCATCTTGATACTCTTTATCATACCATCTTTTGCGTGACCAATCTTTGTTGAGACCATGGAGATGCTTTATGACAAAGCATTCTTCGGCATAAGAATAAATAACTTTCTTGAAAGATTCCCATTTAGTCTCCAATGGTGCGTCATATTGAGGCTTTGTCAACCATAACTTTTGCTCAACCATTTTAATGTACATTGGTGCCCATTTGAAATCCATACATAGTGATAAATTCTTTTTCCTTTGGTTGAGATTATCATGCTTAGTTGCTTCTCCACATGCAACGTTAATACATAAGGTCCAATGTTCCGATTCCGGGGTCCATTGGTCAAACATAAAAATCTTTATGCGATACATGATGGATTTGGAGAGTATCATATAGTCAATCACACTATCCCCATTATGTTTTCTACACGTAAATCAATTGGTTCCAATCCACAAAGATACACCATTGGAAATGAGCAGACTTGTGCTATTACACATGTGTAGAAGTAACTTTCCATAGTGATCCAACACATCAATTGTGTTGCGAGTGGCTCTAGTCTCTCAACCACATGCAAAGGGTTGTAATGCTTTTGGCCCTTAGACCAGCAAACTAGAACAATGGTGCTGTACAATAGGGGTGGAGAAATCAACAACCATCCGACGGTAGAAAAAACAGGCATAGCATAGCAAGTTGTGTGGAAATTGGCCTAAAATTTAGTAGCCATAGATAACAAGCACTATGGAGAGGAACAATGCTAAAATTTCTAGGATGAAAATGTCAGTGGCTCAGAGAAGACAATCATAAACCCACCAACGAGGGTGGCCTCTACCTTTCAAAAAACCCTTGAACAAGCCTGGCAATACTGACTTGCAATAAAGGGACAAAGTAGAAGGTGCATGCACCACAGTGAGGGTTGTATGCACGGCCTGCATTTGCATGGCCTACCCATATCTGTGCCTCATGCTCCTAGTCTTAGCTTGCCCACCTTCTGCTCTACCTTCTTCCCATCATTGCCCTCTCCAATGAAAACGGTCTCGTATCTCATAATATACCAAACAATGGAAAATGTGATGTAACTTTGTCTCTAGATCTATATGACACAATTAGAAAATCTTGGCCTATGGTACTGGTACTCTCCTACATCTTCTAGTCTCAATATGTATCTAATGCGATGAGAGAGTTGGACATGCGTGTTGCTTTAGGTTTGAATGATCTTCATGGCATTCCTTTCTCAATGTTGTTGCTGATAAATACCATGTACCAAATTGCACCTCATTCAAGAAGGATTAGCTACATAGTAGGACATTCACACATCACTCCCAAGCACATTGGCATATCTCTTTTAAGCTTCAAGACACAATTTGAATGGGGTCTTTTACTTAGGTAGATTTGTTGATTGCAGTTGAGCTTGTATAGAAGAGAGTGATGATAAAGGCATTGCTGGTTGATCTACTTCACCACATTGATACCAACTTCTGCACCTAAATGCACAATTGGCCGAGGAAGGGGTTGTCAATATGTGTGGGTAATTTTTTTGCATTTGAGAACTCCCTAATAATACACATGTTACACAAACACGCACACATTCATTCATACAAGATAAGACTTATTTTGGATGATGCAAGATAGGAGTCTTTTTGGGAGCTTTTTGAAAATATCGAGCGAAAGTGCCTTGAAAGGCTGAGCATTCTTGGCTATTGAAAATATTACTATTATGTTTTTATGTTCAATCATAATCATAAGCTTAAATTATTCTGATCACTTTGCATGCACCAATGACCCAAAAAATTGCACAATGCCCGTTGACCTCTGGTCCAAAATGTTGTCTCTTGGATTCACTTCCTTATGGCTAGATTTCACCATGGTGGAAGGTTAGCAGCCAAGACAATTTCATATAAGAAAGTACTATTGTGTAAACGTACCTATCATCTCAAGAGAAACTAAAGCAGGGGCATCAATAATTAGAAGGTGAAGGAGGGAGTGCACTCTTATAGTTTGTAACTCATTGATTTTGAAGAGGTCCACATTGGTCAAGTTGCTTCCCTTTCTCTATGTGGTCTCTTAGTCTTCTAGAATGGTTTGCCCCAACATTTTAAGTTTAAAGTGAGTTTCATCAATATTATGGACAATGATAGTCTCCTTATATTTGAGCATGATAGTTACATTTTCTCTCTCTAGAAACTTGATTTTGATGTGTTTCTTTGCATGTTTTATGTCATGGTGGTCACATGACTTGGACATGGCATTATGGCGGCCATGTGACTTGACTATGTGATTCGAGGTTTGATTTTTAATATGATATGCATATCACATGGTTTTGAGGTTTCTTGAGTTGATCTTCTTGGCTACTTTGAGACTATGGTATGTATGTTGTTTGGTATTCTTCAAAATAAGATGCTCAATAAAAACTAATTAGAAATGTTGTTTTGTTTAAAGTTACATTTTAGGCTAATAAGAGATGTGTATAGACATATATTCCCACAAGCAAAGGCATGCGTGCATGTTACATTTGATTATTTGGTAATTCAAGGAATGCACAATCTAATGTAGATTTTTCTCATGCCACACTAATATTTGAAGATATCTTTAGTGTAATACGAGCATTAAAAAGCTAAAAAATATCTTGACTAGATGTGACCCAAGTTTGTTGAAACTTGGTCACTAGGCTTCTGTTATGCTAGCAAACACTTCTATGAGCTCAGATGTAACTTTTGACCTCTACTTCGGCACTTGAGACATCATACACTGACGGAAAGCACCCCGCCTCTAGCTGTAGACAGGAGCTTAGCAGGCACTCAAACTAGGATAACAGAGTGCAGATAGACTTAATTAATAGTTTAATACACGTAATACTGCTGATAAAGGGATTTTGAGAGAGAAGACTACAAATAAGAACAATATTAATTGACATAATGATAAGAAACATAGATTTGAGGTTCAAGAGATCTATTCAACTGTCAAGCAGATACACCTTTAATTTTTTTGATTGCTCTTTGACAGTTCTCTTGCATACGCCTGATTTGGTATGCCCTTCAAACTGCAATCCTGGGCTCAGAAAAACTCCCCAAAGTTGCATCGCCATCCAGTTGTTTTGTGCTCTCGATGCTTTTCCGCCCTTCCCTTGTCTTCTCCAACTGCTCTCAAGCAAAAGAACTGGCCACCGTTGTAGTCGGATCCCCAAAAATCCTCCCAATAATCCTTGACAATTGACCTCCAAAGATGCGAAAAACCAAAAAGAGAACCCTTGTCAAGTGGAAAATACCCCTTTTATAGAGGTCTAAGTCCCAAAAAAGGGAAAAAATTGAACTCATCATGGTCGTGCAGCTCCCCATGAGCTCCTTTAGAATTTCCCTTGCATTTGATACACTTGGTGCATCTTAATTTGGTATTACCTTGCATGGTCGCCACATCAGTTAAGCTTCTAATCTCTCTCTCTCTCTCTCTCTCTCTCTCTCTCTCTCTCTCTCTCTCTCTCTCTCTCTCTCTCTCTCTTGCACATGTCTCCTCTCCTTTTATCGGCCTTGGCTCTTTGCTTTGCCCGACCTTATCCCTTGCCTTTAGTTTTCCCGTCCCGGCTTCAACCCTTTTATTTGTCCACCCGGTTTGAGTTGCCATTGCCCCGGCTCTCCTTCCTCTAGGTTTGCCTGGACTTTGAACTTTCTCTCTCTGCCACATGAACCCACCCTCTCCCCAAGCACTAGCGAGGTCTCTAGTGGGGGTGGGGTGGGGTGTGACTTCACTCTTTCAAAAGGTTTTCCCTAAAGAGCACATGAAACAACCCCAACTGGGTGCCACGTCATTGTATGCTCAAAGCATCGCCCTGAACCACAGCCGCCGGCTATTGCCAGGGCGCCACCACGCAGCCCTCACAGCACCACACCAACGGCTCTCATGTGTCATTCTCTATAAGTGCATCATATTCTGATTGCATGGCAGCCATCCAATTTTCTGAATTCTGTGCTTCATCAAAAGGTAGAGGCTCCTCAACATCATGTAAACTAGACACAACCAAAGCATAACAATCTGATGCATAAGATGCATGGAGAGAGCCTGAACGAGTACGACTAGACAAAGGTGCATCCAATTTACTGTCACGCAAAGTGTGCACCAACCATTTTGGCATACCTCTAGCCTGCTCATTTTCGGCCCTTTCCTCATCAAGTACATCATGTACATTTGCATCAGTAATAGGCTGATCTATAACATTTTCAAAAACCCCCAAAGGCTGTACATTTGCCTCATTGGAACTTATATTCGTATTTCCACCACTGAAAAGAGGCAACAAAGTGTCATAAATGTCATGTGAGCTTACATCACTGTCTCTGGTACATGACAGCAAGGGATGAACAGAATCTTCCACAAACACAACATCTCATGAAACCAGAATACGTTTTGTTTGCGGATGATACAACCTGTAACCTTTTCTTTCAGCACTATAACCAACAAAAATACATTTGACAGCCTTATCATCCAGTTTTCTGCGTTGCACTTGTGGCACCAAAGCCTATGCCAAATAGCCAAAAACACGCATGTGCTCAATAGAAGGCTTTCTATCATGCCATGCTTCATATGGAGTAATAGACTGCAAAGCTTTCATAGGACACCTGTTAAGTACATAAGTGGCACACATAATGGCCTCAAGCCAAAAAGAATGCGGCAAAGCTTGACTTTTGACCATACATCGTGCCATTTCCATCAGTGACCTGTTTTTCCTCTCAGCAACACCATTTCGCTGAGGTGTATAAGGCACTGTACATTGGTGTTTTATCCCACGACTAGCCAGAAATGCATTAAATTCATGAGACATATACTCCCCCCCTCGATGAGAACGGAGGGTGCCCATAGTACATTTCGAGACATTTTCAGCCATAGCCATAAATTGTTTGAAGCACATAAAAACTTCGGACTTCGCTTTAAGCGGAAATACCCATGCATGCCTGGAGTAATCAGCAATAAAAGTCACGAAGTACAGGTAATCGCCCAAGGACGGAGTTTGCATGGGCCCACAAACATCACTATGCACAAGCTGTAACCTGCATGTGGCCCGAACAAAACCATCCTTTGGAAACTTAGAACACTGCATCTTACCCAAAATACAGCCTTCACAAACATGTTTGACAGGTGCTTCAAGAGGTGGCAAAGAAGCAACCATATCAGATTTCTGCAAACGAAGCAAACTGGAAAAATTCAGATGACCAAAACGTGCATGCCAAAGTTTTGCATCTAAAATAGCCCTTGAATCTGCAACAGCATTTGAAAAATTTTGTCCACACTTGTCATACAAAGTGAGCTTATACAACCCACAACACAAAAGGCCAGATGCAACAATTTCATCAGCAAAACTGAGATCATGAACTGTACATCTGTCATCCACAAATTTGACTACAAGGCCAAGTCTAGCAAGTGCGGTTACAGACAAGAGATTCTTCTTGATCCCAGGTACATAAAGTGCATCAACAAGTGTGAAGGAACTGCCATTAGCAGCAGTGAGCACAATATTTCCAACTCCCTGAACTGGATAAGAGGCGTTGTTGGCACAAGTGACTGAATTCCCATGAGGGACAGACTCAAGAGAGGTAAACAATTCACGATGTGAGGTAATGTGCTTTGTAGGACCACTGTGGAAATACCACACATGTGAATATGCAACAACTGACAAGCATGCCTCATGGATAGCAGGATTGTAAGTGCACTCTGCGCTAAAAGCCCATTCTCCATCAACATCAACATTACAGTCTCCTTTCACAGAAGACTCAACAATGGCTGCATTTGTAGTGGAACCAGCATTTGCAGTGGAACCACCCTCTTTCTTCTTAGCCTCTTTGGCCTTCAACTTAGGACACGACTTGATCAAGTGATCATTGGCTTTACAATAATGACAACGCATCTTCTTTTTTCCCTTATCACCAGAATTGCCAGACGAAGTACTGCTAGCAGAAGCATTAGGAACAGAATTTTTGCCACTCGCAGCAGAACCATAAGAAGTGGCTACATTACTGTTACAACCCTTTCTTTGAGAAGCAATAAAAGCCTGTTCAACTGCACACTGCCTAGTCCTGTTTTTTCTAGAAAGTGACTCTTGCAACAGCAATGTGCATAATGCATCAAACTTGACAACTTTAGGATTTCCTTGGGTCATCAGTCTCCAAGTACTAGCAAAAGTCTCGTAGGAATCTGGTAAGGCATCAAGAACAGTCTGCACAAGGGAACTGTCCGAAGTGACTTCACCTGCAGAAATAAGCTGATCATTGATATCCTTGACACTAGCAAGGAAAGTGTCCATATCATCTTCCTCATGCATAATCTTCGACTCCAGCTCTTTACGCAGCAAAGCAATTTTAGCCTCATTGCGGCTTGCATAAAGACCTGCTAGAATATCCCAAGCCTGTTTTGCAGATTTTGCTGAACGGATGTGAGGAACAACGGTGCGGTTCACAGACAATGCAATCAATGCATGATCCTGCGGATCCTTAACATCCCAACGAGCTTGTTCTGCCGTAGGCAAAACAACTCTAACATCTGCAATCCTTGCAGCAAGACCTGCAACATCCTCAACATCGCCTACATCCTCAGAACCAGGACGTACATCAATGCCCTGCACAATGTTCCAGACACCCTTTGACACAAGAACATGTTCCCAAAACTTTTGTCGACCTGCGAACGCTCGCCAAAGCTCACTGAAATCGGAGAAGGTGAGCAGGCGTGAGCTGGAGCAGCTGGCGACTAAGCCCGGGAGGACGTGACCTGCTCTGATACCAATTGTTGGAATTAGGGTTGCAGAGAAACACACACAGCTTGGAGAAGACGAAGGAAGATCAAGGCACACAATAGAGAGTGTGTTACTTAGTGTGCAATGGAAAGATGGATAGCCCTAGAGTGATGGGCGTATATACAATGCACGGGGGAAAAAACCTCCTAAAGAGGGAAAAAATGCCCCGGCGGTCCTAGTGTGTTCACACACATCACTACCACATGTATATGGTAAAAAATTTTGGCCTATATGCACTCAAATGTAGCTTTTGACCTCATATCTGGCCTCTAAGACATCATACACGTATAATGTATGTTCTGAGATTTTAGTTCAGTTTCTACCAGAGGTGCCCCTTAGTGTGTAGATTAAGAATATGTGCTCACAACAAATTTTGGAACTAAAAAATGCACAAAATCATCACTTTTGACAAGGAAATCTCTTGAAAGAGTAAAATCCTCCTAGTTTTCAATCTATAAGCCCAAATGATATGAGATTTGGTGGGTGTGCTCAACACAACATGCAGAAGATGGGTGTAATGTCAAAACTTCATTTTGGATGTCAGCATCACCCTTTAGACATCATACGCGTATAATGTCTGCTCATGAATTTTTGGACATAATTTATTCACAAGCATCTCGAAGTCTCTAGCACTGGTTTTCAAGCACTTCTACCAATTTTCATGGAAAAATGTGCTCAGAATCTCGGGTTTTTCTATTTTCCCCTTTTTGATACTCTGTCTTTTGTCTTTGGGTATCAAGAGTTGGTCAAAACGCTAGTTTCAATGTATACGAAGGTGAAAACCCTCTTCTGAACACACTGGTGCAGTCAAAATTTTCAAATTTGGTCTCCAGATGCCTCTTGAGACATTATACGCGTATAATGTCTAAGTTTATGTAAGGTTTCCAATTTTTGAAACCTTGGAAATTGTACAAAGCCTGTTCAAATTAACTTGGTTGTTAAGAAAACACTGTAGAATAATCCAATTATAGTAGCAATATATTGGTATTTTTGGAACCATGACCAGAGCTTTACTATGGTTAGAATTTTTCAGAATCGAATTCCAATAAAATCTGGAAAAGTTATGGGCTCTAAAAGATTACACTATGAATCTAATTAGTCCAGTAAAATTGAATGGTTTCAGTAATTATTACTGCTAAAGATTTATTATCCTAAGGTTCTAGAAATTGCAGATATCTCCAAGTTTAATCATTAAAAGTCAAGGAAAATAGCAGAAATCGATTCTCGAAGCTACGGGGGTTGTGTGGAACAATGTGGAACCTGCCCAAGATAGATTTAGCAACAGGTGGTGCTAGTTGGGAGTTGGGAGCCTGCTTGAGGTGCCAGGACCTGCCACAAACAGTCCAGGGGCCCTGAAAAGCTATAAATAAACCCCCCTTTCTTCACAAAAAATTAGACTCGGAGCCTTGGCAAATTCTCTCTCATCTAGAGGGACCTCTACTCAAAAATCACTAGAGAGCAAAGCTCTAATTGGTTAATCAATGGTAATTAGCACTAACATTTTTTAATTAGTAGAACTATGTTAACCTATTTATATTTTCTTAATTAATTGAAGATTAACACTAGGTTGGTAATGGGACACTTTTATGTCCTGTTAAGTGACCATTTTCCTTGAATTATGTCAAGAGTTTCAAAATGGATTTTGAGGTGCCATCTGTCTAGAAAGTTGTCTCATGAGCTGAAAAAAACTCGACATTTTTTTGGAATATCAATTCCATCTTTAACCTTGTTGTTGCACAACATTTCACACCCTAAACTGTGTGAAAAAACGGGTCTTGTTTTTGGCTTTTTTCAACTTTTTGCAACTATACCACTCTAGAATTCATGTTTGTGAGGTCTATAATGCTAGAGAACTATCTTTAGTAGTCCTCAACATGTCCTGATGCTTCTAGGGAGAAATAAATGTTAAAGTTGTAAGTTATGACCAAGTTGTGACAACTACATGCATTTCGTAGGTAGTAACCATATCTAGTCATAAGGATCAAATTTGGCTAGATATTGAATAGTTTGTATGGGATTCTACAACTCATAATGTTGAACCCAATTTTTTCATGTTTGCTGTATTTAACACTTCATCTTTGTCCCCAAGATTCCCCTTGGTAAGAGATGTATTATTCTTTTGACATGCTACATGGATCCTTATGAACCTTAAGGACAATAGGGAACTAAGAAAACATGCATATATTATTTGTATTGAGCGTGGCTATAGAAACTTTGATGATAGGTTTGTAGAATGGTAAAAATTCAACTTTTTTGTACCTATTTCTTTTGGCAAAACAAAAAATAGTGAGTGAGAAGAAATCATATGATGTGATCACCAACCCATTGAAGTTAACTAGGGAATTTATCTCAAGTCCTACAAAAATCCCTAATCTTATTTTTATGCAACAAAACGTAAGAAATGACTGTTTTGATGAGAATGTACTAGTCCATCAACTTTGAAGGCTTGATGTGACCAAAAGATGAGAAATTTTACAAGTTTCTTATTTTTTCCATGTGTAGTAGGCCTTGAACTATAACCTCATGAAAGGATTTTACAAAATGAGTGGATCTACTATGGTTTTGGAGGTTTTTTTCAAAACCCTGAAAGGATACTTTTATGTCCTGTTAGGTTACCAACCTAGTGTTAAACCTATTTATACTCTAAAATTCTATCCTAATTCTAAATTGTCTGCTGATTATGGAGATTAAGCTTAGGAATACTAATCTAATTAATTATTACATTATATTAGGGCTAAAATTACTTATTTTAACCATAAATTAATGATAATTATACTAATTAAATTTAGATTAAGATGAGATAATTATCAAAGCTGTGTTAGACTGTCATTATGCTAGAAAAATTATATTTTATTTTTTGCATAATTTTTGTATTTATTTAAGCAGAATTACACTATTTTAAGAGAAAAGTAAAGGGGAAAATGATCAACTTAATCCAAAAATATTTGAGATAATTATCAGAGGTAAAATATATCTTACATAACCCATGATAAATATCTTCATCTCAGATAATTAGTTTAACTAATTATCTCAACAGAAAAACACTCTTTTAAAGAGAAGATAAAAGGGGGGAAATGGCAAACTAATCCAAAAAGATTAGAGATAATTATCAGAGGTAAAAATCATCTTTAAATCCCCATGATAATTATCTTAACCTCAGATAATTGGTTCAACTAATTATCTGAGCAGAAAAACATTGTCTTTAAGAAAAAATAAAAGGGGGAAAATAGAAAACTAATCCAAAAAGATTTGAGATAATTATCAGAGGTAAAAAACATCTTATGAGATCAGTGATAATTATCTTAACCTCAGATATTTAGTTTAACTAATTATCTCAGCAGAAAAATACTATTTTTAAGGGAGAAAAAAAGAGGGAAGATAGGAAACTAATTCAAAAAGCTTTGAGATATTTATCAAAGGTAAAAAACACCTCAAGGAACCTGTAATAAATATCTTAGCTTCAAATAGTTAGTTTAACTAATTATTTTAACTAATAGTAACCAATTTTGTGTATAAATCTGGGAAAGAAAATTAGTAAATGAAGTTATATAATTACTTAGTAAATGAATTTATATAATTACCCAGAGATCAGAAATAACTTTTGAAGGAATTATCTTAGCCCAAATAATTAGTATAACAAATTACCGTCGGCCAATATTGCCTACATTAAACCATAAACCTAGAAGGAAAAAATTATAAATCAATTTTATGAGTTAGCCAAAAAATTCTTAGAGATATAACAAATCAAGCTCCATCTAGGGTAAATAACCCACTAGCAGATAAGTAACTCATAATTTACTAAGGCCAAAATAGGATATTTTTAGAATATAGAATAAGGAGAAATTTAGTAAAATAGCTCCAATAATCATACGATAATTATGGGAGAATACTAATAGTACCAGGAAATTACATGAGAAATATCTCATCCAATATTTAACAAAGATACCTATTTACTCTAAAAATCCTTATTTTTGGATAAAAGGAAAAAAAGAGATTATTCATTTAATTCTCTAATCGATTAAGTCTTTTTAAAAAGAACCAGAGGAAATCCTCTTTCGGATGAGGAGGATACGATCAACAAAAGAAATAGAGAAACTCATGACCATGAGGTTGAGCCTAGTCATAGGCCTACGGAGGAAAGTCTGTAGGCGCCAACGCATCAGCAAATGGCTGACCAGTCACATGTGGATTTCCATTTTCACTTGAGTCTTTAACTAGATTAAAAGTTTAATTATAAATTAACATTGCATACGTAAGGACTAGGAAGGGTTAATTGGCTGTGAACGGAAGGTGACTTCCAAGAAACCAACGAGCAATGGTTGTAAATAGGAAAGAAATGATTGGGTTACGAGTGATTGACCTAGGAAAGAAATGTTTGATCATCCTTAAGACAACTTGTCTCAAGACACCTCTGATTCCTTGGAATATTTTACTCCAGGTAATGAGTAATGATGCTGACTTCTCCATGGATGAGTCGGTTTCCTCAGTGCGTGTGGAGTCTTTACCCTGTGCTTGTGGATATTACTTAGGATATCGAGTTTATCCTAGAGGAACCACCCGGTTGTATGGGCAACCAGTTGGCGTATGGGTGCCCGGACTATGGGTGATGGCTTTTTCCACCCCGGTTTTTATAAATAAGGAATGGGTGCCATTTTTTCACCCCTCTATAGGTGGTCTTGAGACAAGTCAGTACTGGTCAGAGTTACTCCAGAATGACAATACCTTGTCTTAAGTCTAAAGATGTTTGTTTGCTAGAAGAATGTTTTCAATACTGTTTTCAAGGGTTGTTTTAATAAAATTGTGTTATGAAAGTTAAAAGAAATCAATTTTTTAATTGTGACAAGAATGTGGTAGTAATTAAATAACAAATCAACATGTGTGAGTGCGTGGTGGTTGGTGGGGATTGACTAAGGCTGTCAATCATGGACGGGTGGACTGATTAGTTAGGTAACTATCGATTCCCGCGCACTGAAAGCGTCTAGAAACTTCTCCATGTGGAAGAGGAGTCCACCAATGGCTATACGTTAGGGGGAAAAAAGCGTTGGCTAAGGAAACCTTAATCCAAATGATGGAAGTTATAGGGCCTGAATAGTTTTTTTTTATAAATTCAACAAGCTGTCCCTTTTTCACTACGAGACAGGACTAGGTCTCCTTCTAGGGCTATAAACCTAAACCATTATTAATGGTAAGGGTGAATTCCCTGGATTCTTCTTGTTTAGGGACTCAGATTTTATTAGGCCTAGAGACCTATCAAGGATCCCATCCCGCTTTTTGGTGTCGGCGGGTTTGGGGACCTCACAAGTGGTATCAGAGCATGGTTTAACAAGGTCCTGACCCTAGGATGAAAAGTTGAAAAAATAGGCACAATAAGTTATATTGCATTTTTAATTATAGTATATTGTGAGATGAGAATTTCCCTATCAATATAGGAAAATGTCCGCCAAGATTACCGAAAGTCTATGATCTTCAACATCATGTTCGAGGCACTTGCAACTCCAGTAATTTCTTATTTCGCAAGAGCATCATGCAATTATTAGATGAAATGTTTTCCCCTCCTCCTACATGGGGAATCAGATGGTCACAGTTTGGCAGAATTTTCCTGATTTTGATGCGGGACAAATAGAAGGTTTGGCACTCAATATGAAGAGACTCAAGTGGGCAGAAACACTTCGGACACTCGAAGTTTTCTTTTTCAGTGGGACTGAAGATCAAGATGAGACTATTACTATAGATGGGGTAGAAGTGTCACAAAATCAGGGGGTATATGATCAGGTTGGTAAAGTAATATACCCAGGTAGGATCAGACCCATGAGGGTAGGCCCTAAGTTTAGAGGACCAAAAGATGTTATATTTTTTGATCCCCTGTCAGACCCACCAGTGGTTAAGAAGATTTTGGTATAGAGAGTTACATCTTGTATATAGTATGAGTCCATCTTGTACATAGTATGAGTCAGTGATTGTATAACTCTTGTATATACCATGGTTTTATGAGAATGACATGCTTTGTGTAGTTTAAATGGGATGGTTATAGTAATTATTGGATTTATCTTTTCATTCAAAGTTTTGAAAGTATATAGATTAGAAAAATTCCATGACAACACAAAATTACTTGTTATCACTAAAAGATCTTCATTAATTGAAAACCCATGGTAATGCAAAAAACCTTTACACTCCCACCTAGGAGAAGAAACTACTACTGAAACAGGTTCAACTCCCAACTTTCAAGGGAGAGGGAACCAACTTAGAACGTGATGGTAGAGCCTGGATCGACGCCATGGATGATTATTTCTTGGCAGTAGGAACTGCTTCAGAAAATCAGGCAATGCTAGGAATGTTTCGACTCACTGGAGATGCTAAACTCTCATGGAAACAGTACTGTAGAGATAATCCTTCCATTAGTACATCCAAGGAAAGAATGAAACATGCAGGTTAAAGAAAGATATCTTCCTTCAGCTCATCAAGCTAATAAAATGAATGAATTTTTTACCCTCAGACAATTAGGGCGTACTTTGGAAGAATACTACACCAAATATGTGTCTTTACAGCTTTATGCTCCTCCAATGACAATGAAACAAAAGATTTCTCGTTTCTGCCAGGGCCTGAACAAACCTTTAAGTACCCATTTAGAAGATATGAGACCCACATCTATTCAAGATGCCCTTCTTAGATCTAAATCGCTTGCGGCTAAAGGAAACCCCTTGCAAGGAAATATTATAGCTACAATAACTTTAGAGGAAGAACAAGGGGAAATTTCAACCAAGGAAATCAACGAAGGGCAGTGACAGTTGCAGCTACTATAGGCCAAGGAAGTAATCAAAGAGGTGGAAGAAATAGAGGACGAGGCAGAGGAAGAGATAGAGGAGCCAGAGCTTATGCTGCAATAGCAGAGCCAACCTTGGTGGATGAAGAAGATGAAAGAGCTACTCTTTTTGCCGCCATTGATAACCCTGGAGCTCGGCAACAACATGTTGTCATCCAAACCACTACAAACAGAGAAGGTGAAAAATGTGAACTACTTATAGATCGTGGCAGCACACACTCTTTTCTCTCCCCTAAATGCTTAAGGAAACTCAAATTAAACCAATATCCCACCAAGAAATTAGTGGTAGAACTAGCAAATGGAAAAGAGGTTCTATCTCAATTTACAGCCGAGGAAGTTGAGTTTGAACAGGGAGGAACCCTTACTTCATCTTACTTTCGAACTCTACTGGTAGGAATCTATGACGGTATTCTAGGAATGGATTAGTTAATTAAAAATCAAGCCCTTATTCACTGTGCTCAAGGGAACCTATCCTTCAAAAATCACTTAGGTGAAGAAACATTAGTACAAGGATCAAATGGGAAGCCTAAGGCTCATTTAGTAAAAGCTAGTCGACTTTTGAAAGGGTTACGCAAGGGGAAACAGATCTTTGTAGTAATGCTCAATAAGGCGGATGACTCAAAGGACAACACCACTTCATAATTGCTTAAAGAAATTTTGGATATATTTTCGGAAGATCTCTCAAATTTACCTCCCCCAAGGGACATAGACCACGAAATAGAAACCTTTCTAGGTAGTGAACCAATTTAAAAAAGACCCTACAAAATGTCCCTCTCTAAAGCTATTGAATTAAAATAACAACTTCGTCAACTTATTGAACAAGGATTCATAAGACCAAGCATTTCACCCTGGGGAGCGCCTGTTCTATTCCAAAAGAAGAAGGATGGATCTTGACGTCTTTGCATCGATTATAGGGGAATTAACCAGGTATCGGTAAAGAATAAGTATCCTATTCTTTGTATCGATGAATTACTTGATAGATTACATGGAGCCAAGGTATTCACAAAAATTGATCTCAGATCAGGTTACCATCAAATCCGGATTAAGGAAGAAGATATTTATAAAACTGCATTCAACACCCGGTATGGGCATTATAAGTTCATCACGATGCCTTTCGGTCTTACAAATGCTCTGGCTACTTTTAACCGTCTCATGCAAGATATATTTAAAGAATATCTGGATGATTTTGTGTTAGTATTTTTCGACGATATCTTGGTATATTCCAAAGATGAAAAAGAGCTTGAAGGCCATGTACGTAAAGTACTTCATCTTCTACGCCAACATCAGTTGTATGCCAAGATGAGTAAATGTGTGTTCTTCACACCCGAAGTTAGCTATCTTGGATTTATAATAAACCCTAAAGGAATCTGTGTAGACCCCACAAAGATTAAGGACATAATAGATTGGCCACAACCCAAGACGGTCAGTGAGATTCGAGATTCTTGTGCATTACAGGATGGTATAGAATCTTTGTCAAAGATTATGCAGTCATCGCCGCATCCTTGACGCAGCTACTTAAAAAGACAGCCAAACTTACATGGAAAAAGAACAGGAGGACTGTTTCCTCAAACTAAAACAAAATCTCACATCAGCCCCTGTAATCAAACTTCCGGACTTCACTCAAGAGTTTGAAAAAGTAACCGATGCCAGCAGTTTTGCTATAGGAGGAGTCTTAAACCAAGAATGCAGACCAGTCGCCTTTAATTCTTGGAAATTAAGAATCCACGAGCTGAATTATCCAACTCATGATCTGGAACTCCTAGCCGTCATCCATGCTCTTAAGCTCTGGAGGCACTATCTTCTAGGAGGAAATTTTCAGTTAGTCACTGATCATCAAAGTCTAAAATGGATTTTTTCACAATCAACACTCAACATGAAGCAGCGAAGATGGATAGAACTCTTACAGGAATATGATTTTGAAATAAAATATAAACCAGAAAAGGAGAATGTGGTTGCTGATGCCCTTAGCCGTAAGGTTTCTCTTGGGGCCATTTCCACTGTTGACAATCCAATCCTAAACAAGGTTAAGGAAGCCTCCTTGGAAGATGAGGATTATCAAAAACTCCTACATGTTATCAATCAACAGGACCTAAAAGAGAAAGAGAAAGACATAATCAAGGATTATTCACTTGAATATGGGCTTCTCTATTATAAGTATCGGCTTTACATTCCTATGAATCCCACATTAAAGGAGTTAATCCTTTATGAAGGACACAACGCTCCAGTCGGGTTGCCAGCCATCCTCACTACGCAAAGACCCTTAATGCCATAAGGAAAAGCTATTTTTGGCCACGAACGAAAGGGGATATACTTCGCTACATCAAACAATGTCTTTCCTGTCAAAAGATTAAGGCTGAAAGAGTAATGATGCCAAGAAAACTTCAACCTCTTGACATTTCTCAAATGAAGTGGGAGCTCATTAGCATGGACTTTGTAACAGGCCTTCCTACCGTTCAAGGGGGTTACGACTCCATTATGGTGGTAGTGGACATGCTGACTAAAGTGTCTCATTTGATGCCTGTGAAAACAACTTACACTGCATCAGACATGAGCCGTTTATTTATGAAAGAGATCTTTAGATTACACGGACTTCCTAAGAGAATAGTTAGTGAGACAGGGATGCAAAATTTACTTCAAAATTTTGGAAAGCTTTATTTGAATCCTTAGGTACCCAGCTATGTTTCAGTACAGCCTATCACCCTCAGACGGATGACCAGACAGAAAGAGTGGATCAAGTTATTGAAGACATCCTTAGAGCCTACTATAGTAGAGAACCCCCAAAATGGATACAATTTCTTCCTCTGGTGGAATTCACCTATAATTCCTCATTCCATAAAAGCATTGGTATGTCACCATTTAATGCTCTTTATGGGCATGAATGTATCTGCCCTAAAATTTTCTGACCCTACTACAAGAGTAGAAGCTTCAAAACAAATGTTGGAGGAGATGGATGCCCAAACCAAAGCCATACGATAGGACATTCAAGCAGTTAAGGACCACCAAAAACATATTGCTGATAAAAAACGGTCTGATCGATTTTTCAAACAAGGGGATAAAGTATTCCTTAGGGTACGCCAAAGAGAAGCAATTTATCCTTGGGAAAATTCAAAAAACTAAGCCCCAGATATTGTGGACCTTATGAAGTGATAAAAGAAATCACTGATCAAGCTTATAAATTAAAGCTACTTGAACACCTCAAGGTCCATAATGTATTCCATATCAGTCTTCTAAAACCATACATTCCAGATCCCAATCACACTCTAGACGATGAACAGATTATGATGCAGAAGCAAGGAATTCTTGAACTCCAACCAGATTATATTCTCAATACTAGGGAAAGAAGTCTGCGAAACAGAGTAATCAGAGAACATTTAGTAAAATGGAAGGACTACCCCACTGAAGACGCCACATGGGAGGACGAAGTATCACTTCTCAAAGATTTCCCCAAATTCGGTTGAGATGAGGACATCTCAATTCCTTAAGTTGGGGTGATACTAAGGTTTCCAGTTTCTGAAACCTTAGAAATTGTACAAAGCCTGTTCAAATTAACTTGGTTGTTAAGAAAACACTATAGAATGATCCAATTATGGCAAATATTGGTATTTTTGGAACCGTAACCAGAGCTTTACTATGGTTAGAATTTTTCAGAATCATTTTCCGAAAAAAATTGGAAAAGTTATGGGCTCTGAAAGGTTACACTATGAATCTAATTACACTATGGGCTCTTAAGTAAAATTGAATGGTTTCAGTAATTATTACTGCTAAAGGCTTTTTATCCTAAGGTTCTAGAAATTGCAGATATTTCCAAGTTTAATCATTAAAAGTCAGGGAAAATAGCAGAAATTGATTCTGGAAGCTGGGGGGGCTGTGTGGAACCTGCCCAAGATAGATTTAGCAGCAGGTGGCGCTAGTTGGGAGTTGGGGGCCTCCTTGAGGTGCCAGGACCCGTTAGAAACAGTCCAGCAACCCTGATAAGCTATAAATAAACCCCCCTTCTTCACAAGAAATTAGACTCGAAGCCTTGGAAAATTCTCTCTCATCTAGAGGGACCTCTACACAAAAATCACTAGATAGTAAATCTCTAGTTGGAATTAGCACTAACCTTTTTTAATTAGTAGAACTATGTTAACCTATTTACATTTTCTTAATTAATTGAAGATTGAACCTATTTATACTCTAAAATTCTCTCCTAATTTTAAATTCTCTGTTGATTATTGAGATTAAGCTTAGGAATACTAATCTAATTAATTAGTATATTATATTAGGGATGAAATTACTCATTTTAAACATAAATTAATGATAACTATACTAATTAAATTTAGATTAAGATGAGATAATTTTTGGAGCTGTGTTAAACTGTCATTATGCTAGCAAAATTACCTTTTAATTTTTTGAGTAATTTTTGTAATTATTTAAGCAGGATTACATTGATTTTAAGTGAAAAGTAAAAGGAGAAATGATCAAATTAATCCAAAAAGATTTGAGATAATTATGAGAGGTGAAAAATTTTTAATAAGCCCATGATAAATATCTTAACCTCAGATAAATAGTTTAACTAATTATCTCAACAGAAAAATACTATTTTTAATGGAAGGTAAAAGGGGGAAAATAGCAAACCAATCCAAAAATCTTTTAGATAATTAGCAGAGATAAAAATCATCTTAAGAAACCCGTGATAATTACTTCAATCTTAGATAATTAGTTTAACTAATTATTTCACTAGAAAAACATTGTTTTTAAGGGAAAATAGAAGGAGGAAAATAGCAAACTAATCCAAAAAGCTTCAAGATAATTATCAGAGGTAAAAAATATCTTATCAGACCCGTGATAATTATCTTAACCTTAGATAATTAATTTAACTAATTATCTCAGTAGGAAAACACTGTTTTTAAGGGGAAAAAAGGAGGAAAATAGCAACCTAATCTAAAAATCTTTGAGATAATTATTAAAGATAAAACACAGTTCATGGAACCCGTGATAATTATCTTAGAATTAGATAAATAGTTTAACTAATAATAACCAATTTTGTGTATAAATCAGGGAAAGAAAATTGGTTAGTCATGAGGCTGGGCCTAGTCATGAGCCTACGGAGGAAAGGCTGCAGGCACCAGCGCAGCAGCAAATGGCTGACCAGTTTCACAGGTGGATTTCCATTTTGTTCACTTGAGTCTTTATTTATATTAAAAGTTTATTTATAAATTAACATTGCATACGTAAGGACTAGGAAGCGTTAATTGGTTGTGAATGGAAGGTGACTTCCAAGAAACCAACAAGAAATGGTTGAAAATAGGAAAGAAATGATTCGACTATGACGGGATTGACATAGGAAAGAGATGTTTGATTATCCTGAAGACAGCTTGTCTCAAGACACCTCTGATTCCTTGGAATATTTTACTCCAGGTAATGAGTAATGATGGCAACTTTGCCATGGATGAGTCGGTTTCCTCAGTGCACGTGGCGTCTTTAACCCGTGCTTGTTTGTGCTTGTGGATATTACTTAGGATATCGAGTTTATCCTCGAGGAACCGCCCGGTTGTATGGGCAACCGGTTGGCGTATGGGCGCCCGGATTATGGGTGATGGCTTTTTCCACCCCGGTTTTTATAAATAAGTAATGGGTGCCATTTTTTCACCCCTGTATAGGTGGTCTTGAGACAAGCCAATATCGGTCAGAGTTACTCCAGAATGATAGTACCTTGTCTTAAGTCTAAAGATGAAAGAATGTTTTCAATACTGTTTTCAAGGGCTATTTTAATAAAATTCAGTTATGAAAGTTAAAAGAAATCATTGTTTTGATTGTGACAAGAATGTGCTAGTAATTAAATAACAAATCAACATGTGTGAGTGCGGGGTGGTAAGTGGGGATTGACTAAGGTTGTCAATCATGGACGGATGGACCTGATTAGTCAAGTAACTATCCATTCCCGCGCATTGAAAGCGTCTAAAAAATTCTCCACTTGGAAGAGGAGTCCACCAACGGCTGTGCCCTCACATATGTTAGGGGAAAAAAGCGTTGGCTAAGGAAACCTTAATCCAAATGATGGAAGTAATAGGGCCGGAATAGATTCTTTTATTTTCCCGTTTTCACTTCAAGACAGGACTAGGTCTCCTTCTAGGGCTATAAACCCAAATCATTATTAATGGTAAGGGTGAATTCCCTGGATTCTTCTTGTTTAGAGACTCAGATTTTATTAGGCCTAGAGACCTGTCAAGGATCTCATCCCGCATTTTGGTGTCGACGGCTTTGGGGACCTCACAGTTTATAAAATTGCAGTTTTTGTTCACAGAACCCTTGCACATGCCCTCTTACATGCTCAACACCAATCAGCCATGCAAAACATGTCAACAAAAAGCTTTTTAATTATTGCATTTTTACGTCAAAGTTAGACTTTTCAATGATTCTAGATGCAAACAAGCACTTCATGAAATAAATCTATGATGAATAGCTCTAGATCAGAATCAGATTACTTACCTAAAGATACTCCTACAAATCATATGGGGTTTTGCATCTATGAGTAGAAAAATGCCACACACACCGACTAGCGAACGCTTTTGTCACCTCACAAATCACTCGACCACCAACAACTACTCTAATCTACAAATCCTAATTAAATCTACTTAGTTGCAAACCCTCGGCAAGACACAGACTTACTAGCTATCCACTTGATCTTGGAATAAACTCTTTCGAATTCACTTAAGAAAAATGATTTCTTTAGCCATAACTAAAGCAAGAAACCATCACATCAGTGTTAGTAGGAATAACTATTTAAGTCCTTGTATCCTCGACAACGGTGCCAATGTTGCGGAAGGGGATCACACCACCCATAATGCGCATGTAACACAACCTAGATCAACGTAATGTCAATCGAGGAAACAGATGACATGATAGGCACACAGAGGAAATATCTTTAGCTTGTCAGGATGAGACCATCCAGCACATACAACACTCTGGATGGCCTTCCAGAGTGTCTCCTAAACAGATGACATGATAGGCACACAAAGGAAATCTCTTTAGCTTGTTAGGCTGAGACCATCCTACACATACAACACTATGGAAGGCCAACTAAACCACAACCTAGAATCTCACTACTCTCAACTATACCACCTACCCACATACATACAACGGAAGGAAACCTATGGAACACCATCCACTGACTAGGATACACCTATTCCTAAGCCTCTACACTCAAAACCCTTGCTCTAAACCCATCTACGAAAAACGAGTATAAAGAAAGAGACAAATTATGAAAGTGCTCGAAACTGAAATCTATGAATATCTATGTGTAGCTTATGTCGCCACAATTCTAATGACTACGTGCACGCAAAAAACATGAATCATTTGGTACACTTACGGACATGATTAGCTCGTAGATACGTGAGTGCGTATGCTCCATTCCACGAGGAATGCTTGGTGTTATCATGTAGCTCTTGTCAAGGCTAGCGGTAGATCTTGTCGAGGCTAGCGCAATGGTGCAGTCGGATCTCCAATGTGATGCGTGAGCGGGGAGTAGCGCCAGGATGAAGCTCACCACTACAAGAGGTCACTTCAATTCTGGCACCAAATTACCGGCGTCAATGGCGGGCGTCGGTATATGTGTAGATAAGTATGGAGGGACCCTGCAAAAACACAAACCCATGGGATTTCCCTGCGCATTTCTCTTCTTCTTGCACCTTTTCTCTTGCTCTCTTCCTTCTCACCTCTTACAGATTTGGTGCAAAACAAGTTGTCAAAGGTGCTAATCTTGCTCGTGGACTACTACATAGCACTAAGGTGAGATTGTTTTCAAGTTTACTTGTATATTTAGGGTTTGGGGTTTAACATAGTGTGTGTGTGCGTGTTTTTGCAGGTTCAAGGACGTTTACAACACCTTTTCTTGCTCAAATAGGTTGCATGTGAGTGCTTGAACTTTTAATGCATATTAAATTTATTCAAATTAATTTGTATATTGATAAAAGAAAATTTCATGCTTTAACACTAGTCCTATAAAAACCAACCACTTTTGTGGCTTTTTGAGACTTTTGTACAAAAATTCTCAACACTATGATAGTTATTCCAATAGAAAATGGTTTCAAGGAATTATGACCAACACTCAGTATGAGTTGATAAAAAATAGTACAGAGCTAGATGAAGGTCTAAAGGTGTCTTTCCATTGCCATCTTCTACAAGTAATTTGTGCGAATGTACAAAAATTTTATACTTTCTTTTGAAAGTAAATCAAATCATTGCAAAGCAGGCCCAAACGTCAAGTAATTTGTGCGAATGTACAAAAATTTTATATTTTCTTTTGAAAGTAAATCAAATAATTGCTAAGCAGACCCAAACTTCTTTGAAAAAACCCTCAATAGGTATGTGATAGATGTACCAAGCTTTTTTAACCCATATACAAACACTGCCAACATTTTTTACTTCTCCAACTTCAGTGCTGAAGTGCAGTTTTACGTAAAATTTACTAATTTTATAAAAGTCAATTTTTTATTTTTGAGCTTTTCATATAAATTGTGTATTTAGAAACCTTTTTCATATCTTGAACCCATAATTAAGAAGTTTCATGAAATTTTGATGTCATATACAAAAGTTATGTTTCATTTACTAGAATCCTAACGTGAGCCATTTTTGTGGCTCATTACAAGTCTAGTGTTAAACTTTCAATGCTTTAAAAGAACTTATGGTTTGTGTTGTGAAATTTTGTTTTGAATTATGAAAAAAGTTTGTTTTGGTTTATGAAAAATCTTGTTTTGAAGAAATTTCCTTTTGAATTATGTCGTTTTTGAAATTATGCGATTGATGAAGTTTAGGTTTTAGGTTTCAATTAGGTTTACTTTAGGTTATAGGTTAGGTTAGTATATATATAGGTTATATGTTAAGTTATAAGTTAGGTTATACGTTAAGTTACGTTAGGTTAGGCTAGCTTATAGGACGTTCATTATGCTAGGTTAGGTTCTAGGTTGGGTTTAAATCAAAGGTTAAATTAAAATATAGGTTATAGGATAGGTTAGCTAGATTATAGGTCAGGTTTAGGCAAAAAGTTAGGTTATAGGCTAGGTTAGGTTAGGCTATAGGTTGTACATCAAAAGTTAGATTAGGTTATATGTTAAGCTAACTCATGTTTAGGTTATAGATGGACGTTGTGTTCGGACACTTCGAACTTATGTACTTTTATGTTAATCTAAACATTTATCGATGAAACGTCCAAACAAGACCATCTACCAACACCTAAACCATAACCCTCTAACCCTATTAGCAAGCTGAAATGGTTAAGCGCTACACTAATTGGATTTGGAGTGACCAAATCAAAAGCTGCCAAATCTAAGCGGATTTACATAGCCTACCCTAACGCTCCAATATAGTAATGTATTAGTGGCCAAAAAACAAGTCGCTAATTTAAATCCGATAACCCCTAGTGGCTATCCCTAAGCAGACTAAATGGCCAAACAATACCCTAATATGTTTTAGAGCGCTTTACCTTAGCGGCTTTACATAGTGTACCCTAACCGTCCAAACACAGTGCGCCATCTATTAGTGGCCAAAAACTAGAATCCATAGAACCCTAAGTGGCTAGCCCTAAGTAGATTGAAATGGAAAAACACTACACTAATACAATTTGGAGCGGCCAAACCTAGGCAACTTTACATAGCGCACCCTAACACTCCAAAATACGGCCATCTATTAACGGCTAAAACAGCACTAGTCCTAAGACACTAACCCTAGGAGGCTAGCCCTAAGCGGATTGAAATGGCTAATTGCTATCCTAGTCCAATTTGGAGCAGCCTAACCTAAGTGGCTTTACACACCATACCATAAGCTCTAACTGTCCGAACACAACATCCATCTATTAACGGCCAAACAAAGATGACTTGTGTACTTCTAAAAATGCAAACATACTTCGGTTAGGTTAGGTTTAGGTTATAGGTTAGGCTTGATTATAGGTTAGGTTAGAGCTAGCGACAAATAGTAGAAAAAATGCAAATGGACTTTGAAGATGACTCGTGTACTTCAAAAAATGCAAACGGACTTTGGTTAGGTTAGCCTATAGGCTAGGTTTAGGTTAAAGATTATGTTAGGTTTAAGTTATAGGTTAGGTCAGATTATAGATTACGTTAGAGCTAGCGGAAAATGAATATTAGAAAAAACGCAAACAAGCTTCGAAGATGACTCGTGTACTTCTAAAATGCAAACGGACTTTGGTTAGGTTAGGTTATAGGTCATGTTACATTAGGTTAGGTTAGGTTTAGGTTATAGGCTAGGTTATACTATAAGTTAGGTTAGAGCTAGCAGACAAATAGTAGAAAAAACACAAACGGACTTCAAGAATGACTCGTGTACTTCAAAAAACACAAACAGACTTTGGTTAGGTTTTGTTATAGGTGAAATTATAGGTTAGGTTTAATTTGGGTTATAGGTTAGGTTAGGTGCACACAAACTTCAAAAACACTAATATATAGTCATTGACCTTGTGGTCCTAATCTCCGTGCACCTCCAGACCGAAGTGTGCGGGGATCGGACATGGCTAGAGAATGTGAGGTTATTAGAGCTCAAGCTAGTAGCAAATATTTGAAAAAACGCAATCGGACTTCAAAAGTGCACATAGACTTCAAGAACATTAATATATAGTCATTGATCAATAAAGACGAGATTATAACCTTGTGGTCCTTATCTCCGTGCAGCTCTAGACCGAGGTGTGCGGGGAACCGGCCTCGCTAGAGAATGTGAGGTTGTTAGAGCTAGCAGAAAATAGGTGAAAAAACGCAATCGGACTTCCAAAGTACACACAGACTTCAAGAACCTTAATATATAGTCATTGACCAATAAAGACAAGAGTATTACCCTATGATCTTAATCTCCGTGCACCTCTAGACCGAGGTGTGCAAGGATCAAGTCTAGCTAGAGAATGTGAGGTTGTCATGTATTGTCATGTACTTAGTAGTGTGTAGTTATAACAACTAGAGTGTTTTATTTATTTGTTATATCATTGGTAGATAAAGTGTGGACGATAGGATGGCATGTCCTTGTGCACATTGCAAGCATCAGATCTTTCAAAAACAAAAAATCTACGACCAACACATACGCAATCACTGTCTCTTTCCACCTGCGTTATTGATCTCATGGTCTAGAGATTGAAGGTCAAAATCCGCAAGTAGATATTGCTCCAAATTCATCCCAGAGAAGACGATTTTCAAACGAGCAGCCATGAACTGAGTCCTCCCAACCAATACCTGCTATGGAATTTCAAGAAGTACCATCATTGAAAACATAGAAGACGACAACATTGAACGCAATACTGCGGACCAACCTCAGTCATCCTGTTCATATTGAGGGCATGATAGCAACGATAAAGAGGGAAAGATGATGCAAAGTCTGGCACGCATGCTGCTTTACACTGGTGCAAAAATCTCAGTTCTCCATACCGCGTTGGCAATGCTTAATTTGCAGTCTGTCTACAATTGGTCTGACGCCTCAGTCTTACAGATCTTTCAGGTAAATACATTGTATCCTAAGCATGATAAAGTGTAAATTACAGCTCAATGATGTGATCAAGGGGCTGACTTGTTCATGTAACGACAGTTTTCTCAATGAGAAAATATTGCCAAAAGGGAATCACATGCCCCCTACCCGTCCAGCCGCTCAAAGGGTTCTTACTAATTTGGGCTTGGATTATCACAAAGTACATGCATGTCCTAATGATTGTATACTTTTTTTCAATGAGTATGCAAATTTGCAACAGTATACCAATTGTGGATCAAACAGGTGTACAGGGAGGACAAACAAGGATAATTTATCTCTGCAAAGGTCCTTCAACACTTTCCTATCATTCCAAGAATAAAGAGCATGTTCAGGTGCAAGTCCATAGCCGCTTTGATGACATGGCACTCAAATACTAGATCGACAAATGATGGCATGCGGGTACTTGATGACTCTTGTGCATGGAAGCACATAGAGAAAATTTGGCCTACATTTAAGAACGAGCCTTGATGTATCTGCTTTGGTCTGGCAATGGACGGAGCAAACCCATTCGGATTACGAAGTTCTTCATCGAGCACGTGGCCTATTTGTCTGATTAACTATAATCTTCCACCATGGCTAGCTATCAAAAAGGTCCATTTGTTGTTTTCATTGATCATCCCAAGAAATTACAAAGCAAAGAACATGGACGTCTATCTTGAACCACTTATAGAAGATCTCCAAATCTTGTGGATAGGAATCGATGTGGCTGATATGTCCCAACCAATCGAAATGTACATGTGCAAGGCAATTCTCATGTGGACCATGCACGATTGGCCAGGCTTCGGTGAATGCTCAAGTAAGTGTCTTTGAAACCCTCACAAAAATGAGATTCCTAGCTATGCCAATGCTTTTATATTTTAGTTTTGTGATGTATCAGGCTTGAGTTACTTGGGCAATCATACATGTCCAAAATGTGGTCCTCGACTTGGCTTTCATCGCTCCAAGCATTTGAGCAAGATAGTTTACAAGGAGCATGGTAGATTTTTGCCTGAAGACATGAGCTACGTAGACCAAACATATGCAAACATGACATACATCCACTAAAAGAGAGCGATTGGAAAAACATGTAGTTCGATAGGGGAGATTGGATGCCATGTGGAATGAAAAGACTTTTCGTTTTCCATGAACTCCCAACTGGAGTGACCTACTGATTAATCTGGAGTGACCTACTGATTAATCATTTGCTTGACCCAGTGCACATCTTCAAGAATGTGGGGGAGATCATATGGAAAACCATCACTGGAAAAAGGGAGAGCAAGGCCCAAAGAGATGACTTGCAGGCTATGGGCTGAATGCCAGTGATGTTTCCTCGACGTAAACCCAAGGGAAAGTTTGCTATACCAAAAGGTCCATGGGTTTTAAGTCATGCAGAAGAGC
The DNA here is from genome assembly GCF_014529385.1 of Adiantum capillus-veneris. NCBI lineage: Eukaryota > Viridiplantae > Streptophyta > Polypodiopsida > Polypodiales > Pteridaceae > Adiantum > Adiantum capillus-veneris. Next base: position 139,761,222 of record NC_140939.1, read on the forward strand.
AACAAGTGAAGAATACTATATCTTCATTCAAGACTCCCACAAGGTGCATGTGATGTTTGAAAACGGCTTTTATGAGAGATGAAAATCTTAGTGGTCTTAAGTCCCACAATTGGCACAAATTTTTATAGCTCATCTTACCAATTTCCATAAAGGGTTGTTTGACAGATGACATTAGAAGAAAAATATACAAAATCAATGAGTTGGTACACTGGTTCAATTCAAAAAGATAAGAGAAGACAACATCAATGTAGCACGCTTAAATGCTATTGAAGCAATGTACATGGTGGAGAAGTAATTTTCAACAAACATTCTTACCATTGAAATGCATGTGCTTGTGCATGTGGTTGATGAAGTTATAGTTGTTAGGGTGGTCCATAGTAGGTAGATGTTCTTCTTGGAGAGATTTATGAAGACTTTAAAGGGGTTTGTTCGTCAAAGGTCTCGCCCTGAGGGTAGCATGGCCGAAGGATGGATTGTACAAGAGTCTCTTGTCCTCATCATTGAATTTTTGGTCTCAATTGATCCAGAGATGAGGTCAACGTCAGGTGACAGGGGACAAGTCGCAAGGACAAGGCATCATTAGGAAGATGGACATCACAATGTGAGAAAAGGTTATGAGATTTTGCCTTCTCAACTCAGACATCATGCAAAAGTGTCTAGAGAGGTACGAAGGGAAAAAGCAACAATGCTTGACAGATCGCCTGCAATTCAAGCGCAACCATGCCACTAGAAATGTTCCTTTTCCAGATCATTTTCAAAAATTTCCTGATTTTCCAATTGGGTGGTGGTTAGATGCAACAATCTCAGAGGCAAAGAGGAATGGAGTGTTGATTAGTAAAGAGGAAGAGGAGATGTGAAGGAGTTGCAATTGGCATGTATATTTTCACAACTTTCTTTTCGAGATCCACATGATCACATTGCTTTAATAACTTTATTATGATTCAATTTTGTGGCTGTAGTATCAAAAATATTGAGCTTTGTGGTTGCATGGGAAACACTTCAAAGTGCAACGGATCGATGAACAAAGGGTCACTCTCGATAGTGGTGTTAGGGCAAGATTTTTCCAAGAAAATAGGAGTAGTGCCAGGGATGAGAACACAGAGACTAGCCAACTTGAATACTTTGGCTACATCCAAGCTCGGGGGATTCACTATGTGTAAAAGTACCATATCACGTGCGTTCAAGACATGTTTGTAAAACCCCTTATCTGTGAATTTTGTTAAGAATATAATGTATCCTTTTCTTTTAAAATCTGTAAGTTTTTCTCAAACTTGAAAAAATAATGCCCTTCTGTATATATATTTCTGTAAATTTCCAAAACTTTAAATACCCTTTTGTTGAACTCATGTGATAGGTTACATTTTTATTAGGTGACCTCCCCGGGCATCCAAGACATCTTGAAGATTAGCTTTAGAAAGTTTGATATGTTTATCTTTGATGTCAAGTGGTTAAAAGTTATTACCATCGGCCCTAATGCAACTGTGCTTAAAGAAAAGAGTGGATTGATTCAAGTGAACTCTAGGCGGGTGTTGACAAATGTGCGGGATACATTCGTACTTCCGTAGCATTGTGAACAAGTTGTGTTCACACACGATCCACTATGGACAAAAAATGATGAGAATGATTTGTCTAAACCGTGTTGGCTCTATGTTGTTCAAGTTGCTCCACGGAGCAAGCAAGTGTGTGAAGGATTGGACGTTGAGGTCAAAGAGATGATTCATGAACAAAGCGCAGGACCGACAGAAACTTTAAGTTTAGATTTTGAGGTGGATGTCAGCATTGAGCAATTCTCTGAACCTAGAGATGAGGTGTCAAATACTGAAACTGATGCGGAGAGCGACGAGGAAGTAGAGTTCGATGACGAAGATGCAAAAGTACAGATTCAGATAGACATCTTTGGTGCATCAAATCTCATAGAAGATGAGAGATTAACTAATGATTTTTGCTAGGAGCTCTTTTGTAAAACTCTTTTTATTAGTCTATAATACACTTTAGAGTCATTCATTTGTGTTGCAACTTCGTTTATTTTTTATTTGTATTGATTAAGCATTTTTTTGTAAACTAATGTATTTTGTGGGTGTTATTTGTGTATGATTAGCCATGGTCAATGACGATGAGCCATACTCTCCCAGTTTTAGTTTTCCGGTCACTCCGATCGGCATGTCACCCGGCATGTCACCCAAGCAGATGGGCTTGTTTTTGTCTTAGTTCACACCAAAGCAAATTGCGATGGCACAGAACCTTTGGGCAGCAGGTTCCTTTAGACCTACTATGGCCGACCCTACACACAAGACTAGTGTGATCCCTACATTGAGCGGCCCCACACCTCAGTCGAGTGTGCCCACTATGCCTAGGACTCGTGTCCCCCCTACACCAACAACTGGTTCATCCTCGAAACAAGGTACGCATCGTTCTGGAGGTGATGGTTGACGTGGTAGTGGTTTTATCCATGTGTCCACACCACTGTGAGAGCATCCACCACTCTCTTCAGTAGATAGTTCATTGGTTGGCACATCACGTACACCTTGGGGATCACACAAGCATGATCCTAGCAAGGTGTACAAGATCAGGGATGGGGTTGTTGTGGTGGATAGGGTCAAGAAGGCCATGAGACAGAGGATTTCATAGCTCTGTAAAATTCAATTTGGTCACTCTGTGATGGAGTTTTGGGATAATCTCCGTCATGAAAGAAAGAATTACATCGTTGAGGCCATTCACAGAGAGTACATGCCGGTAGAAAAGTACGATCCAATCTCAAATCCTTGAATTTTGAGCGTGGCAAAGGTCACAATGTCACACCGTTGGTCAGAGGCGAGAGACAGGTCAAAGCCGGCATGGTTGGACGCAAAGGAGTGGGTGGGGATTGAACGAGAGACACAAGACAATCCTAAGAGATTTCAGCAGGCAGAGAGATGCAGCCAGAGCACGCTTGCAGTCTGCTGGAGCGTCACATCTTGGGAGTGGAGGGTACAACACACTTCAATATGAGTTTGTAAGCATTATATGTATGCTTTGAATTACTAAAAATATATATGTTATTTGAAGATTTATCTCATGATTAAATCATAATTTTGAAGGATGCTGCCATGAAGCGCCTTCCGACACGCCGAGAGGACAAGTATGGGTACCAATATCAATTTGTGGCCCTTCTGACCCAGCTGTAGGAGGAGGGAGAGGACGTTGATTGGGAGGCATTACCATGAGGGTCTTCTTGATACAGTTTTACCTAGTCACGTTTATACAATCTTCTTGGTACAATGTTTTTTTGTAGTTGTGGTCTTCTTGATACAGTCTCACTCAGTGCTTGTTTGCATATATACAAATTTGTAGTGCTTATGTTTATGGTTTTTGGTTATGTTTATAGTATGGCATAGATGTTATGTTTAGGGTTTGGCAGTCAAGTTAAGGTTATGCTTTTTCTATGATGGTATGGTAATCATGTGATGGTTATGGTTATGGTTATGGCTGTGCAATGATGGTATGGCTGTTATGGTTATGGTATGACAAGCAAGTTATGGTATGGCAAATGGGTTATGTTTAAGGTTTTGCAGTTTTCAACTCATGTTTTAATTATGGTTATAAAATCTTTATGCAGTTATGCCATGATCAAGCTTTTGATTTTGTGATTATGTAAATTGCCATACACTCCCTCTTTAGCTTCATCTTGTAGGTGGAGTGTGGTTGCTTGTGCACTCTTTCTTTGGGCAGAGAGGGCTATTTTCTATTTCTACAGTACATGCATCATCAATTTGCAGCCCTCTTAGCCCAAAAAAAATTTGCAGGTTTGGTCATCAATACAGAATACTGTATAGGCGTCGGTACACACTTTGAAAGAAGCGTTGGAATATGCTATAGGATTACCGGTGCATTTACAAATGCTTGTTTAGATTCTTATTTCATAGGATATTTTGATGCCACATATATCGATGCTTATACCGACGACACGAGACTGGCGTCTTTTTTGATGCCTAGTTCAACACTTTTTAGTTTTAAAACTAACTTTGTCTCGTCTGTATCTACGCCATTTTTTGCACGACGTATTATAGTGCACGCTCTCTCTCTTCCTCTCTCACACACAGTCGACGGTAGCTTAAAACTTAAGATTATGAAAATTTGTCCATACAAAATGACCTAGGTACCTTATATAGTAAGGCTATCTTAGGTTAACCAAAAATAGAGTTTGAGGGGTCAAATGTCTTTGTATGTACAATCTGGAAGTGCCATTGCACCTCGGATTCTACAACTAAACTACCAACTTATTACAAATGATGTTTATGACCATAATCCGCAACATTCCATAACTCTCAGAGAATAAGGCTTTGTTGAGTTATGTCGTGTTGTTGACCCAACCCATCAACAAGATTCAAATAATTTATGCCTTGCTTGATTTTTCTACAAATCCTCATAGTCAGAGGCTCAATGATTTTTGAGCTGCACTGCACACTTCTTGACAATGGGTGGTCAACAAACATCTTCCAGCATCACATGTAAGCATTCCTCTTAGTGTTAAAAGGACCATGACAAGCAGAGCATTGTAGAGGGATCTTGTTGGGATGCCTCTTTTGGTAGTGGAAGGGGGTGGGGTCGCCTATTTTGGAGTGTGTTGCTCCAACTGGAGAGGATCAGGACTGTGACAACACATCCGTGCTAGATAGATATGGATACCACTATAGAGTCAAACATGCTGGGGAGGTCGATTTTGAAACTATGCACAGTCGGGCATTTCGATCCCACTTGTAGATTCATATACAATTGATGTATAAGAATCGTTTTATTAAGTTCAAAGGTTGACATCTTCATCATGCGTGATATGTCAAGGAAACATTATATGCTGGCTTTTTGAAACCCTCCGATTAGCATTTCTCCATGCAATGGTTGGAGGGGTATAGTAATAAATTTCTATAAAAACATTAAATCAAGTGTACAGCACGCTATGGCCAAGCAGGTTGCAAATCTAGAGTGGAGCTTTCATGGGGAGGTAATATAATTGATGCAGAGTGGGAGTGGGCCATGCAAGAAAAGAGCAATGAAGAGGTAATGGGCTCATCCCATAGACAACAATGCAAAGCTTGGGCTAGGCAAACTCCCACACACTATGATTTGGGAGGCAAAATAGCTTGGAAAGATATATATGTACGTAATTTTTATAGGAGACAATTAAGCTTATGAAACATTTTGGTTTTTTCTTTTAACTTAGAAAAATATCACTCTAATCGTCCTACTATAGAGATGGTCAAGCATCGAGAGAGAGAGAGAGAGAGAGAGAGATGGAGTTTGAAACTTGGTAATGGTTGTTAAATGTCACACCTTACCTTTATAATTTGAAGCACAAAAGAATACTACTTAAATCTAGTTACAAATAAAGTCAAAATTTCAAATTAATTTTAGATAAAAATCGTGAGGGTTTGCTGTGCCATATTTGCACTTGTAAAAGAGACTACAAAAATATCTATCTATCCTAGTCGTCCTCCTCGTCCTCAGCTAGAGGTACATAAGTTTGATTGGTCTAGCTCTACAAAAAACAAAAACAAATTAGAGAAATCAATAACCCAAAATGATAAATACAATATTCAGTGTCTCTACTCATTTCTTGTAGATATTTGACTATTGACTCAAATTGCTCACTAGAAATTTCTCGCTAGAGATATGATGGTTTTCCAGCAACCATCACTAATTATCGAACTCTATGTGTCCCTCTTGATCCTTGACCATCTCTCTAGTATGACGGGTAATAATGATATTTTTTTAAGTTAACAACAATCAACAAAAAAGTTTCATAGGCTAAAACATCTTCTAAACAAAACTTGCCTACTTACATATTTATCTTTCTAAGCTATTGAGGCGGTCCGGGGCGGGCAACAAGAAGAGCAACCTCTAGACACCCTTCAAGGCTCCCGTGCTGCTCAATGGGGCTGGGGCACAACACAACACAAACCCCCAGCCAAATCCCAACTACACAAGGGGCACCACCTAGTTTAAGAGCGAACTAGGACGCAAAAGAGGAGAATCGTTAGAGCAACCCACAAACAAGCAAGGAATTTACACTAACCCTAACACCAATGGAACACTCTCACACACTAAAACATGAGAGAGAGAGAGAGAGGGAGAGAGAGATGGTGCTCGGGCTGCTTTGAAATGTATCGTTAATGATCAAGCAAACATAAATATATATATGTAAGAAAGAGAGAAAAGGGGGAAGGGGGTGCTTGTTGCACTAATGCCTTCTTACAAATCTGTCATGACCAATCAAGGTGAGATTAGTATTTGTTCAACATAGCCTGAGTAAATTACACCACAACACATCACAAGAAAAAAGCCACCCCAATCACTGTCTTAAGGCCAGGGGAGTCCTCTCCACCCTGTCGCCCTCTTACAGCATGTGGGATTTATGGCTAAATTGATAACAATACCCGGAGACAAGCTATCAAGAACTCAAATAAAACACCAAGACACTTACACATCATTATTGTCCATGACTTCACGTTGGAAGGGAGACAAGGTATCCATGCTTAGTCCAAATTCACCCTCCTTGATTCAGCAAATGTTGGGCTTACTCTAGTAGGAGAAATGATAGATTTCCTACTCTCAATTTAATGATCACTCTCTCTTACAATGGCATAGAGTTCCCTTGATAATCACCCCTAATACAACACATACATATGCCTAATGCCAATGAGATTCCACTCAAGAGCTTCTTCTCAAGAGGTTGAGCTTGGCTTCTCAAGCTATAGCATAGTGCTCCTTCTTCTCCCCCCTCTTTTGTGCTAGCTACACCCTCCTTTTATAGCAATTTTGAAGGCTAGGGTTACTCCTCTAACCATGGTTGGGTTAGATTTTTAGTAATTTATCTAATTTCTTTTGCTTGGAATTATCAAGAAGTTGGTGGGAAAAGAGAGAGGAGAGAAATGGAGGTGATAGGACTTTTCATAGTGGGTTAGTGTTAGTAGAGTTAGTATTAATTTACAAATGGAATTGGATATTTACAATGGGAGTATCCATGTAGGATACAAATAAGGAAGAAAAACTCTTAAGAGGTAAGAAAAGGTGGATTTCTTACAAGGTTGATGCTCCAAGTGTCTTGAGTAGGGCCAATTTTGACGCTTGTTGACGGTCCACTAGCTTTGACGGTACACTTTTTCTCCACTCTTGACCTTCCTTGAGAGACAAGGTAATTGAAGCTGAGTAATCAACCACCATGATGCTGTCTTTTAAGAAAAGAGGCTGAATTTTGTGGTTTTTTTGATAGATATGGGTAATTTGAAGGAGGAAAAATGAGACTAGGTGGTTAATTTTGGAATGGAATTGTGTGCAAGAGGTATGAGTTCACCATGGTTTCTCTTATTCTTCAAGGTTGAGGAGAAGGTGGGTAGGGTGCAGAGAGGAGTGGTGAGAGAGGTGGGGATGATGAGTGGAGAAGTGTGTGTGAAAGAGGAAAATGATAAAGTGGAAGAGAGAGTGTGGCTGCATAGCATGGGAAAACTGGGGTCCACGAATAAAATCATAGCTCACAGCTCGTAGCTCAAAAAAATATGAAAAAAATTGAGGCAAAAGTTCAGCCCACGAGCTACAACTTTTGTGTGAATTACCTTTTCAAATTCGGAGAGCAAGTGAACTTTAAAAACTCAGCAAAACCGACTGTTTTTTTCCACTGCACAAGGTCCTTGTGGGGTCCTTCTTTGGATGATTCTTTTGAATACCTCCAAGAGTGAGCCCTCCATAGTGCATGTATGCATGCCACCTACCCTTGACCTTATTTGGTAGGTCTATAATTGAAGATATTGTTGAGATCATGATATAAGTGAATAGTACTACTAAGAAAATCAAATATTGAGGGGTCTAAAAAATATGTACATGTCAAATATAAATAATATAAGTGGAAAAAATATAAAGGGGTCAAAAGAAATATCTCTCATTATGAGGCTACCATAAAAAGATAAATATTTTTGGTGTTCTAAGTTTTTAGAAAAAAAACAAAATAGATGTAGGAAGGGAAAAATCACAATAGTGAAAAAATATACACATAAATAAAACTAGTTTTTTTGGATTTTTGTTGGGATGGAGTTACACCAAAAATAAGAGAATCTTGCATGAAATAATTTTTATATGGAATAAAGAGTATGAAAAATGGTAAGAAAAAATATGTTAATGGTGAGTCAATGTACATAACATAAATAACACACCATAGTATAAACATTTAAATAAATACCAAAATAAGTATGAAAAATCATTTTATTTAGGCCCTATATACAATAAAATATTTACACACAAATGGGCCATAATATACTTATTTTTTTTGGCTCAACTAGCCCACTGACTAGCTAATTGAGAGTTTTTAAGAAAATATGGAGAAAGTCCCCTAACTCACACACGCCTATGTACAGTGAAATGATAGGGATAACCAAAATGTTTGAGTGATTTGATAGGGTGAGGTAGCTTACTATGGCAATTATGGAAATCCAAAAAACGGCTATCATTAGCCCCCCCCTTAGATAATGGTACATTCATGTACCATTTATCCGACCATACAACATGTAGATTGTGTAACGTCTGTCTTTGTCTGCTCTCATCTTTGAAGAACCTTTGTTGTATGATTAAAAAAACTTGTGTGATATGAAAGGTTCTCAGAGCCAATAGCAGGATGTAATGAAGTGATTGAGTAAACCTCCTCCATTGAGAAAGTTTCCATAAGCACCCCCCAGGATCAAAGATCTTGAAATATCTTTCCCAAAGAGAGATGTATGGTATGGAAACACTTACTGATTTCGGTTGAAGAAACTTGTAGATTTTATTTTTGTCCATCATTGCATCTATCACTATGAATGTGATATAAAAGATTGGTTGCTCTTCCTCCTGTGTAAAGTTGATGTATCTGCTACGATCTTCAAGAGCTTGTATGAGCAAATTCCTGAACTGTAGCTCATAAAATTCATTCAACCTGGGTAGGCTCATCAAGTCAAAAATTCTATGACCTTCATGGTTTAGGAAAGCTTGATCCATGCTTCCAACTGCTATTGGAAGATATTGCAAATAGTTTACCACATAAGTAGATAATAGACGAAGGTTTCTATTGCTTCCAACACATTGGAAGAGAATAGATTTTGGTAGTGATTGATGAAATATCCACATGTAGAAATCAACAAGTTTTTCATCTATAATGAATACCAGAAGCATCACAATGTGCGACCTTCATACACCAAAGAACCAAATGTAGAAGGTTTGGAAACATCTGTTCATCACCAAGTATTCATGTCCTCTTCCACTTAAGAAGCTATGGTGCTCCTGATGAAAGGTATATGTGAAGAGAGGAGAAGTTGACTTTGAAGAGGTCAAACCCAATGTGAAGATGATTGAGGCTTCAAAATTTTGGATTTTCTTGCTAAGAGATTGTCCCATGAATGAAGAGCCACCCACTAAAACACCATTGGAGGGAATGATACCCTTCTGATAGTTTCCTTTTATGATTTTATTTTTTACTACTCTCCCATGTTCTTCATCCCTTTCTAAGTCCCCCCTTTGGCAAGGTTGTAACTCCTCACATTGTACCACCTCAAAGGTTGATGGATTACTATTTGATTTTGTGAAAACTTTGGCTTCTTGCATGATAGGTTCCTCCATGCCTATCATACATGGGTCATACCAATGCTTTTCAACATCCTCAAACACTTCTTGAAGATTATCCTCACATGGATTCAACTCACACTCTTCTACTTTGTTTTGGAGTTGGCATTCCGTGTACACAATCATCTCTTTATGATCAATGTGGTCTATGATCTCCCCACCTATGGTTTCATCTTCTTCTTCACTCTCTTCTTTTAGACAAGATACACTCTCAGAACATTCCATAAGATCAAGGTTACCTTCAAGGTCTTCATTTTCCATAGAGTCATGTTGCACAAAAGCTTCGTCTTCTCGGACTAGAAATTGATCCTCCACCAAAAGGTTGGATGTATCCATTATTGAATCATCAATGCCATTTGGGATATCTTGTGTCGATTTTTGCATGCTTGTGATAAAGGTAGAAGAAATAGATTCCACATTTGAATCTTGGCCACACACTTTAGCACTCGAATAATTAGTTGGCATGTAAGTAACTTCTTCAACATTTGTCGGAGTAGAAGGAGACAAGTATGGCAAAGGAGATGACTCCTTGATAGAAACACTTTCATGATGGTTGGTTCTTCCAGCATGATGGAAACCATTTTTGATGTAGAAGTACTTGTGAAACTTCCTTCGGGCAATAGTGACCGCTTCTTCAAAGCTAGAGGGTCCACTACAAGTAACCTTAGTCTTTAGAAAAGGAGACAAACCCGAAATAAATTTCTCCATTTTTACATAATCCGAAAATGTAGAACTAAATCCATATCCTCCCCATTGACGAGAAAAAATATCCTCATAAGCATAGTAGTCTTCACCATGTTGTTGAAGTCTCCCTAATGAAGCCCATGCTTTCTCTGTTGTTGGAAATTTAGAGAATCTGGTCTTCAAAGCTTTGGAAATTTGGGTATACCCATCTTCAATCTGAGAAGACATACTCCAAAACCATTGCTCAGCGTTGCCTCTAAGGCATAGCAATAGAAAATCCCCTTTTTCAATGTCATCCCTTTTACCAAGGATACGACAAACCATTCTAAAATCAGCAAGAAAATCATCAACATCTTCTTCTAGATTTTCGAAGAAGATTGGGATATCATCAAAGGTATAAGCGTGTCATAGTCTCTCAATGCTAGAACCACACAAAGATTACTTCCAAACAATCATTTTCTCTCATGACATCAACTAACTACACAAAGTTTTGAAAGGTCTTTCAACATGAATTCTAGATTCTTATGTGAAAATGTTTTTTTCCTTTCTTATGTTATGCTAATCCAAACCATATTCTAGATCAATTTTTGTTGTCTTGAAATTAAACTCAATCATACAAGTTTTCATGATTCATATAATCTACTTGATTATGCCAAAATTCAAGCATTCATGCAATACAACAACAATAAGCACAAAGTCATTCCTCAGTGGGGGCACCAATTTGAGGCGGTCCGGGGCGGGCAACAAGAAGAGCAACCTCTAGACACCCTTCAAGGCTCTCGTGCTGCTCAATGGGGCTAGGGCACAACACAACACAGACCCCCAGCCAAATCCCAACTACACAAGGGGCACCACCTAGTTTAAGAGCGAACTAGGATGCAAAAGAGGAGAATCGTTAGAGCAACCCACAAACAAGCAAGGAATTTACACTAACCCTAACACCAATGGAACACTCTCACACACTAAAATACGAGAGAGAGAGAGAGAGAGAGAGGGAGAGAGAGATGGTGCTCGGGCTGCTTTGAAATGTATCGTTAATGATCAAGCAAACATAAATATATATATGTAAGAAAGAGAGAAAAGGGGGAAGGGGGTGCTTGTTGCACTAATGCCTTCTTACAAATCTGTCATGACCAATCAAGGTGAGATTAGTATTTGTTCAACATAGCCTGAGTAAATTACACCACAACACATCACAAGAAAAAAGCCACCCCAATCACTGTCTTAAGGCCAGGGGAGTCCTCTCCACCCTGTCGCCCTCTTACAGCATGTGGGATTTATGGCTAAATTGATAACAATACCCGGAGACAAGCTATCAAGAACTCAAATAAAACACCAAGACACTTACACATCATTATTGTCCATGACTTCACGTTGGAAGGGAGACAAGGTATCCATGCTTAGTCCAAATTCACCCTCCTTGATTCAGCAAATGTTGGGCTTACTCTAGTAGGAGAAATGATAGATTTCCTACTCTCAATTTAATGATCACTCTCTCTTACAATGGCATAGAGTTCCCTTGATAATCACCCCTAATACAACACATACATATGCCTAATGCCAATGAGATTCCACTCAAGAGCTTCTTCTCAAGAGGTTGAGCTTGGCTTCTCAAGCTATAGCATAGTGCTCCTTCTTCTCCCCCCTCTTTTGTGCTAGCTACACCCTCCTTTTATAGCAATTTTGAAGGCTAGGGTTACTCCTCTATCCATGGTTGGGTTAGATTTTCAGAAATTTATCTAATTTCTTTTGCTTGGAATTATCAAGAAGTTGGTGGGGAAAGAGAGAGGAGAGAAATGGAGGTGATAGGACTTTTCATAGTGGGTTAGTGTTAGTAGAGTTAGTATTAATTTACAAATGGAATTGGATATTTACAATGAGAGTATCCATGGTGCCCGATCTCGCTGGCACGCGAACCTGAGTATTCACAATGTGTACACGTTGTTTCTTTCTAAAAACTTGAAACCACTTTGCAAATCTCCCAAATGCATGTATTTACATCTTTTTGTACATATGAACATACATATACACGCTACTTTGTACACGCCAAAAGCGGTTTATCATCATTGCCCACCCTCTAAGGTAGAGCATGTATGCTCAACCAAGAGAATATTTGCAGCTGGAATCACATCCCTCACAAAATATTTTCTCAATCTATAGCCATTTATTCTATAGAGAAAATGCTCCCTTGAGAATTTTTCCAATTCATATGTGCCATTAGGAAATACATGCTTCACTCTGTATGGACCCAACTATTTTTCCCTCAACTTCTTCTCAAAAGTGAGATCCAAGCGAGAGTCATACTTCATCACCAAATCTCCCTCTTTAATCTCTTTCTTTGGAAACCTCTTATTCATTTTCTCCATCCTTGTATTTTCTTGTTGAAGATAATAATCACTAGCTTTCTCTCTATTCATTCACGACAACTCTAGAGAAAGATTTCTTTCCTATAGCTTGTCATTATGCAAACCTTGCATTCTGCACAACAACTTCAAGGCATCCAGTTGCACTTGTATGGGCATAAGAGCTTCCTTTCCATAAACAAACTCATATGGTGTAAACTGTGTCGACACTCTATATACAGTTCTATAAGCCCACAAACACTTTTCCAAGTTTAAGTCCCACTCTTTAGGATTCTCTCTAGCATACTTTGATAGCATCTTCACAATTTGACCATTACAATTTTCAACCAACCCATTGCATTGTGGGTAGTAAGGAGAAGAATTCCTATGCTGAATTTTTAATTTCTCCATGAGAGCAAGAACAAGTTTTCCCCTAAACCTTGGTCCACGATAAAAAATGATAACCATACGAGCTCCAAACCTACAACACACCTCTTCATACAAAAAAGAGGCCACTCTTGCTATTGTTACATCTTTTAACGCTCTTGCCTCCACCCATTTTGTCAAATAGTTCACAGCCACAAGGATATACCTTTTACCATTGTTGGTCCTTGACATTGGACCTATAGCATCCACCCCCCATTTTTCAAATGCATCAAAAGACATTATAGCTTTTTGAGGCTCAACTAAAAGCTTTCGATTTGCAAACACTTGGCATTCATGGCATGACTTGCACCAAAAATAAGCATCTCTCATCATAAAGGGACAACAATAGCCTTCTCTCAAAATAAAAAAAACAACCTGATCCTTTCCTTGATGGCTTGTTTCTTCATGGCAGTGCTCCAAAATCAAGCCTATCTCTTCTTTGTAAGACACTTTTCTCAGAATGCTCTCTTGTCATAAAGCATGAGATCCTCACCTACCAATGTTTCTTTTGCAACTATTCTCTTATAATGAACCTTTGACAGGCCCTCTGGACATTTCCCTCTACCAAAAAATACTTCGACATCTTGCAACGATTCCCTTCCTTCATACAAGGCTTCCTTGACCTTTAAAGGATCTACCAAGGCCTCCAACTTGTCCCTAGACAACTCGTCAACTTCTTTATTCTGCTCATGAGAAACATTCTTAAACTGTATCTTCTCAAACTCATGCAAAATCTTGTTGATGCCATAAAACCACTTCTTCAAATTGTCTTTCTTAACACTCCCCAAACCAAGTAGCTGATTCTTGACTAGCAACGCATCCCCTTTTGCAATGACCCTCTTCAATCCAAACTCAACACAGTGCTTCAACCTAGGGAAAAGCGTGAGAGACTCGGCCTCATTGTTACTTTCAGCTTCATCAAGATCGTAAGCTCTAGAAAAGATTACATCACCTTTTGGGTTCTTAATGACTACCCCACCGTCAAACATCATTGTATACACATCTGCAATATCTACTTCCTTTTCATGATCATCATTGTCAACCCTTGGGTAAGAGATGGAAGCTCCCATCCCTTGTGTACTACTATGTCCGCCAAGTGAGCTTTATCAGAATGATCGACCTTGAACTCAAAATTATACTCTTGAAGCTCCAAAGTCCATTTGAAGATGCACTTTCTAGGCTTCAAATGTTGTACTACATCCAGCAAATAGGTTTGCTATGGTGAGCACATAGAGCTTTTGGGGCAACAGATACCTGGCCGAGACAGGGAACACACCGATGGAGTGAGAGGAGAGAGACTACCCATTCACCCACTCCACAGAGAGAGAGAGAGAGAGAGAAAACACCCAAAAAACTCAGCTAAAAAGAGGATAATTTCTGATATTTAGATACAATTGAGCTTGGGCCATTACCAATGGGGCAGATAGATCACACAATATGGGTAAAATATGCCAGATACAATAAAAAATTGGAGCAAAAGCTTCGCTCATATGAGAAACTTACACAGCCAAAACAACAGAAAAACAGTTAGGAATTTTGGAAAACGAACAACGCCATCACGTCCAGCACTGTCCAAAACCTGAGTCTACAATGTCAAAGTGCTCAAATCCGACCTCGGATGAGCAATTTACGGCCAAAACAGACTCCAAAAACAGCAAAAACACAGTTGCGGCTATTCCTCCTCTTCTCTCCACACTTTTTCTGGTCTTCTCTCAGTTTTTTCAGTTCCCACACTTAGATTTATTACTTGGGCACCCTTGGCCTTTTAGTTGACCTCAAAAAGACCCCGAACATGCCAAAAACTGGTCTCACAATGCATAGTTGTCACCCTGCTGCATCCATCTGCACACCTAGCACTCAACTTTTTCCAATAAATCATCCCGCCACCACGTGAAGAGGCCCCAAATATGGTCCTCATGATGACCTTTTTGCATAATTGTCACAAGAAAACACCTAGGCTGTGTCCGTACTTATCCACGTGCAAATATTGACCCCATTTGACCTCCTGACGCCACTAGATGCCATCTGACGCACCTGCTTACCTCATGTCGTCGGCCCGCGGATAGCTTCCTCGAGAAATTTTACACGCTACTAACTCCTCATTATTCTACAAAAAACACACTGGTACTGGTGATAGTGAAAGTCGATGCACTATGTACATGTTGTCCTACATGTACACATGTGGGCCCCACGTAACCACCTGGCTCTGGAAAATGGGCAATCCTTTATTCAATGCACCATGCATGGTTGTGTACATATGCGTAATCCCTTGCTCCAAAAAACTCCTGACATAATTTGCCCATCCCCTAGCTTGCTAGATCATTCATGATTAGTAGCAAAAAGAGATATGAGACTCGCCGCGTCACAGGTCTGCTCATCCCTCACAGACCTTACTTGTTCTATAGATAGCTCATCTTGCTCCACCATCATCAATCTAGCATGACACAGTTTAAGATGCAATCCATTTATCCTTGACTTATGTAGGATTCCATCCAGGTTATCCAACTGATATGTACCATTCGAAAAACACTCCACTACCTTGAAAGGGCCTTCCCCTCAAGGGGGTTCACTATGTGTAAAACTACCATTTCACTACAACACAACATGGAGATATCGACGCGCGTATATCGACCAAATTAGCGGGCATCTCTATACGCGTCGATATACGCGTCGATATACACGTGGACAGGCTTTACTTCCCACGCGTATATCGATGCCTATAGCGACGCAAAAAAAATTGGGGGAAAAAGCGAAACCCGCGAGCAGCAGGGGCCATCTTTGCCTGCGCTCTGCTCAAACTTGGCCTCCACCTGCTGCGAAGGTATTATGCCCCCCCCCCCCCCCCCCCCCCCCCCCCCAACCCCTCTCTCTCTCTCTCTACATCGTGTGTGTGTGTGTGTAGGAAAGAGAGAGAGAGAGAGAGAGAGAGAGAGAGAGAGAGAGAGAGAGAGAGAGAGAGAGGTGTGTGTGTGTGTGTAGGAAAGAGAGAGAGAGAGAGAGAGAGAGAGAGAGAGAGAGAGAGAGAGAGAGAGAGAGAGAGAGAGAGAGTGTGTGTGTGTGTGTGTGTAGGAAAGAAAGAGAGAGAGAGAGAGAGAGAGAGAGAGAGAGAGAGAGAGAGAGAGAGAGAGAGAGAGAGAGAGAGAGAGAGAATTAATGTATGCTTAGGAAATTAAAATTAAAGTAAAATTATTAAAGAGAGCAATGAAATGAAATGTTATATTAACGTCTTCGAAAGGCCAAAGTGAGCTATGAGACATGAGATAAGAAAGTTACAATGTGATGGATCTGATACAAAGTCAGAGTAAGAAGATGACAAAATAAAATATTATGGAATCCTAAAC
This sequence comes from Adiantum capillus-veneris, assembly GCF_014529385.1. Taxonomy (NCBI): domain Eukaryota; kingdom Viridiplantae; phylum Streptophyta; class Polypodiopsida; order Polypodiales; family Pteridaceae; genus Adiantum; species Adiantum capillus-veneris. The sequence goes on from NC_140939.1 coordinate 139,777,633, forward strand.
TGCTGGGTATGGACTAAACGGTTAAACCAGCTACCTGGGATAGGTAGATCATAGGAGATCTAGCAGCTGTCGCTGGCGGATCTAATCAATCTCCTCCATGGTCAGTAGTCTGACCAGGCGTTATGCATGTCGAGCCAAAGTGACCTAGCTAGATCCTCTGATGCAGCCTCTGTCGATGTTGTGTAGTCCTCCGCAGTCGTGGACGTCTAGATCTCCCTAGCTCAGTCGCTCGTTCGATCAGTAGAGAGATAGGGAAGTAGAGAGGGAGAGAAAGAGAGAGAGGTAAGTAGAGAGAGAGAGAGAGAGAGATAGGAAATAGAGAGATAGAGAAAGAGAGTTATATATATATATATATATATATATATATATATATATAGAGAGAGAGAGAGAGAGAGAGAGGTAGGAAAGTGAAGAGCGAGACAAAGAGAGAGATAGGAAAATAAGAAAATAGAGAGAGAAAGAGAGATAGCGAGAGCGAGATCGAGAGAGAGAGAGATAAAGAGAGATAGCGAGAGTGAGATCGAGAGAGAAAGAGAGATGGAGATCGCTTTTTTGAGTAAGAACCATGCAAGGCTTCTGAATCTTTCTCAAGTTGCTCATCCATCTCCACATTATCTTTTGGCTTGTACATGGAGGCCCCGTCCGGTTTACAATCAGGTAGAAAACTTTCATTGGGCTGAGAACTTCCATGGCTTGTGCTTTCATCAAGTGCGGCATTGGAAAGCTTTCTCTGACAGGCTACCTTGGAATGGAGGCAGGTGGGTTTGTAGACAGAGAAGAAACTATGGAACTAAAAGAGGCAAAGGGGTTTTGTCTGCTACATGCATTGCCATGTACACCTGGGAGTGCACGAATGTGTCTACCCATATAGGAGTTGACCAATAAAGACGAGATTTTGACCCGGTGGTCCTGATCTCCGTACACCTCTGGACCAAGGTGTACGGAGATTGGGCAAGACTAGAGAATGCGAGGTAGTTTACATTGTGAGGAGTATATATATATATATATATATATATTAAAACAACATTAATAATCATTGTAGATGGCAACGTCATCAACTAACATGGAGGAAAAGATTGCATGCTCGTGCACGCTCTGCAAGTATCAAATCCTGCGCAAGCATAGGATATGTAATGAGCACGTGCACAAGTACGGAGAGTTTGCTAGAGAAACCGTACAAAATCTGCGATACGACTCCTACGGAACGGGCATTGATTTCCGTGACATAGCACCTACATCTGAGAGAGAGAGAGAAAAAAGATTATACGTGAAGGTCTGACCAATATAGAGCCACGGATGGAAGCAGAAAAGGGATTATAGACAGAAGACGACGGCATGGAGGGGATGCTAGATGCCTTCTTCCAGACAAGCGAGGAGAACGCGAACGAAGCAACACCAAAAGCCGTGCGCCTATCTCCTGAAGACATGTTGAGGAAGTTGGCACGTCAACCAATCTATGAAGGCGCCAAAATATCTGTGCTTCGTACTTGTCTGGCATTTTTGAATCTTCAGTCAGTGTACGGGTGGTCTGATGCAAGCGTCACTGCTTTGTTTAGGTACGTAATTTACAAAAGAGATTTTCCGATTGCAATGGTGATGTGCTCGGGGAGCTTTTTAATTTAATGTGGCTTAAACAGGTTATTGCGGGAGCAACTTCTCCCGGCTGGCAATGAAATTCCCCCCTCTAGGCCAGACGCAAAGCAACTTCTGACCTCAGTTGGCTTTGACTACAACAAGATTCATGCATGTCCAAATGATTGCATTCTTTTTCGCAATGAATTCGCAGATTGTCTATCGTGTCCTAAGTGCGGAGCAATGCGTTACAAACAAGATGCAGTTGGCGAGACAATGCCAGCTAAAGTGTTGCGGCATTTCCCTATTATTCCTAGGATAAAAAGCATGTTTCATTGTGGTTCCATTGCAAAGTTGATGCGGTGGCATTCTACGAATAGATCCACTGATGCAACATTTAGGGTGCCCGCTAATTCGAAGGCTTGGAGGCACATTGAAGATACCTGGCCATATTTTAAGAGTGAACCACGCAATTTGCGTTTGGGCATAGCAATACCCATGGACTTTCACCAATGCAGTTGGTCAAACAAAACTTCCAAGAGTGCCATGGGTATTGCTAAAAAACGAAGAGCGACAAGTGAAAAGGGTGATTTCAGAGTTCAGGACGCCAACAGGATATATGCGATGTCTCAAGACAGCATTCAACCGTGACGATCAACTGTCAAGGTTGAAATCGCACGACTGGCATAAGTTCTTGCAATTCATTCTTCCAATTGCGATCAAGGGGTGTTTAACGGAGGAAGTGCGGACCTGCATATACAAGATTTCAGAGCTAGTGCGGTGGATCTCTTCTAAGGAGATACGGGAGGAATCTATTGCAATCGCAAGGGCTAACTCCATTGAGACAGTTTGCATGATTGAGAAGTATCTAACCACGAGCTGCCTAACTATCCAAATGCACTTGCTCGTCCATGTAGTAGATGAGGTTGCAGTGGCAGGTATAGTCCACGGATGACGCCTACTCAGATGGCAGAGGCTTCTCAGTACTGGGTAGCCAGAGGCACGGGTACTACGCCTCCGGGCTTCACACCCGAGGGACCGACGTCTAGGGGGGGACGCCTACGGGGTTCAAGACGCCTATGGGTACGACGCCTTCTTCTTCCATCACGGTCGCTTCGACACCTAGGGGTGGGGCAAAGGCGGGTACGCCCTCATCTCCGCAGCACAGGCGCACTCGCCGATCTCTGCGATCGTCAGGTGGAGGTGGTGGTTGCTGTGGAGGAGGGTCCACAGATGCTTCGACCCCTCCTCGCTCACGACCCCCGTCTTACCCAAGCACACCTCTTGACACACGTCTTAGCACACCTTGGACACCTTGGGGGGCACAGGATCCTAGTGCCTCCAAGCTCTATACTGTACGGGGAGATGGTTCTGTTGACATGGATAGAGTCGAGACTGAGATGCGACAGCGGATTCGCCAGCTCGTGGAGCTGCAATTTTCAACCAGCATTCTGACGTCTTGGGATCAGCAAGACAAGGAAAAAGTCACTTACATAGTGGAGACCATCCTGAGAGAGTACCAGCCTGCTCCGGGTTCTTCCGTTGTTTCAGCGCGGTGGATCAAGGGTGTTGCACGGGACACCATCAAACATCGAGGAGATGCAGCTCGGAAGGCTTTTAGGACCAGCTCGTCGAAGCCTTCGGGCATCCCACACGAGACGTGGCTGCAGATCAAGGAGGATGAGCGGACAGTGGCCACGCGGTTCAGACAGCAGCGTGAGGCCATGCAGGTACGATAGATGACTAGGGAGACATCTCATCTTGGCAGCGGAGGCTTCGACACCTTTCGCTATGAGTTTGTAAGTTTCTAATCCAATCTTAACTATGGCATTTTTTAAAACGCGATGAATCATGTATTCTTATTACTTTGATTTTTGTATAAACGCAGAATCTTGCGATACATCGAGCTCCATCATGCGAGGAGGAGTCAGATGGATATCGCAGAGGTATCTATGAAGTACTGAATGATCTTGAAGCTTCAGGAGAGCCTGTAGACTGGGAGGCCTTACAGTCTCGCTGATCGCTTGAGGTGAGACGTTAATATGTGTGAGTTGATTTAATTAAGTCAGTATATGTGAAGTAATATCAATACTAATTTTGTGAGTTTTCCTATGTGCAGGTTGCGATGCCTAGTCATTAGTGGACCAGATTTCATCTATATGCTTTGTGAGACACAGACACGCTTCTGTGTCTCTTTTTTGTACAAACAAATAGTGTTCAGACAGTTATTGTTTCCCTTATGGTTATGATTATTGTCATTGTCATTGTATAGACAATTATTGTTTCTCTTTCTGGTTATGCTTATGGTTATTGTTAATTTTGTTTATGGTTATGGTTATCTGCATTATGGTTTTGATCAAAGTGGTTATAGCCAGTTATGGTTTTAAGTTATGGTTATGGTTCGTTATGGTTATGCTTTTAAGTTATGGCTATGCTTTTCAGTTGGTACGGTTATCTTTTATTGGCCTTAAATCTCATGTGAGATCCTACATGGATAGCATGTAGGAGGCGTATACATGATATGGTTTTTTTTGAAAATTTTATGTAAAAACAAAGGGAACTCTACCGAAATTTCTGCGCACGGGAGCATTGTTGATATTTTGGTGCTGCTCGCTTTCTTGGGCAGAGGGCAGGAAGCCTGGCTGTGGCTGTGTCCATCTTTTAACTAGGCACAGGCCAGGCTACCTGCCCTCTGCCCAAGAAATTTTTTTTCTACTATGGTCGTCGCTATATGCGTCGCTATGCCCGTCGCTATGAGCGTCGCTATCCGCGTTGCTAATAGCGACTCGTTTCACAGCAATGCGTATAGCGACACGCATGGCGACAGGCAGCGTCGATAACACCTGCTTTTGTTGTAGTGTATCACGTGCGTTCAAGACATGTTTGTAAAACCCCTTATCTGTGAATTTTGTTAGGAATATAATGTACCCTTTTCTTTTAAAATCTATAAGTTTTTTTCAAATTTTTTTAAAAAAATACCCTTCTGTATATATATTTCTGTAAGTTTCAAGAACTTTAAATACCCTTCTGTATATATATTTCTGTAAGTTTCAAGAACTTTAAATACCCTTCTGTTGAACTCACTGGATAGGTTACATTTTTACTAGGTGACCTCCCCGGGGCCTTCCCACTTAATTTGAAACTTCTTTTGGAAGGTGTTGTCCAGCTTACTGTTGTAGCGCAAAACCAAGTCATGCTTCTTGATACGCTTAATTTTGACCTTTTCATTTATCCTTGCGAAAGCCTTATCCTGCATCTGCCCATAATGTTCCAATGCACTCATCCTATCTAGTTGAACCTGTTGTAATTGTAAGAGCCTCTCTTTGAATGGATCACCAGCCGGCCCTAGCATCTTGAATGCAGGCAACTCTACTTCCATAGGCAATAGTGCTTCCTTTCCATACACCAAATGAAATGGATTAAACCCTGTACTGTCTTCACCGAAGTACGATAAGTCCATAATGCACTAGGCAATTCCAAATCCCAATTCTTTCCTTGGTGCTCTGTCACTTTTGAAGGAATTTGTACCAACTCACCATTGAATCTTTCATTTAAGCCATTACACTACGGGTAATAAGGAGTGGTATGCTGGTGTATAATCATCATCTTCGCGCATAAGAAGTCTAGCAGTTTAGCTCAAAATCCTGGCCCCTTATCCGAAAGTAGCTCCAGTGGCACCCCAAACTTGCAACATATTTCATCATACACAAATTTTGCCACATCCTTTGCAGTGATCTGTTTTACTGCTATAGCCTCTGCCCATCTAGAGAGATAGTCCACTGCATTCAAAATATAGCTTTTGTCCCTGCTTGTGATAGGTAACAGGCCTATTGCATCAATCCCCCACTTTTCAAGCACATCAAACGCCATAATTGTTTTTCATAGCTCTGGCTTCAACACTCTGTTCCCAAATGCTTGACACCTATTGCAAGACCTACACCAATCGTGAACATCCTTGTGCAAACTAGGCCATACATACCCCTCTTGCAAGATCTTATGCAAGGTGATCTTTAGAGCAAAATGGCTGCCACATGCGCCTTCATGATTCTCTTCCAACACTCTATAAAGCTCCTCCCACCAAGGTACCCATCTCAACACGAGATCAGCCCCTTTCATGTATAAGACATCACCAATCAATTTGTACCTATATGCTCTACGCACAAAACCATACTTCTTAAACTTATGAATGTCCTTCGGAATGATTCCTATTAGCAAAAACTCCTCTTCTTGAACCAAACTTTCCCAGCCATGATAAAGAGGTAAATTGTTCCTCAACACAAATAGCTCCCCAATCATGCTTTGAGTTGCTTCATGTGCCTCTCCATTTAGAGCACGTTCAATGTGTCTGATGCTCCATGCTTCAAATTTTTTTAACAGGCCTTTAATTCTCAAACACATTTCCTTCAATGAGTTGTTCTTGCTCTTCCACACACCCAGCACTTGCTTCACCACTAACAAGGCATCACCTTTTATGCTCAACCTTCGAACCCCATGCTTCAAACAAATGTGTAATCCGGCTTCTAGAGTAGCGTATTCAGCCTCATTGTTACTATGAGCATCCAATTTGAACCCTCTCTTGCATACTAGCTTCCCCTCTGGATCATAAAGTTCTATACCCCCTGAAGCTGCATCATGGCTGTTTCTGTATGAGCCATCAAAGAACAACACATGTGCATTGCTGATTTGTGGCACTTCTTCAACTACCTTTCTCACCACCTCTTCCTTAACAATAAGGGGATTCTCCTTGTAGGTCAACAAATCAGCTAGGGTAGCCCTTGTACTATCTTCCACTAGCAAAGAGAACTCAAACTCTTGCAGGTCAATTACCCATTTCTTCACCACATTTGACATGTTAGTACCATTAATTAACTGTGGCAAAAAGGCATAACTCGTCAAGAAAAGAAAAGGTCATGGGAGCAAGTAATGACAAAATCATCGACAAGCAAATATTACACTGGCCATCACTAGCTCTACTTCCGAGAACTTTCTCTCTGCTACCAACTTCACTCAACTTGCACAATACACTGGCCTCATATAATGGCTGCCCTTCCCCTTTTGCAATAGCATGGCTCCAATGGCATCATCCCCTACTGATGGAATTACATAAAACACTTGCTCCCAATTAGGAGCCTGCATGGCTGACAACCCCCCTAACACCTCTTTTACCTCTTGAAACACTTCTTCACACTTGTCATCCCATTGTAATTGATCATGCTTTGCCACCTGCTGTAATGAATAAAGGAGTTGTGAAGACAATGGAATAAACCATGCCATGTACTTCACTTTGTGTATAAAGGTTGCCAATTGCTTAGTACTCGTAGGTGATGGGAGAAGAATAATAGACTTCACCTTGTCTGGATCAGCCTCAATGCCATTTTTTGACACCATATGGCCCAATAGTTTCACCCTTGGCTGTGCTAGATGACATTTCTTTGGATTAAGTTGTCCTCCACATTCATCATATCGAGCCAATACCATCTGCAACTTCTCATGGTGTTCAACCATACTGCTATAGACACAGAAGTCATCCATGAAAGCTTTAACACAACTACCAATGAATGGTTCCAATACCCAATTTGCTCTCTCTTGATAGAAAGATGGTCCATTGGACAACCCGAACGGCAATACTGTGTAGCAATATCAGCCCCATGGCGTAATAAAAGTTTTCTTTGTGCGGTCTTTAAGAGCAATCTTCAATTGGAAATAGCCTGAAAAACCATCACACACATTGTACCTCTCATAACCTGCCCCACTGAATCCAAGATCTGATCAATGAATGGAAGAGGATATGGGCTTCTTAGTGGCTGCATTTAAGGGTTTAAAATCTACAAAAATCCTCTACTTCCCATCCTTCTTTGGACTGACTACTACTAGACTCACCCATTCTGTAGTCTCCAAAGGGACTATGAACACTGCCTTCAATAACTTGTCCACCTCTTCTCGCAAGTCTTCCATCTGCTCTTGACCCATCCTTCTTAGCCTTTGTCGCACTGGCTTAGCACCTTCTTTCAGCTCTATATGCATCTCTTCGCCCTTAAACCCTCTGATCTCTTCATATGAAGTAATTAACAAATCAGGAAAACTAGCCAGCATGTGCAAATATATCTCCTTCTCCATATTTGAGAGGTCTCCATTGATCATTTGTGTCATCAATTCCTGCTTCTTTGACAATGCATCAACCCTTCAATCACTTCATAAGGCCCTTCACTTTCATATTCAACCTCATTTACAAATGTGACTAAACAAGACTCATGGACTTCTTTGTCCATCAAAAGAAAAGCAACATCAACATCCTCATCACTTCTGGTAGTACTATCACTGTCCTCGTCTGACACTGTGGAATAGTCTCCGTCACTAGACTCATCCTCATTTTCATAAAGCTCCTTCAGTCGTTTCCTTGTGTCCATATTATATAGATTCTTGGCACCTGTCTTTACATAGAGGCTAATCGTACCACGTCTCCAATCTTGAAAAACTCCCACTGCACGCAAACCATGGTCTGCCCAGTATAATTGGATATGCTCTCAACCCTGCTGGCATCACATGAAAATCAACCCAAAAATTCTTCCACATCTTCATCACTTCTTCCATGAAACTCCGGATAAGAGAAAGCCATGGCTACCCAAGTTTCAATGCTCTGAGAACCCCTTCTACCACACGTGCAAGAACCCAAAACTTTTTACAGACTCAACTCCCAGAAACTTCAATGGAGCTCAGCTTTAGATAAGGAAAAACACATGCACATCAAATGAGTTTTCATAGCTAACCATCTGAATTACATTAGGCAAAGGCATTCTAGGATCGTAATCTTCTTGGCCCGAACATAAAGACTATGCGCTGCTGGAAAAAAATCTTCCTGGACACATGAACGTTTATTTGGATTCTCTGAGTCAAATGAAAAGGAGTGAATTGAGGGCCATTTTGATCATCCATTAAAGTCAACCATGCAGCTCCCAAGAAAGCACACATGTCTTATCCTCTACTTTTACCAAAATTTCAGAAGCATAACAACATAAATGGCTCAAAAGACCAAAAAACCAGCCATCATAACTTGGAAAAATTTTGACAGAGTTTCCCCAGAAGTAGAGCAGTAAGAACCCAAAATATAGACTGTATATGTATGCATAAACTGCCAACAATAGAACCCGAGCATCAAGTAGGAATAACTAGTACATAGACTATGGTGAGGTTACAAAAAGGGTGCTCCAGCTACCTGTATCACCGAAAGGATCTCACATTTGAGAATCCCCCAACTCAATAAAACCTCACGATATCGACCCTCACACGAAGGCTTATGCAAATCTCATATAGTCAAGTCTCAGAAACGACTATCTTCCATATCAAGTCTCAGAAATGGCTGGGACTGCCAAATAAAACCAAGTATGGCTCCACAAAGGCATACAATGGTAGTTTCCACAAGTAACGTACAATGCCAACAGACAATGCGCTCACACAGGCGCCAAATGATGCATACCCACGACAATTTCAAGTGACTCCCACTGCTAGTATATCACTGTACTCCAGATACCTGTACCTGTGTGGATCACCTGTACCTCTACATGTCCCTGTAACCTATAACCTGTAATCTTTAATCTGAAACCTCTGATCCCGAATCTCGAAGCTTGAAGCTCGAAGCACAAGGTACTCGAAGAAGATCCTCAGTGGGGGCACCAAAAAAATGTGGGCGGGATGAAAACACACACAACGCCTATATAATGACCCGACACACACACTTGGGATGATACACACACACACACACACACACACACACACACTATGGGGCACCACTGAGCTTATACAAACCACCTGGTCGAGACAGGGAACACACCGATGGAGTGAGAGGAGAGAGACTACCCATTCACCCACTCCACACAGAGACACACACACACACACACCCAAAAAACTCAGCTCAAAAGAGGAGAATTTTTTATATTTAGATACAATTGATCTTGGGCCAACACCAATGGGGCAGATAGATCACACAATATGGGTAAAATATGCCAGATACAATCACAAATTGGAGTAGAAGCTTCGCTCAAAGGATAAACTTACAGAGCCAAAAAAAAGAATAGTGAGGAATTTGGCAAATTGAACAATGACATCACGTCCAAAACGGCCCAAAACCCCAGTCTACAATGTCAAAGTGCTCAAATCCGACCTCGGATGAGCAGTTTATGGCCAAAACAAGCTCCAAAAATAGCAAAAATACAGTTGCAGCTGTTCCTCCTCTTCTCTCCAAGTTTTTCTGGTCTTCTCTCAGTTTTTTCAGTTTTCACACTTAGCTTTATTACTTGGGCACACTTGGCCTTTTAGTTGACCTCAAACGGACCTCAAACAGGCCAAAAACTGGCCTTGCATTGCATAGTTGTCACCCTGCTGCATCCATCCGCACACCTAGCACTCAAATTTTTCCAATAATGAATCCCGCCACCACGTGAAGAGGCCCCCAAAGATGGTCCTCATGATGAACTTTTTGAATAATTATCACAAGAAAACACCTAGGTTGTGTCCGTACTTATCCACGTGCAAATATTGACCCCATTCGACCTCCTGACGCCACTAGATGCCATCTGACACACCTGCTTACCTCACGTCGTCGGCCTGTGGATAGATTCCTTGAGAGGTTTTACGCACTACGAACTCCTCATTATTATAGAAAAAACACACTTCTACTGGTGATAGTGAAAGTCGATGCACTATGTACATACTGTCCTACCTGTATACATGTGGACCCCACGTAACCACCTGGCTCTGGAAAATGGGAAATCCTTTATTCAATGCACCATGCATGGCTATGTACATATGCGCAATCCGTTGCTTCAAAAAGCTCCTGACACCACCTATGTAAGAAAGGTTCTGGGAAGAGATTGAGGCGGTTATATTGTCAGATTGAGTACTTTGTGGTTATTTATGGATATGCGGTTAATTTTTTTTGGAAAACTGTAGCCTTTGTGAGGGTCGAGTGAGGTTTTTTGAAGCATTTCCTTGGGATCTTTGGTACTGTTAGGAAATAAGACGTAGCTAAATAGATAATTGAGTAGATTACTTAATGGAGAGAGACAGATTTACATACAGAAGATTACAGAGTAGAGAGAGAGAGAGAGAGAGAGAGAGAGAGAGAGAGAGAGAGAGAGAGAGAGTACACACGATATACATGGTTCACCCAATGTGGGCTACGCCCAAGGGAAAGCAGCCTCTCAATGGATTTAGTGCTTCAAAACAAGAAGTAGTTTACAAAGGGATTATACCCTTAATGGAGCTCCCGCCTTGCTTCACTCTCACCACCTCACACTCACCTTGTTGCATCAACTTCACACTATGAAATGTGTGGAGAAATGGCCTCCTTTATAGGCCAAAAGGGCTGCCCTCTCTCATGAGAGGCAGCCATGTGTAGCCGCCCTTGTGTAGATAAGTCCAAATCGGACCCTCCAATCCGCCCATGTGTGGCCGCCCTTGAGAAGACAAGTCCTCTTTTCAATTTGGCCACCGACCACCGGCGATTGACTTACGACCACCGGCCACCGGCCATTGAGTACCGGCCACTGGCCAACCAACGGTTGTTTTCCGACCACTTTTCCGCCGCCGTCCGGCCATAATATTCCGGCGAGGGGAAAAAAAAGTGTCGGGGGCGGAAGGCCCCTAAAGTTGCCCCTGATTTTTGGCCGTGAAAATTTTGGTTTCTGGCGAGTGATTTTCCTTCACTCATGATGGCTTCTCCTCATAATGGGGGCCTTACAAATGTGCGCTTTTACCACAGAAAATTACAAGGGTAAATCAGGCTCCATACTTAACAATCTCCCACTTGGAGACTGATCTCCAAACCAAACATGTGACTGCTTTCCATCCTGGCTTCTTATCCTCGAATGCCGATTGAAGATGAGCAAAAGCTCAACTTCTCCTTGTTGACCACCTTTGTAAACATGTCTGCAGGATTTTCACTTGTATGCACCTTTCCTAGCTTTAGTTGTCCCTCTTCCAAAAGAGTGCGTATGAAGTGATATCTCACCTCAATGTGCTTTGTCCTTGAATGAAAGACTGAGTTCTTCGCAAGATGGATAGCGCTTTGGCTATCATTGTACAAGACACAATTGTCTTGTTTGAATCCAAGCTCTTCTAAGAATCTGTGAAGCCACAGAATTTCTTTGCTTGCCTCCGTCATTGCTACATACTCTGCTTCCGTGGTAGAAAGTGAGACCACTTTCTGCAGCTTTGAAGCCCAGCTTATTGCTGTGCCTCCAATCGTGAAGACATAGCCAGTAGTGCTCCTTCGAGTATCTTTGTCACCTACCATATCTGCATCGACATACCCTTCCAGAAAAATATCAGTTCCTCCAAAATACAAAGCATTTGTTGTTGTCCCTTTTAGATACCTAAGTATCCACTTCACAGCTTGCCAATGCTCTTTACCTGGGTTGTCCATGAACCTACTCACAGCTCCCACTGCATGTGAAATGTCTGGCCTTGTCCAGACCATAGCATACATTAGAGAACCTACCGCTGCAGCATATGGAACTTTAGACATATAGGCTATCTCCTCTTGTGTCTTTGGACACATATCCTTCGTTAGTTTAAAATGACCATCCAAAGGTGTAGAAACTGGTTTTGCATTTTGCATTGCAAACCTTTCTAGTACCTTCTTGATGTAATCTTCTTGAGATAGCTTTATTGTCTTCTTCGTCCTGTCCCTTGATATTTTCATACCAAGTATCCTCTTTGCAGAACCTAAATCTTTCATTGAAAAAGATTTAGACAGCTCCTCTTTTAGGTCTTTGATGTCCTGCATGTTAGCACTTGGAATCAACATGTTGACGAAGGAAATTTGGAATGGCGGCCTCTACACCAAAACAAACTCCATTGCGCCACAAGGGAAATGAGATGAGGGCACCACCTAGTCTTCATTAGGAAAAATATGGACTCTCCTTGGGCCTTTTTGATTAGTGAAGGCTTAAGGGAGAACCAATGAGAAGGCTCTTGGGATATCACCTAGAGGGGGAGGAATGGTAGGGGTGCAGCCTAATTGTCTCCCTCTTCAATGCTTGGTTCTTAGAGAGAGGTGGGAGGTAGGCTGGGGGGGGGGGGTAAATAGGAGGAGAGAGGTGTCATAAAAGAGGGAGGGACCCCCCAAAAAAAAACGCGCATGCTTAAAAACCCAAAAAATTGAAATTTTTTTATAAGTTTCAAAGTTGACCCATTTGCCTCCAAAACTGCCCCAAAACATAAACTAACTTAAAAAAGTCAATTTTCCTCCCCAAAATCCACTTTTCTCTCTCTCCTTTATTACTTTTCTCTCCCACACTCTCCCTCTTCTCCCTCCTCCCATTCTCTCTCTACAGTCAAGGCAGCCATAGCCAAAAGCTTTCCACCACTCTCTTCCTCTCTCTCCATAGCTCCCCCTTCTCTCACACCTCCATCAACCCTCTACAGTCCCACACTCCATAGCCCACAACTCCACTATCCTCTCTACCTCTCGCTCCTCTCTTTCTCTATCTCCACTGTCAAAGCCACCATAGCCACCATAGGCAGCTCACCTCACCCTCCCCTCAGCTCCTCATTCTCTCTCCACAGTACTCAAGTCTTTCAAATCCCTTCCTAAGCCCAACTTACCAAGCATGTCCACGCATAGACGGCCCAAACCAGAGATAGAGGAGATTGTGTTGCACAACACAAAAGACTCAGAGGGGGTATGGATCCCACAAGTGTTCAAGTAGGGTGCATGGATCTACATGCAACCGTCACGTGCTAGACCTCATCGCGTACGGTGTCGAGGCGTATTGGAACGTCATTGGAAGGGCCGGATATTGACATTCAAAGAAACAAAGTCCGGAACGGTGGCCATCGTACAACACGTCTACAATGCAGCTGAGCTCCACCTCAAGAGAGCTTCTACTCAATTTGCAGCTCATTGTAAGTTTTCATGGTTTAGCTATCCCATGCATATGTCATGTTTACATTTATGTGATCATTATGTTTAACTAAGGACATTTGTGAAGATGTTTTTCCATCCAGCTTAGTTGAGGAGCAGCCGCTTGAGTGCCTCTCAGGCACGTTCATGATTGTGCATGCTCACATTGGGGAGCTTATGTTTCCTAATGTTTCATCAAAAAAACTTACCGAGCAGCGAATATTCATGTACTCCCACAAGTACGTGGTGCCGAAGTCAAACCAAAGCTATGGTAGGTTAGAAGCCGTGGAGATACCCTCATTGCAGAGTGCAGAATGGCCAACTCCAGACCATTGGGCTTTGCTTTCTTTCAAGCACAAGGTGCTGCAAGATTTCCAAGGGTCCCTAAAATTTGGTAAGGCAACCAGATCGGTGGGTCTCAGTTGGCATTGTCCCATTCATTTGTTTGTGCATGCATTCCGCTCTCTACCGATTGTAGAAACACCAACAATGTTTGTTTGCAAAGAAGTTGACATAGATGCAATGGACACCATTTTAGGTGTCAATTAGGGCTATGTTGACGGTTTGCATGATGGTGACCGTTATAAGTGAAATGTGTCCCCCACACAGCTTTGCCTTCGGTATTTGAAAGCAAGGTGCACCTTGGATGCATGGTTTAGCTATGAGAGGTGGTTGCACAAACGTGGCAAATGGATACCCTTGTAGCTGACAGCCGAAGAGATTCAATCCTTTGAAATTCGTGTCCGCATGCCCAATAACGAGGTGGAGGTGGTTGCAGTGAATCCGCAATGGACTCTTGACAATCTTCGGGAACACTTTGTCATAATGGGATTCGAGGATGTCGGTAATGCAAGTTTCAAACTAGAACAACGCAAGGTCTGCTTTGTGCTTCCTTAGCTACCTTTTCTTATTTTCTGTGGTTTTTGTATTTTGATTGCCCATTTTTGGTTGTATAGATTGGAAGGCGGATGGAGGCCACTATGCTTGTTTACAAAGATTGGGCTACAAACGAAATCATCTTGTCAAAGTGAATTGGCTTGTAACTTTAAACGTTTATATATTGGATATTTTATTAAAGATTTTGAAAAGTTTTAAGGTGTTGTACTTGATTTTGTACTTGAGTTTTAAGGTGGTGTAAATTTATTTTTTAAATCCATATTTTTTATTTTTTTCGAGATAAAATATGTCTATATAAGGAGGACCACCTCCTCATTTCACCATTTTCATCCCAGCATTGCAGAGAGACCTAGCATACCCAATCACGCAAAGAGAAGACATGGCTGCTACTAGTGCTTTAGATGCATTCCTTACTGAGGTTGGGCATGCAAATCACCCTGAGCTTCAAGCATTTTTCACAACCCAACCCGATTTGGAAACCACCTTGACCCTCCACTCTCAATCTCTTGAGCACATTACTTCATACATTTCCATGTGCATGGGGAGATTCATTGTTGAGTTACCAAACCGACCAGGGCAATGGGTCCCTAAAGGCCTTCTCCACCACATCTACCAAGGGGACAGGCCATTTCATCAGCGGCTTGCACGCTTTGCCACCATAGCACAACCCTCCGGACAATATGTGCGGCTTGAAGCTGATGATGTGCGAGCAATGCGTAAGGGAAGGATCGGAAACACTTTTTTCTCTGTTCAGGCTATAATGATCTTCCTCCTTCACGAGTGCCCAGCAGGCCCTGACGTAGTGCTACCTCACTTGCAGATCGGCGGGGTATTGGCTGATGTGAAGGACCCCAAGCCCGCGGCCATTGACTCATTTGCAGAGGAGAGGACGCTTGCCTTGACCTACCCTGTAGGGATTCAAGGCCTCTTGGAGGCCTCTCCATCAGTCGGTTCATCCTCGGGACTGCCAGAAGGAACCACCACTCGGGATGCCATCCCTGAGGTAGAGATTACCCGCTTCTCCTCCATTGTGGTGGGTGGGGAGGAGTTTGTGTTTATGCACAATCTGGAGAAATCCTTTGAGCTTCGCATGGATGAGTGTTTTGCCATCCTAGATGCCCATGGAAAGTTTGAGCTTGATACCACCACCTCCCATGACGATGATCTCCTACTGCCCATGGGGAATACTTTGGCGGACACAGTGGCGATCGCACAAGCCGAGGTGGTAGCGGCCGAGCAGGCCAAGGTCTCTGAGGAAGAGTTTGTGGCCGTGCAAGCCATGTGTTTGGCTAAACGCGCAAGATTGGATTCACCACCACCTGTTGCAACACCTGTTTTCCTTGATCGAAAGGGGAAGTCAAGCGTGGATCTTTACTTGCACCCAGATGCCGATGAGGAGGATCGTAGACAAGAGGTATAGATGCTCACTTACATTTGATTGTTACAAATGATTTTGTTAATGTTACATCATAATTCTGTGCCATGTCTCAGCAAACCTATGTTCTGCAGGATGTTCTGGAGGTTGACGCCTGGGTGCAACGGTCAGGGGGGAGGACGACGCCGTTCGGACCTCAAGCGGCACTTGCTCACTACCTCGGCACACTTCCCACTGGTGTCATGGTGTTTGTCCATGCTGACTACTCTCCCAATGGTTGCTACAACATTTTTGCTCTCCGTTCACTCTCCAAGGCATTGTGTTTAACAACACTTGCCCAAACGGCCAACCTTGTAGTGCTTGTAAAGAAAGATTTTGCAATATCCACTTTCGGTGTAAACTTTCGCGGGCGCCTTATTGCCCATGTCGGCATGAAACAAGCTGTAGGGGTTAATGACACCCAAGAAATCACAACCACTTTACTTAACAGGGAGCCACCCCAAAAGGCCAAGCGCAGGAAAATTATAATTAGAAAGATCCTAAAGCAAAAGCCGGATATCATGTAAAGCATTGATTTCTTTAATGAAACTACTTTTTGCTGTCTATGACTCTCTTTCTTACAAGGTTTTGAATTTCTTATATGTTGGGCTTCCATTGTGTATGAGAAGCACCATAATTTTTGCTATGACTACTAAAGGGTTTGGCAGGCATTAAAATTTGAAAAATGTATACTTTGTTATATCTAGGCTTCCAAAGTTATGTATGTGTATAGTAAAGGGCTTGGAAGTCCCTAAACAATGCTGCCACAAAGGCGCGCATTAGGGCTTTCCATCAGCAGATGAAGTGTGCAAATGAGCGTCCTTGTGGCAAATGAAATTGGACACATCTAAGAGCATACCCAAGTACAAAACAGAGTGACAAGGCATTAATACCTAGTTGCAAAAGAGAAACACATGGATACCCAGGTAACCTTAAGCCCATCTTGCCCCAGATACCTAAAGATGTATTAACAAACCACAAAACTGTGGCAATATCTAAACCCTTCTTGGAGAATAGGAGCATATCCAGTTACAAAACAGAGTGAGAAGACAATAATACCCAGCTGCAAAACAGGAAGACATGGATACCCAGGTAACCTTAAGCCCATCTTGCCCCAGATACCTAAAGTTGTATTAACAAACCACAAGAGTAAACTTTGTGGCAATATCTAAGCCCTTTCTGGAGTTTAGGATTGACATGGACTAAGGGGGGATGAATTCCAGCAGCATCTATGCTAATTGAAGCAAACAAAACATACTTATTGCTTGTCAAAATTGTCTGGAAACCACTGGAGAGTGTCAACAAAGCACTAGGAGAGGCTGCCACAAGGGCGCGCATTATGTCCATCCATAGGCCTCTGGAAGCCCCAAATGCGCGCCCTTGTGGCGGCCAACTTGGGGGCATTCCAAGCCATTTTGAACACTTTGTAGATGTTTTTGCCATGCAATAGTGAGTCACATAGCATGGATACATCAGGAAGTGCATGCCCCACTTAGCCAAGGTGCTAATCGTAGGCAATTTTTCACAATAACAAGCTAATGGCTACATACATACATTAGAAGGTAGACAAAACTTGAACCAGTGCTACATTGCATGGTACATAATTAAAACAATACAATGCGCACTGGGGTATACAATAAAAGACGCTTATATTCAAATTCTTCCCAATACAATGCACAGAGTGGGATATAGAATCAAAAGACGCTTGTATTCAAATTCTTCCCAATCTTGGAGTTAAATACAAAAAGGTTGATGCCTAATTACAAGCTACTCCTCATGGTGCAAACAGCGAGCAAGCTGCATATCCTTGGGCATAATGGTTACACGCTTTGCATGGATGGCACAGAGGTTAGAATCCTCAAATATGCCAGTTAAATATTGCTATGCTGCCTCTTGGACTGCCTCTATGGCCACGGCGCCCATCCGAAACTGAGTGTTGTACAATTGCAAAACCTCCCTGCATAGCCTTGCAAAAGGGGCCCTCCGAATCAAGAGCTCGGTGCTCTTTTGATAGTGTCGAATCTCTGCAAAAGCACGGCTGCGCTTTCGTACCTTCTGAGGTCGACGTGGAGGTGCATTTTTGGCACGAGTCGGGGCAGCTTGCTTCCTCTTCTTGTAGACAATGCTCTTTCTCTTTTTTTTCTGCATAGGCACTTCCAACACCTCATAATCGGATTCCACCCACTCTCCATCTGATTCGTGCTCTTCACTATCGACCGGATGTGATGGTGTAGGTCCACTCCCTTTAGGAAGTGTCTTACCCCCAATAGACATGTGAGCCTGATAAGTTTGTATTTGGACACCAACCCATGGGGCATCTTCATCCGTTTGTGTCTCTTCGGAGCCTTCTGACGGCTGCTTTTGGCTGTTTGTTTCTTTGCCCTGGTCGCTCTCATCCTCCCTGTTGCCATCAGAATCGTTGGAGTCCGATGAATAGACAACAAGACAATGCTTCCATCTCTCTTTTGCTGCTGTAGAGGACTGGCCATGCTGATTTGAAGCTCCAGCTTCTTCTGTGTGGACTTCACCTTGAGCTTGTGAAGTTCCAGCTTCTGTTGCTGTACCTTTGAGTCGTTGGCCATCCGGCCCCTTTGGATATGCAATCCTAGCCATTTGTTTTGTTCGTGCCATGGTTGCACCTAGTAGGGAAGATGACAAAATGAGCCCCTTCAACCTTTAAATAGGTTTTTTTGAGATTTGGGCCCTTTCACACTATGTGGCCAATTGAGTGAAACTCAAATAAAGCAATTGAATTGAACAACTAAACCTGGATCATGCGGACGGCTGGCGCGACGCCCAAACGCTGCCTTTTCAATATTTAGTTGCACGCCAAGCTTCGTGGCCGAGGGACGCTGGCGAGCATTTCCACTTCTCGGATGCTGCAGTACGGGAAGCGTTGCGTAACTGCTTTGCTAACATCAATTCTCTTGCTTTCTCAATAGTACGAGTTCTCGCAAAGGTGTGCCTAAAAAACCAATTAAACATCTCTTGGAGGTAGTTGGAGTGTGAACTACCACCACCATGCCGAGTATTCTTGAAGTAGACTCCTTTTTCTCGATAGTGGAACTTCTCCATGCCTTGTGTACTCCATATATCAAGCGAACCATAGTGGTCCATGAAGTATGCACCATGCGCATAGAGAATGTGCTAAAACAACCAAAAAGGAGATAAGCGAATAGAAAAGTTACATTTTCAAACATTGCATATGTATTAAGTCCGTTAAAACAAACCATGTAGTGTGTAATCTTGCTTTCAGACCATCCGTCCTTAGCGGCCTTTGTGAATTCATAAAGCACCTTCTTGAACTCCTCTTGCTGCTCAACGGTGGTGCTTGAAAGATTCATCAATTGCATAGCCTTTTGAAAGGATGACCATACCAGCTTGCGTTGGTTAGCAACCTCCACATCGGGATCTTTGTCCGTCGTGCATGAACACAAATCTTTCCACAACTCCCACCGCTTATCACTTGCTAGATCGACACTTGCCTTGGATACCTGCATTGAAGACTTTGAAATATTCTTGAAAAATCGACGTGCTTTGGCTCCATTCATGGAAACCTTCTGTGCCACCTCATATGTCTTCTCCCTACAAGTCTCTGCTACAATGTTCACCCTTGATCGGTGACATCCAATCTCATTAAGGAGCGTCTCCACCCCCTGCAAGGAGTCTTTTGACCGTTGAAGGGCCTTCGTTGTGAAAGCATAATCAATGTGATGCTTTAAGATCCTATCATATATTCGCATAAATGCATGCAATGTGCAAAAGTGAACATTGTTGAGGGAGAAGGGAATTATGGGGTTCCACCCAGGATCTTTGCTATCCCTATTGGGCACCTGCAGCATATCACATGAAAGAACCGAACTTTTCCACTCCCTATTTATATGGTCATCATTATCATCATCCTGACCTTCCACTTGAGTTGCTCGACTTGTCTTGTGCCCTTTCATACAGAATGGACAGGGAAGTAAAGAATTTGCACCTTGTTTGCATCCAAGCATGCACTTTATGGTCTTTAGATCACCACCTAAATGCCATTCAACATCAAACTCCCCACGTCCTGGAACCATGAGCTTCTCACCGTTTATTTGAGCTTTAATGACCTCTGTGACCCATGGGATTCTACTAATAATCCATGCAAGGACTTCATGTGTCTCTTTCGGAACTTCAATTGCACCAAGCCACCATATATCCTTCTCTGATTGCACACTAAAAGAGGGCTTTGTTGCTTCACTCGAACTACAAGATTTCTTGGCATAAGATAGGGCTTCATTCATAAGCGTGATGCTCATTCTCTCCAACTTTCTCCCTTTAACAATTACACACTCATCCAACTTCAGCACGAACACAAGCTTGCCTTCAAGAACTGCCAACAACATAAAGCCTCAGAATGCATGTTATGACACATCATAGAGCATGTAGCTAACTCTAAAATAACCTGCATCACTCAAATTGTAGAAAATAGCCATGGACTGCTGCAATCGTATCAAGTCCACAAAGATATTGTTGAATTTGGTGTAAACAAACCCTTCGATCCGCAACACACTGTTAGAAACAACACCACTTCCCTTCCCGCGGCCCTTCCTTCCTTGTGATTTTCTACGCAGCGGTTGAAGAGGCATCGTGTCTTCAATATACAAGTAGTCCCCTAACCAGTGAATAACATCTTCATTTGACACCTTCTTGGCAATCTGCACTCTGTGAGGAAGTGGGAATAGGTTTTCCGTGACTCCTCGACTTCTTAATGCATCTTTTAACACTTGATGTATTGCTTGATAGCCCTTGGTACTAATCCCAACAGCATCACAAATATCCTGAACATCTAGATCAATGACAATATTAGAAAAATCTCTAAGAACTCTCTTAGTGATTGCGTCTTTCAAGTGTTTTGCCTCTGGAGCATCAATCATCCCAATAAAATCCTCTTTGTTGAAACAAGAACGAAGTAAAGTAGCCCTAGCTGAGGCATTCTCGCCGCCGCACGTTTCTTGGACGAAGTTCCTATTGCCCAAAACAACAATGATGAGCCGTATTAAACTTAAACATGTTACCTCATAGCTGTCACCCTTCGTTTTCTTGAACCTCCACGTGGTGCAAGAGTCTGAATTTTGGACAACTCTCGTTTCCTCACTCTACCTCCCATGGCAGTACTCTTCATGTGTGAAAGAGTATCCTCAAGCTTTTTAATTACATTTTCCTTGGTTGTGATGGTGCTCTTTGCCTCCTCAAGCGCACTAGTAGTTGTTTGCACCTGAGCTTGAAGATTGTGGAAACTCCCATTGAGCAACTGCCAATGACGCAAGTAGATCTCGGACCGCGCAATCTCGTGTTTGTTGAGTCTCTTGCAGTAGCCCAACAAACCTTGCTCTCCATTTCCAACGTATTGCAACAGTGATGGAATGTTTGTAGAAGACGGATGAACATTGAGAGAAGGATCCTTTGGATACAAGCATCCATCTGTCCAGAGATCCACATTCTTCTCCCCTTGAGCGCGGCGTTCGTTGGCTGAAGGTAATGTACCCAAGCATGTTTTCTTTGTCGGAACATACTCTTGAGGTAGGCGTAGGAAAAGCCCTGGAGACCTACCACGTGAAGAGGTTGTTGGGACATTGGTCACGTCGTCAAGAGGCATTGTAGGATGGAGAGATGGAGCTTGAAGGATGGAGAGATGGGTGCGTAGGTGCAGTAGCAGGTGCAGGTGCAAGGGGGATGGGCGTAGGAGAGGAGCTTAGATTAGGAGAGAGAGTTTTCAATTTTGGGGGGAATTTTCTAAAAGTTTGGAGGGAGTCAAAAAATGTTGAATTTTGAGTAATTTAACTTAAAAAATATTTTTTTTATTATGTGTATATGTTGGGGGTACTTTTTAGGGGGGAATAGAGTTTTGTTGAAAGTTTTTGAAAAAAGTCATTTTTTTGACCTCTTTGACCCACGGATTTGCTTAGGTGGCATGGGAGAGTTAAGAGGCCACTTACAAGTTGGCCAAAAAGGTAGAGAGAGAAGACCCCCTACCCCCTACTTTTCAAATGGTTTACCCCCCCCTTCCCTACTTTTTAAATGTTTACCCCCCCCCCTTCTAGGGGTCAAAGGTGGAGAAGACCGTACCAAAATAGCCCCATTCAAAGCCTTTGTCCCCCTTAATCTTAGCAGGCTTCCTTTAAATTAGGGATTCTTACAAGGCCCATGGAGAGTCCATTTTTTTCCTAATGTGGAAGCGTGGACCGCTATGCAAAGAGGGAAGGAGAGAGAGAGAGAGAGAGAGAGAGAGAGAGAGAGAGAGAGAGAGAGAGAGAGAGAGAGAGCTATCACTATGAATGAAGAATTAACCTCAATGTGTGTACAAGGAATGGATAACTTCAAGCACTCCCAACACAAATAGCATATAGATTACTAAACAACAACTCAAGATTTAGCCAAAATCACATCAAGCACTCTCACACACACATAAAAGATCTCTCTTAATTAACATAAGTAAGAGGAGGTGAGGTTACTAGCATAAACAATTTGCACTCTAGAATGTGCAAAGAATAGAGTGAATGAATGAGCTTTATGGGCTCATGATGAGTGATACAAAGACTCAATGAGGCTGAGGGAGACTTGAAATTACAAAGGGACGGGGCTCTTTATATAGGCAAGAGAGTGATTAGGAGTGAGGTTAAGATCCAAGTGCAATTTGTACAAATGAAGCTTGATTAGGGACATTCCACCAATGAAGAAGATCCTTCCAAGTGATTTGTTGACCTATTTGCAACTAATTGGCTCCATTATCACTTGTGTTGTCTTCACTCCTTCCTCCATAGCTTGAGTCCAAGAGCTTCCTTATTTTAAAATGTAAAGAATCTACATAAAATCAAGGCATATCTAGTAATAATAGAAAGGGGTTCAATGAAAACTTATGAATTACAACAAGATTAAGCATGATTAGAAGAGGAATTTGTGATGGTTTTATGAGCTTGAGAGAGAGGAGGAAGGAGGGGAGGGTGATAAGACTAATGGCTGATTTTTATAGAAGGACTCAATGTGGAAAAGGAAGGGTGTGTGTGTAAAGATAGAGGGGGTGGTCTCCACCACAGTTGAAAAAACTGGCGTCCACCATTTTGGCCATATCTCCTAGACCGTAGATGCAAAAATTATTTAAAAAATATGGTCAGAATCTCCAGCTCATCAGCTACAACTTTGATGAAAACAACTTTTTTTGGATCGGAGTGGAAGTATTTTTTAAAGATCCAGCAAAGTCATGTGTCTGTTTCTTTCCTTTACCAAGTCTTCCACCTGGGTCCCATCTGTTTGAATCATCATATGGCTCCAAAGCCATGATGATATGAGCCCCTCATGACCCTTAAATCATGGGTGCATGGCTCCACAAACACATCATATCTTTTCTTTTCACATTTACATATTTTCCCTTCCCTTTACCATTAGGTTCTACCTTTCACCTCCTGTAAACTAGTCAAGGAAAAATTCCCATCAAATCATTTTTTGGAATTTTTTCAAGAGGTTGTTCTCACTCTTTCTTTTCATTGTAAACCTCTAGAAGCAATTAAAACCAACAAAATATAGTAAACAAAAATTTGTGATAGGCTCGGATCAATGTCATCAACATACAACATTAGGATGATGAAGTTCTCATCTCCCAAATTCTTCGTGTAGACGCAGTGATCCGAGCAGGGATTTTAATTACATGATGATGCATTTTGTTAAATGTTTATTATTGTTGTTATTATCACTGTTTTTTTCATGTTAATAACATATCTAATGTCATGACCTACGAAAACTGGTAGAAAACGTAGAACCGGCGGGACAACCAACAATCCCGGCAGACCCGGCGGGTTTATCATGAAACCCGGCGGGACAAGCAAGAATCCCGCCGGACCCGTCATGTACCCCCTCCATACTTGGCGGCTCTATATAACCCTGTAGTAGACATCACATGACATCACCTCTTCCTCTAAATTTGGTCATCCTTTAAAATTTAGAAGAAAAACTAAAGGTAAAAAAATGAGTAGTCTTTAAAAAAAATTAAAACTTAATGTAACTCTGATCATGGATCATTAGTTCTTTTTTGGACTGAACTGATTTTTGAAAGGAGGTAGAAAGGTGAATCTTTGGGTTGGTATCTCTACATTTGGAATGGACTAATCTCATGTTTGGTTCACCGTTATATTTGCTAAATTGATTGCTATATTGATTAGAACTTCTATCATGGGTCATTAGTTCTTTTTTGGACTGAACTGATTCTTGAAAAGAGATAGAAAGGTGAATCTTTGGGTCGATATCTCTACTTTTGGGATGGATTGATCACATGTTTGATTCACTGTTGTATTTGCTTGCTATTCCGATTAGAGCTCCAATCATGGGTCATTAGTTCTTTTTTGGACTGGACTGATTCATGAAAG
The DNA here is from genome assembly GCF_014529385.1 of Adiantum capillus-veneris. NCBI lineage: Eukaryota > Viridiplantae > Streptophyta > Polypodiopsida > Polypodiales > Pteridaceae > Adiantum > Adiantum capillus-veneris. Next base: position 139,801,808 of record NC_140939.1, read on the forward strand.
GAGGTAGAAAGGTGAATCTTTGGGTCGATATCTCTACTTTTGGGATGGACTGATAACATATTTGATTCACCGTTGTATTTGCTTGCTCATGTTTGAGTAGATTGAGGTTTATTCCCTAATGTGTGTGATATTGATTATAACACTAATGTTTGGTTTGAATAATACTTGAAAGAAGAGATAGCATATTGAGCTATGTTTATTGGTATTGCAGGCATCCAATAAGTATGTCTTCCACTGCGAATGTGAGCGGTGATGTTGGTGTCTCAAGCCTGGCTTCCTTGAGGAGACCTCCTACCTCGATGCCAGGTCCTGCTTCGCAAGACACCACTTCGCAGGGCAAGCGAAAGGCAGGTAGAAAAATTCCAGGACCCGAGTGGAATTTTGCCACAAATTTAAATAAGTATCAAGATTGGAAATGTAACTTTTGTGGCAAAGAGAAATGTGGAGGAGCACCAAGTAAGGGATCATTTTCTAGGTGGCAATACCAGAATCAAAGGAGGAAAGTGCAAGGGCTTAGGTGCAAAAGAAGCAGCTATGCGCTTAAAAGCTTTAATTGGTAAGCTAATTTCCACGAGCAAAAGATCAAAACTCTCTATTTTGGACCATCACATCCCGGTATCGATAAGATCAAACCCGTATGAGGAATCATTGGGTGTAACGCCCACCAATGGAAGCACTCAAATCAGGTAACCAACTTCTCATATCAATGGAACTACACCTCCAAACCATGGTTCTCCTGAATTTCAGGTAGGATTGTCAAAAAGTAGACAGGTTAGCTTATGAAAGAGCTTCAAAACGCTTGCCTTAGAAGAAGCACAACTTGCTCTAGCTAAAACGTCTATTTCATTGGGGGATCATTGGCCATTGTCACCCATGATGCATGGAAGTAATCTTGGAAATGCATTGGGGAGTATGGTGCTAGATTTACCCCTCCAACATATCACCATATGAGAAACCAACTGCTGGATAAATGTTACACAAGCACACAACAGGATATTCAAAGGGTAATATTAAATGCAACAGAATAATTTGGATACACCATAGTTAGTGATGGTTGGTCCAACGTTCAAAGGCGGCCATCGATCAATATCATGCTTGTATGTCCTCGTGGTGAATGTTTTATCAAAGGTGTGGATAGCTCTGGTCAAATAAAGTCTGGCATTTTTATAGCTGACATCATTGGCGACGCAGTTGAGGAACTTGGAAAAGAAAATGTTGTCCAAGTAATCATGGACAATGCCACAAATTGCAGGGCTGCAGGTAGGATACTTGAAAGTCGCTTCTCTCACCTATATAGTGTTGGTTGCAGTACACACAGCTTGAACTTGGTATTGCAAGATTGGTACAAGAGGGAGGACACAGAGTGGTTCAAATGGATAGTAGACAATGCTCGCTTAATAGTCAAGTTTGTTTTGAAGCGTCAGAGGGTTCTTGACATGTACCGTCAGAGGATGTCTACTATGTTAAAACTACCGTGCGAAACTAGATTTTGCACCAACTACTATACGGTAGAATCACTAATAAAAAATAAGAATGCTGTGATGGAGACATTTGTTTGTGCCACTTTTTCAGAATGGGAGGCCGGTCAAAGGGAGAAGATAAAAAGAAAAATAGGGGTGATCAGAGATCTACTAGCTGATCGCCCTTCTAGGATGATGTGGTGGATGTGCACAATGTCATGATGCCAATTATGCTCACATTACGCCCACTGGATTCTACCTTGCCTAACATAGGTAAGGTGTGGATGGCTTGGTGGATTGTTCAAGAAAGCCTTGCAAATCCAGAGGAGCCTCAGGAGCCAATTGTGAAGCCTTGGAAGACACCATTCACTCAAAAGAGGAGAGAAATTTTGAGAAAGTATGTGCATGGTCGATGGGTTGGAGCACATAGTCCACTACACAGCGTAGCTTTCTTATTGGATCCAGAGTATTGGGCAATGGAAATACACAAACTTGATGACGAGGTGCTCGAAGACTTTTATGATGTGATAGGCAGGTTTGATGATGATCCTGATGAGCATGCATCAACTGTTACTGATTTTACAAAGTTTAAACTCAAAGATAGCACCTTCACCTCCCTTTGCAAGTCTCTATTAAGGGTTGCTTCTACATGAGAGCCTTGTGTAGCTTGTGATGCTTGCTTCAGTTGAGTTTGAAGATCCTCCTTAACTTGGTGCACTTCCATTGATGCACCTTCTAGTGCCAATGACATCTCTTGCCGTGTGACGGTGATTGCACTACTGCGAATGTCCTCAACCGTCATGTGAGGTGTCCTTGAGCTGAAGTCCACTGCTTCACCCAAGACATAATGCATGTATAACATCTTGGAAAACCACAATGGACAATCCATATGATGCATAGGATGACCCATAACATCGAGATATATGTTCTCTCCATTGTCTCGTATGTCTGCATTAATGCATTGTGATAGCTTGAGTCGGCCTTTCTTGAAGTTGTCATCTGCAACGCCTGGCCATATGGATTTGACCATTTCTCGGTCAATTCTAGTGTTCACCTCTTTCCATTGTGTACCCACTGGGAGCAACGAGCTGCAATTCGAGCGGTGTCGTTCACTCCACCGCCGTGACACATGGATCTGAGACGCTCAAAAGCGCGCTTAGCCCTTTGATTATCATTATCCATATCCTGATTAAACACTATACTTCAGCTACGGCATACAAACTTAATGATAATCAATTGCTATAAGAGTAACCACCATTTTACGACAATCAATTGCTATAATTTTAACCACCATTTTATGACAATCAATTGATATTAGAATAACCACCATCTTACGACAATCAATTGATATAAGAGTAACCACCATTTTTTAAATCAATGAATGACAATCAGTGATTCCACGTGGCTTATTGCTTGAAACGTAAGAGAAGCATCAAAAAAAGGCTACACTCATTTCAGAGGGAGGGCTTAAGCATCGTTCTGTCTGGGCTTCAAATCTTTCTAATTCTTCGTCCAAAAGTGCCAAGGTCTTTCTGTCTGTGGATTTCTTCCTCACCCAACCTTCCACAACAATCCTAGATATGGCTTGTACCTCCACTGAAACCTTATGTTTGAACCAATCTGTGTTGTAGTAGTCAGAGAACTCTCCACAAAACTTACAAAATTGCCATATCACCCATCCTATGGCGTACACATATGTGGCCTTGGTCCATGGGAATGGGTGATTGCCATCTAGTAACTCAGGAGCTCGCCAAGGATGAAGCTTTTGCCAGTTTTCATCGGTATTGTTGTCTTTTGTGTCTCTAAGCCAACACGCAGAGCCAATCCCCAATAAATTATTCCAATCTGGGGAGTGAGATCCCTAGTAAATTCCAACATGATGTTCCATGGATGGAGATCATTGTGGATCACTCCCTCGTCATGTGCGAATCGCAATGCCTTCACCAAGGCATGGATCAATGAGGGAGCATGATTACACAGGCTCTTGATACGTGTTTTCTTGTCTTCAGAGGGCTGATCCCATTTAAAGTCTTCAGGGATCTTTCCTTTCCCCTCTTGATGCGCTACAAGAGTCGTGAAAGAGCCATGTGGAAGGGGCACTATCTCCATAAGATCACCTAAAGTTCCCCCATTGAAGTAGGGGAATATCAGAAACCATGGCAACGTTACAGAGTGGAAAATACTCCTCACAATCCCTCTATGGTTGAGATCTACCCCACTTTCTGATGCAAAGATTTTCCACTCATGCTTGGCCTGTCCTTTGAACTCCTTGGCACAATAAGTATTCGTTGCAGGAAGGAAACTGATCCCTTTGATTTGACCTTGCCACCCTGTTCCATAAGCCCCTGACCCAAGTTTCTTGATCTTTTTAATGGACTTATTTGGAATGCCCAGAGTCATACTACATTCAGAATTGTATATACTGCTCTCCAGGTGACTGGCAAAAGTAGTAGAATCCGATGTTCCCTAAATGGTAGCCTCCTCAATAAAAGGTTCTCCAACTTGGATGCTCCCCATAACTCTGGTGATAGCCATTCGAATTTTCTTGCTTAGGCCAAACCGTGTGTCTATGTGGGATGCTTGCCTTGACCTCTCCTTTTCAGCTCTCCATCTAGTGTTCCAATGCTCTAGCTTACCCTTGTCTACTTCTTGAGGGCATTCCTCTTCCAAATCAGAGGCCACCTTGGGAAAATTCCCACCCAACTGCTCAGTAATGAGATTATTGATTCGTTTGTTTTGTCTGGATATAACAACAACATTTTGCAGGCAATCTCACTGTATAATGATTGCAATCTAGACTCATCTGCAACAATCTGCGCTATATCGTCGGGATCTAGGGCACTGACGATCGTAATCAACAATTGTCTAATTTTCTTTATGAACTCTATCATCGAAGTAGCAGAAGGATCCATTTTGCCTGCAATGGTATTATTGCAAACAACACATTGTGAAATATAACTATGTGCCACTGCATTTGGATCTTTTCTACATGAAAGAAAAAGTGTAGTATAGACCATAGATCTCGTACGCTTTTGCAGTGTCACACCTAATCGCAATTGCAGCCATGTGCCAATGCCTCACCGTACGACAACTTACAAATAGATGCTCCTGTCATTCTAGCAGCAACACACCTAGTCGCAATTGCAACCATGTGCCGAAGCATGAATGACTGGGATCAACATAAAACATAGTCACCCTATGATTTTGCAATGACACACCTAGCCGCAATTGCAACCATGTGCCAGTGCATCCACGCACGGTGACTTCTTTCAAACAGATGCTCCTGTCATTCTAGCAGCAACACACCTAGTCGCAATTGCAACCATGTGCCGAAGCATGAATGACTGGGAGCAACATAAAACATAGTCACCCTATGATTTTGCAATGACACACCTAGCCGCAATTGCAACCATGTGCCAGTGCATCCACGCACGGTGACTTATTTCAAACAGATGCTCCTGTCATTCTAGCAGCAACACACCTAGTCGCAATTGCAACCATGTGCCGAAGCATGAATGACTGGGAGCAACATAAAACATAGTCACCCTACGCTTTTTCAATGACACACCTAGCCGCAATTGCAACCATGCATCCACGCACTGTGACTTATTTCAAACAGATGCTCTCGTCATTCTAGCAGCAACACACCTAGTCGCAATTGCAACCATGTGCCGAAGTATGAATGATTGGGAGCAACATAAAACATAGTCACCCTACGCTTTTGCAATGACACACCTAGCCGAAATTGCAACCATGTGCCAGTGCATCCACGCACGATGACTTCTTTCAAATAGATGCTCCTGTCATTCTAGCAGCAACACACCTAGTCGCAATTGCAACCATGTGCCGAAGCATGAATGATTGGGAGCAACATAAAACATAGTCACCCTACGCTTTTGCAATGACACACCTAGCCGCAATTGCAACCATGTGCCAGTGCATCCACGCACGGTGACTTCTTTCAAATAGATGCTCCTGTCATTCTAGCAGCAACACACCTAGTCGCAATTGCAACCATGTGCCGAAGCATGAATGACTGGGAGCAACATAAAACATAGTCATCCTACGCTTTTGCAATGATACACCTAGTCGCAATTGCAACCATGTGCCAGTGCATCCACACATGATGTCTTCTTTCAAGATTCAAGCATATGAAGCATTATGAAATTATTTGAGCACACATTCATGCATTAGATGCTACCGTCAATCTAGCAGCAACACACCTAGTCGCAATTGCAACCATGTGCCGAAGCATGAATGACGGGAAGCCTCATAAAACATAGTCATCTTGCGTTTTTGCAATGACAAACCTAGCCGCAATTGCAACCATGTGCCAGTGCATCCACGCACATTGACTTATTTCAAACAGATGCTCCTGTCATTCTAGTAGCAACACACCTAGTCACAATTGCAACCATGTGCCGAAGCATGAATGATTGGGAGCAACATAAAATATAATCACCCTACGCTTTTGCAATGACACACCTAGCCGCAATTGCAACCATGTGCCAGTGCATCCATGTACGATGATTTGATAAAAGAAATTTTATACCTTTAAGTTTTAACGCAAAAAACTAAAAAAACATCAATAAAATAAGGAAGGGTTTAAAAAATTACTGCTACACTGCTTTGAGAATGTGGAAAGCTGCCAGAAAGTTTGGTGAAGACTTTTCAATGTACCTCGTTTGTGCAAAAGACAAGCACCGGCATCGCCTTTATATAGCCACGGTGGGCCCGACGGGCAAACTAATTAGCCCGGCGGGCTACGAGCCAGTCTCCAGTCTCCCTAGAGGTCAAATAAGATGAATTTCAATTAACATTATATTTGTTATTTTGCATTTCTATTGTTATTAACCTGAAATTATAGTGTGATCACGTCATTTTGAAATCCTTGGATCCGAGTTGCATCTTGTGAATCCATGATCCAACATCCATCAATCAAACTTCAAGTACCATTGTCTTGATGCTTGCTTTAAACCATACAAGCTCTTCTTTAATCTGCAAACCATTTTCTCCTTACCGTTTACTTCATACCCCTTTGGTTGAAGCATGTAGATTTCCTCCTCTAAGTCACCGTGAGGGAATGCCGTATTTACATCCATTTGCTCGAGATTTAGATCATGAGCAGACACAAGGCTTACGACAAGACTAATTGAGTTCATTTTTACAACAGGAGAAAATATTTCATTGAAGTCAATACCTTTCTTTTGAGAAAACCCTTTTACCACAAGCCTAAACTTGTACCTTTTCTTCCCACCTTCTTCTACCTTCAGCTTGTACACCCATTTGTTTTGAAGTGCCCGCTTACCTTTAGGCAACTCAACCAAATCCCATGTCTGGTTGCGATGTAGTGAGTCCATCTCCACTTGCATGCTCTTCGTCCATTCTTCTTTGGATTCATGTTGCATAGCTTCTTCGTATGATTCGGGCTCTCAAGAATCTGAGATCAAGAGATGGTTGAAGGAAGGAAAAAACCTTTTTGGAGGTCTACTTGCTCTTGTAGATCTTTGGGGAATAGGTTGAGGCTCCTCATTTGGTTGACGTTGTTGCACATTGTCACCGTCTGCAGTCCTTGAGTCTTCCCTCACCGTCCTCAAGCTCCATGTACTCATCACCTGTTTCTTTTGTTAGTTTTCTTTCCAAGTAATCTTTGTACATATTTTGTTCGTTAAAAATTACATCCCTACTCCTTAAGATTTTATCATCTTCAGGATTCCATAGGCGATACCCAAAGTCACCTTCTCCATAGCCAATGAAGAAACACTTTTTGGACTAATTTGCATCTAGCTTTGATCTTAGGCTTCTATCTATGTGCATGAAAGCCTCACACCCAAACACTTTGAGAAATGCATAATTCACCGGTTTACCTGTCCATACCTCTTCTGGAACTCCCCTATCCAATGCCATTGAGGGTGACCGATTGATTAAGTACACAGACGTACTTACAGCTTCTGCCCAAAGCTCAAGCGGTAGGCCTGCATGTAGCCGCATGCTTCGTGCTCACTCCATGATTGTCCTGTTCATCCTTTCCGAAATCCCATTTTGTTGAGGTGTCCTTGGGGTTGTCCTTTGCCTTTGAATTCCATTGCTAACACAAAAGCTTTCAAAGATTGGCTGCAATATTTGCCTCCATTGTCGGATCTGAGGCATTTAACCTTGGTACCTATTTCATTCTCCACAAAGGCTTTCCACCTTTGAAATATGGAAAATACATCGGATTTATTCTTCATGACATAAAGCCATGTTTTTCTAGTCGCATCGTCTATGAATGTTACATAGTACAATGAGCCACCAAGTGATGGTGTACTTGCAGGACCCCAAACATCAGAATGAACCAACTCAAGTTTTTTATTTTTTCTTTCATTTCTTGATTTTTGAAATTTTACCCTCTTTTGTTTACCATAAACACAATCTTCACAGAACTCTAAGTCCACTTCTTTCAAACCATGTAGAAGCTTCTTTGTTTGAAGGATTTGCATTCCTTTGGCACTCATATGCCCAAGTCGGTAGTGCCACACCGCACTATCAACTTCTGTAGTTGCTGCACAAGCTGAAGGTTGCATGCTGATAGTACACAAGTAAAGTGTACCGACCTTTTCTCCCTTGGAAACCACAAAAGATCCCTTTGAGATCTTCCACTGTTTGTTTCCGAATGCAATGTTGTGACCTTCATTGTCCAATTGTCGTGTAGAGATCAAATTTTTGCGAAGAGAAGGAACATGCCTAACATCTTTAAGCTTCCATTCATTTCCGTTAGCAGTTTTGACAGAAATTATACCTTTGTGGACAATCTCACAAGCTTCATCATCTCCCAAGTATACATACCCAAAATTACCTTTGGTGTTGTCTTGGAAATGTTGCTTGTGTGGTGTCGCATGGAATGAAGCCCCGGAATCTACTATTTAGGAAATAGACAAATTGTCTAATGAGGGAATTAGAGCATCTTGCTCTACTTTACCTGCCACATTGGCCTCCGATGTTGGCTTGTTGTCTTGAGACTGTGCCTCCTTTTTCTTCTTGGACCAGCAATCCTTCTTGACATGGCCCTTCTTGCTGCAGTTCCAACATTCAAGAACTGACTTTGTGCGTGACTTGCTCCGCCTTGAGCGATCACGGCCCTTTTGGTTTTTGAACCTCTCCTTAGGCCTTCCTCTTGTTTCCACTGATAGTTCAACACTTGATGATTCTCCTGTACTTCTCCTTCGCATTTCCTCGCTTAGGAGAACACCCACAACATCATCAAACTTAAGAGTATTTTTACCAGAGATAGAATTACTTACAGCCATCACAAGGTTGTCCCAACTATTCGGTAGAGATGATAGTATAAGGAGAGCTCGCACTTCGTCATTGAAATTGATTTTCACTGATCGAAGTTGACTTATGTTTGTGTTAAAGTCATTTAGGTGTTCTGCAACTGAACCATTTTCTGCCATCTTTGGATTGAACAAGCGCTCCATAAGAAATACCTTATTGGATGCCGATGGTTTCTCGTAGAAGACGTCAAGTGACTTCATCAAGTCCTCCGTGGTCTTCATCTCAAAAACATTGAAGGTCACCGTTGATAGTGACGGGAGCAAAGCGAACCCCGAACACCGACGGCCTCTAAAACACCAGGGACCGAATGGCGCGCCTCGAGCCTGTCATGGTAAAGCAAACAGGGGGCACCACCTAGCTTCAGCGGCTAGGACGCAAACAACACACCACCATAATAAAGTTTTCATCCAAGAGAGATGGATTCTTGGGAGTAATGATGAACAGGAAAGGGAATGAGATCAAGTGAGAGAGAGAGAGAGAGAGAGAGAGAGAGTGAGGGAGGGGGTATAGCGGCTTAGTACTTAGGCACCACAAAAGGATGGCGAATCCGCACACCCTTCACACATACACAAGCTCACTCCAAACACAAGACTAGGTGGCGATTCCGCACACCTCACATGGGCAAAACATTGCAAGAAAACATACTCACAAAACCTCAAGTTTTATTTAGAGAATAAGGCGATGAAATGGGGAGCATAGGGTAGGGAAATGAGAAGGGAGAGCGTGGTAGAGCACATGGCGGATAGGTGGGAGTTCATGGCGAAGACTCGCACGAGGGTTATGGCCATCATCCTTCATTTAGTTGCCCTTCATCTTCCATAGCCAAGGGTGTAGAGGTTATGCTCAAGACCAGCATGGTGATTGCGGTGATGGTGATGGTGTGGGTGTGTGTGTGTGCACTAGGCACACACAGTGCATAGTGTGTTCTTTGGTGATGTTGTGTGTGTTTTTAGTGTGATGGTGACCCCTCTTTATATAGGGGAGGAGGGGGGAGAAATTCTAGAATTTAGAAATGAAGAAATCATTATCTACATAGGCCATGTGACTGTGGGCCCCACTTGTCTGGATGTGTGTATATGTGTCAGAACAGCAGTCTCATGAGAGAGAGACTAAGAGAGAGAGATGGGTTGATGAAAAAAAGTGAGAGGTGACATGGAGAATAAAGTAATTACAAGAGGGGAGAGAGGGGAGTGTGTTCAGAGGTGAATCTGTGTGCAGATGTGTGTGAACACAAGAAAAACCAGGTAACCACCGGGTGGGGATGGGTCTGTGGGCACCTTTTTCAGTGAAACCGAGTGTGTGTGAGTGTGGGGGAGGTTATTTAGCTACAAGACAAGAGAGATTTCAAATTTTAGAGAGAGAGGGGGGTATTTGGATCATGGGAGAGTGTAGGAGAGAGAAAAGGGGGGTGGGGTATATTGTTTTGGAAGATAAGAGAGGTGGCATGTGAGTTAGGGTGCATTATTGGTAAGGACAGGGGGTGGGGTAGCTTGAGGGGAGAGAGAAAGGAGAAAGGACAAGGGGAAGAGAGAGGGGGTTGACCTTTTGAGTGGAGGAGAGGAAAAGGGACACACGGCGGGGAAACAGTGAAGAAAAAGGAGGCAAGGTGGGGATGGGCTACCCCGCAGGCATGAGGTGGCCTATTTTACCTTTCTTATATATTTACATAATCATAATTTATTTTTTTCTTACTTTTTCCAATGCCTTTTATCACTCCCTCCCTAAGAGGGGGTTTTCATGGGGTGGGGACTAGAGAAGAGGGGTATGGGAGCTTGGCTTGTGAAAAGCCCCCATCATTAGCCCTCCCCTTTTGGCTAGAGGCATTCATGCTTCTAGCTCTGACTATGATTCTTCTTCCGCTTAGCTGTAGGAGCCGATATCGAGTTGCCTTTTGAACTAGCCATTCCATTTGACCATTGGTGAGATTTCTGGGATATTCATGTATCTGTAATAGGTCCGGGTGATAGCTTGTTCCTTGGAATAGTGTCGGTTGATTAAAGGGGAAGCCCATGGCTTCCAAAACTTTGTGCCAATGTCCTCCTCGATCCCAAGTGAAAAATAGGATCATTGTTTGCAGTGTCCGAACAATAAAATTTGCATGCCAAATTGGACCAAATTTGTAACCACCAGTAGCGAGAGGGGAAATGAGCATCTTGGCTCCTGCAAAGACGGAACTGAAAATTATGATTCCCAAGAGTGTACCAAGAATCCACCATATATGGCCGCCTTGTTGGTGTGGTGAGCTCAAGTTGTCTTCAGAGTCCTGCTTACTGCAATTAGAAAAAACTGCAAGCATATCATGCTTCTTTTGGGTGTGCTCAAACATGTCAGCTTCCTTTACTGCTGCTAATAGCAAGCCACCTACCTTGCGGCTTAAATACAAGCGTAATCCACTTACCTTTCTCCAAAGAGAGGATGCACTATTTGTAAAAAATTGTACCAAATTGCGAAGGAGGTCTTCATTCTTGCATTCTATCAGGCTTTTGTCTATCCATGGCTCCTTTGCTCTTATCTCCATGCTGATCTTCTCTCTATATGTTATAGCAGCTCGCCATAGCCATAGGTCTGATGCATCCCATGCAAACACAATGCTGTGCTGTGGAGGAGTTTGGAACATCCTTAAAAGGAGAGGCATTACCCATCTCCAAGTTTATAACATCTTTCAGTAGACTAGAGGCATTACCCATCTCTAAGTCTATAACACTACACAATAAAGTCTTGCTCGGCTGCCAAGCCTCTGGAGAAATATCCAACTCCAAACCTTCAGTCATACTTACCTCTTCGTTATGGTCCTCTAGTGAAACTGCCTTGATGCAAGATTCCTTTAGCTTGCTACACTGTCCTGGGTCCATGCTGGTGCACAGGCTTCCGTTTTCAAAGCCCTCCCCTTTTCTTGATATGTTGCCCACCTTCTGCAAAGCCTTGCTAGCAAGCTGGTCTTCCTCTTCTCTTGTATCTTTCATGCCCTTTGCATTCCTCTTACTCTGACGAGGCCTAATCAACACTTTACACATTCTTACCCTTACTGCCCAATGTTGTCGATTGATCTCTTTGGTGCCTATTTCATTCAAGGTTAAAGATGTACTCACATTTGTAACACAATTTTCTTGGCTTACCTCCCCCACCTGGGTAGCATCTTTTGATTCTTTAACCTCTTGTTCCACTGCTTCAATTCTTTGAATAGTCTTCTTACTTGATCCTTCTTCCGTTACACTCATCTTGACCTCTTCTGCAAGACCAATGATACTTGGTGTGCGGGTACCAATTGGTGGTGGGCGTAGGATGATTGTAAGAGGTGATTGTGGCGGACGTAGAATTTGTGTTGGTGGGGCTGGTGCTCGGGGTGGGGGTGTTCTTTCTCTAGGGGGTGAAAATTGGTTCCTCCTACCTCCTCTATTATAGTTTTGTTGTGGTTTGGGACAGTAGTACATACCGTGACCGTCTTCTCCACAGTTGTAGCAATGATACTCCCTGTTTTGTCGTCGTGCTCTTCCAGGGTCTTGATCTCTTTCTTGACTCCTCCCTTGTTGTATTAAGTGGACAAACAAATTCTGCAATAGGTCAGTAATATGGGCCAACATATCTTGTTGGTCATCTCTTACCCCAAGAGCCAGTGGTGGTGGTGGAATGGTGGTTGTCGTAGTTACTGGTTGACGCGATGTTCCTGCTTCTGTTGACTCGGTTTCTTTGGCTTTCATTCGCAACTTCTTGTCCTTAAGGCGAGCAATCTCAACGGATAACTCGTATGTAGCCGAGAATCTACCTTTCACCTTCTCCTTGAGAAGCGGCCATAAGCCATGCGTGAAACGATCTTGTTTTAGGAAATCGGGTGCAGCTTCCCCCCTTGCCAGTGACTCAATCCACCGTTCCCACAAATCCACAAATTTGGACTCATAGGTGGCATATTCTAAAAGACCCTCCTGCTTCAAGTCTGTCAACTTGTCCCACAACTTTTCTGAAGTGGTACCTCCCCCAAAGCGCCTCTTAAAAGCGGTTTTTAAGGGTTCCCAGTCATCCTTGGTTGCTTGTGGAAGTGCATTGTACCATGATCTATCTTCTAGCTTCATGAGATGCTGAAAGATTCTAACTCGGGATTCATCCGTATCTTTGTTGCTCACTACACATGCTACTTCAAAGTCATCTAGGAAGTCTGTTACCAAATCCTCCCCCTTCTTTCCTTTAAATGTTGGAAATGCTACACTTGCCATGATTACTGAGAGAGAGCTAGAAAGACACACTCCTTAGCTTACAAATTTTTTTCTTCTTCTTTACAAGGAGGCGTGTATACCCTCTTATACTAGGACATAGATTAAAACTTCAAACGGTACATTGCCTTGTACCAAAGGTAAGACAAATGGCTGATCTGATGCCAGAACCTCAAAAAACCGCTCCCCACCTGGCATGGTGTCAATGACGTTCTGGTAGTGAGCCTTCAAGTCCAGTATTACCTTGATTGAGCGTACACGTGTTGGTATGTGTGATCTGTCTTGAGGTAGGTTGTACTGATTCATGTGAAGCTTAGAGGTGCTTAGTCACTTTCCAAGCTTGTGCGAGAGGGTGGTGTTCTTTCCTGAAACAAACTCAGTAGATCCCTAGTTTCTCTAGTGAGAGTGTGAGCCAATGCTTCCGTTATCTATGCTGCAACATCAGGTGCGACTTGAAAACTGATTGTGATAATTACCTCGGTGACTTGAGTTACCCGATTCTCAAAGTAGAATAGTGTTGATTCTCTATTGTGTAGAGCTCCTTCCATTTTGTTGTTGTGGGTTGGTTGTAGGTTGCGAACATGGTTTCGACCTTCTCCTTCTTCTTCTTGGCACTTGGCCTATGTATATCCACTGGGTTTGGCGTGTTGGTTGACTCTCCCATTGCAAATCGATTACCGTTACGCCTGGCACTCGAGCTTCGATGGAGATGCGGAGTTCGTCTAGTTGTGCTTGGATCTCTTCTTCTTCTGTCGTCCAATTAGCAAATCCTGCTAGCCATTCATCCATTCACAACAGTTTAGGGGTTTCAGTCTTGTAAACTGAAGGGTTTCATGAAAAGATTCCTCAGTGGGGGCACCAAATGACGGGAGCAAAGCTAAACCCGAACCCCGATGGCCTCTAAAACACTGGGGACCGAATGGCGCGCCTCGAGCCTGTCATGGTAAAGCAAACAGGGGGCACCACCTAGCTTCAGCGGCTAGGACACAAACAACACACCACCATAACAAAGTTTTCATCCAAGAGAGATGGATGCTTGGGAGTAATGATGAAAAGGAAAGGGAATGAGATCAAGTGAGAGAGAGAGAGAGAGAGAGAGAGAGAGAGTGAGTGAGGGAGGGGGTATAGCGGCTTAGTACTTAGGCACCACAAAAGGATGGCGAATCCTTACACCCTTCACACATACACAAGATCACTCCAAACACAAGACTAGGTGGCGATTCCGCACACCTCACATGGGCAAAACATTGCAAGAAAACATACTCACAAAACCTCAAGCTTTATTTAGAGAAAAAGGCGATGAAATGGGGAGCATAGGGTAGGGGAATGAGAAGGGAGAGCGTGGTAGAGCACATGGCGGATAGGTGGGAGTTGATGGCGAAAACTCGCACGAGGGTTATGGCCATCATCTTCATTTAGTTGCCCTTCATCTTCCATAGCCAAGGGTGTAGAGGTTATGCTCAAGACTAGCATGGTGATTGCGGTGATGGTGATGGTGTGGGTGTGTGTGTGTGCACTAGGCACACACAGTGCATAGTGTGTTCTTTGGTGATGTTGTGTGTGTTTTTAGTGTGATGGTGACCCCTCTTTATATAGGGGAGGAGGGGGGAGAAATTCTAGAATTTAGAAATGAAGAAATCATTATCTACATAGGCCATGTGACTGTGGGCCCCACTTGTCTGGCTGTGTGTATATGTGCCAGAACAGCAGTCTCGTGAGAGAGAGACTAAGAGAGAGAGATGGGTTGATGAAAAAAAGTGAGAGGTGACATGGAGAATAAAGTAATTACAAGAGGGGAGAGAGGGCAGTGTGTTCAGAGGTGAATCTGTGTGCAGATGTGTGTGAACACAAGAAAAACCAGGTAACCACCGGGTGGGGATGGGTCTGTGGGCACCTTTTTCAGTGAAACTGAGTGTGTGTGAGTGTGGGGGAGGTTATTTAGCTACAAGACAAGAGAGATTTCGAATTTTAGAGAGAGAGAGGGGGGTATTTGGATCATGGGAGAGTGTAGGAGAGAGAAAAGGGGGGTGGGGTATATTGTTTTGGAAGATAAGAGAGGTGGCCTATGAGTTAGGGTGCATTATTGGTAAGGACAGGGGGTGGGGTAGCTTGAGGGGAGAGAGAAAGGAGAAAGGACAAGGGGAAGAGAGAGGGGGTTGACCTTTTGAGTGGAGGAGAGGAAAAGGGACACACGGCGAGGCAACAGTGAAGAAAAAGGAGGCAAGGTGGGGATGGGCTACCCCGCAGGCATGAGGTGGCCTATTTTACCTTTCTTATATATTTACATAATCATACTTTATTTTTTTCTTACTTTTTCCAATGCCTTTTATCACTCCCTCCCTAAGAGGGGGTTTTCATGGGGTGGGGACGAGAGAAGAGGGGTATGGGAGCTTGGCTTGTGAAAAGCCCCCATCAATGCCAAGCTTAACTGGATTGTTCCCAGTGCCTTTCGATTAAGGACAATCCATGCTTCATCTGCCATCGTTGCGGGCTTCTTTGCAAGACCACCTAGTGGCAAATAGAGGTCCTTCTGGTAGAGATAGTCTTCAATCTGCATCTTCCAATGTTGGTAGTTTTTTCCGTTGAAAATCTCAATCTTGAGCTTCCCTTCCTCCGCCATAACTCCCACTCAATTCAAGGAATCCTTTCCTTGAGATAATTTAGCTACGAGCAAACCTTGCTCTGATACCAGTTGTTAGGAAATAAGACGTAGATAAATAGATAATTGAGTAGATTACTTAATGGAGAGAGACAGATTTACATACACGAGATTATAGAGTAGAGAGAGAGAGAGAGTACACACGATATACGTGGTTCACCCAATGTGGCCTACATCCACGGGAAAGCAGCCACTCAATGGATTTAGTACTTCAAAACAAGAAGTAGTTTACAAAGGGATTATACCCTTAATGGAGCTCCCGCCTTGCTTCACTCTCACCACCTCACACTCACCTTGTTGCATCAATTTCACACTATGAAATGTGTGTAGAAATGGCCTCCTTTTATAGGCCAAAAGGGCTGCCTTCTCTCATGAGAGACAGCCATGTGTACCCGCCCTTGTGTAGATAAGTCCAAATTGGACCCTGCAATCCGCCCATGTGTGGCCGCCCTTGAGAAGACAAGACTACTTTTGAATTTGGCCACCGGCCCCACCAGCCATTGACTTCGGACCACCGGCCATCGGCCAACCGACGGTTGTTTTCCGACCACTTTCCGGACGTCGTCCGGCCATAATATTCTGACGAGGGAAAAAAATTTGGCTATGAAAATTTTGGTTTCCGGCGAGTGATTTTCCTTCACCCACGATAGCTTCTCCTCATAATGGGGGCCATACAAATGTGCGCTTTTACCACAGAAAATTACAAGGGTAAATCAGGCTCCATACTTAACAGGTACCTTGGCAAGGTGGATTAGGTACTGGAGCGAACCCCCGACTGGCCCCACTAAAGACCTCATATTTCATTTACGACTATGGGATGAAGGTGGATGTATGGATATGTGGTACAAGACAGCGTATGGATTGCATTTGCATACAGGTCCATGTGGACATTGTTTTAGAGTATTTATGTATAGTATTGAGTCAGTCTGTGGCAAAGTGAGTCAGTGGATTTTCCCTTGGCATTGAGATATTTTCTGTCAGTGTTTATGAGCACTTTGGTTGAGATTATCACTTGAGATAGTGTCCAAATACGAACGGAACTCTGCCGAAATTTTTCAAAATCCTTTGGAAGAAATTGAGAGAGTGAAGATGGCAGAAAGTTCAACTCAAGTCACACAGATTGTTGGAGAGAAGCTGACCAGAGAGAAGTACAGCATATGGTCTTACAGGATGGAGAAATTTGTCATGGGCAAAGGGTTATGGGACTACATTACAGGTGAGCAAGAGTGTCCCGAGGTTGGTTTGGAACCAAATAGAGAGAATGTTGAAGCACATAAAACATGGCAAGCTAGAGTAGAATCTTACAAGAAGTGGATTGAGAATTCAAGGAAAGTGATGCATTGGATCTCACTATGCATTACTGACTTCTTTATACCACATGTGAAGAAGGCTCAATCTCCAAAGGAAGCATGGGAGATACTAGCAAGGATGAACAGCTCCAATACAGAACCACGAAAAGTTCACTTGAAGCAAAGATTACATTGTGTATGGCGAGGAAATAGATTCATATCAGATTATGTGACAGAGATAAAGCAAATACACGAAGATCTTGCGAGCATTAATGTTGAAGTTCAAGATGATGACTTAGTTTCAATGACATTGAATGGTTTGGGACCGGAATATAAGTCATTGGATACATCTATATCTGTTCGAGGACGCATGCCTGATTTTGAAGATTTAGTAAACCTTTGTTTGCAAGAAGAGGTGAAGTCAGGTAAGTCAGGTCCTTCTACATCAAATAACAATTCCAGAGATCAGGTTTTTAACTCTAGAGGTCGTGGAAACAATAGAGGTAGAAGAGGAAACTATGGTCGTGGAAACAATGTTGGAAGAGGTCAATGGCAAAACCAACAAAGTCAAAGTTACAATGATTACAGCCAAATAGGCAGGGGGAGAGCGCGACCTCGTGGACGTGGAGGTGGACGATTTGTACATCCTCAAAGAGATGGATATTGTAACAGATGTGGCATTTATGGTCACTTTGAAAGAGAATGTTACATGAGGCTAAATCAAAATCGTGATCGTGGTGGAAGAGGCCGAGGTTATGGCAGACATGGAGGAAACTTTGTTGGATACAATCTTCATGATCAAAATATATATGACAATAGATCAAGTGGACATTTATTTCCAATCTTCATGATCAAAATATATATGACAATAGATCAAGTGGACATTTATTTCCTATGGATCATGTTGTTGGAAGCATGGTGGAGCCACATCATACAGATGATTGGTATTTAGATAGTGGTGCCACAAATCATATGACATATCATGGTGAATGGTTTGATAGAAAAGAGAAGTTAGAAAAGGATGAGTTTGTTGCTATAGGTGATGATACTATGCATTGGATTATGCATGTTGGTTCAGTTCCATTGCTAGAAAAAGACGAGAGATACAAACATTGGGAGATGTTCTATATGTGCCTTCAATCACAAAGAATTTAGCGTCAGTTGGACAAATGACAGATCAAGGGTTGCAAGTCCATTTTAATCGTTATGACTACTTCATAGAGGAGTTTCACAAAGGTAGACCAGGCAAGATATTGGCACGTGGAAGAAAGAGAGATCGCTTGTTCTCATTGGAAGTTGGAGATCCATGTTTACACAGTGGTATGTATGCAAACAAATCAGCCACTCAAGATGATTGGGCAGAGTTATGGCATAAGAGAATTGGTCATGTCAATTTTAGAAGACTAAAGCATATGCAATCAAATCAAATTGTACGTGGATTACCAAAGTTTGGCAGATTGAATTTTGATCATGTTTGTGAAGCTTGTCAATTTGGAAAGCAATCTTGTTTACCATTTCCAAAGAGGGGGAGAATTAGCCAAAGTCCTTTGGAAATTGTTCATTCAGATATTTGGGGACCTTGTGATCATGCTATGCCAAATGGTTGTCGATATTTTATCACATTCACAAATGATTACAGTAGAATGACATGGGTTTACTTTCTAAAGGCAAAGTCAGAGGCATTTGAGGTATTCTTGGAGCTCAAAGTTATGGTTGAGAAAGAGAATGGTTGTCAAATTAAATGCCTACGTACAGATGGAGGGGGAGAGTACATGTCACATAGTTTTGATGATTACTTATGTGAACAAGGCATAAGAAGACAGATTACTTGCAGATACACACCACAAAAAAATGGAGTTGCTGAGAGAAAGAATAGAGTCATAGCAGAGATTTCAAGAGCCATGATGAATGAGATGAATATGCCATTAACATATTGGGATGAAGCAGTTCATACAGCAGTACACGTTATGAATCAAACACCAACAGCTACCATTCATGAAATTTCACCTTATGAGAGACTTTATGGGATCAAACCAACAGTTTCCTACATGAAAGGTTTTGGATGTGTTTGCTATGTTCATGTGCCAAATGAAGCAAGAAAAAAGATGGAGCCAAAGGCAGTGAAGTGTATATTCTTGGGCTATCCAGTTGAAAATAAAGGTTACAAGTGCTATGATCCTATGATAAGACAAGTTTAAATGTCATTAGAGATGTCAGATTTTGTGAGCATGAACCATAGTATAAAACAAAGCCAGTGATGATAGAAGATGAGGATGAAGGGCAAGAGAATGTGCGCATGTTGTTGATAAGACATGACCATCAACAAGAACTATTTCAGGACCACATATGGCAGAGGAGAGTATAGGAAGTGTCAACCCATGGAGCGGTCGTTTGAAAGATAAGAAGCAAGACGAGAAAGGCAAGAAGAAAGTGGTTGAGGAGAGTTCTGGAGATGAAAGCCTCGATGAAGAGAATGGTTTACCACATTTGAGGACACTTGGCAGTAATCATGCTGAGAAATATGTATCCCCATATGCAAGAGTTGAAGAGAAGAGTGCACCACAGTTGAGAAGATCAGAGAGGGTGCGTTATCCAATTGATATATTGACATACAACGGTTACATGCGTACATATTATGCATACATGGTTTCATGTGTACAACATAAAGAGCCTACATATTTTCAAGAGGCAATTGGAAAATTAGAATGGGAGTCAGCTATGGATGGTGAGATGGATGCTCGTGTGAAGAATGACACTTGGGATTTGGTTTGCTTGCCAAGTGGAAAGAAAGCAATTGGTTCAAAATGGGTATACAAAGTCAAGTTCAAGTCAGATGGTAGTGTGGAAAGATACAAAGAGAGGCTTGTTGCTAAAGGTTATGCATAAACAAAAGGTCTTGATTATGATGAGACATTTAGTCGAGTTTCAAAGATGACAAAAGTCAGATTGGTGATAGAAATGGCAAGTATGTTCCGTTGGAAGTTACGGCAAATGGATGTCGATAATGCATTCTTGAATGGTGACTTGGAAGAAGAAGTTTATATGATACAACTAGAGGGTTATCAACATCCAGAGTTTCCATATTATGTGTGTAAGTTGAAGAAAGCATTGTATGGTTTGAAGAAAGCATCTAGAGCTTGGTGTGAAAAGATAACCAGGTTCTTGAAGAAGATTGGATTTAAACAGTCTACTACTAATCACTCATTGTTTTTGAAGCATTTTGATGGAGAGATCGTTGTTATTGTTATCTATGTTGATGACTTGATTCTCACTGGAAGTCATGCTGAGAAAATTTTGCATGTCAAGAAGAGTTTGTTGAGAGAATTCAACATGAAGGACCTTGGTGAGTTAAGATATTTTTTTTGGGAATTGAAATTGTCGAAACTTTAAATTAGGAATTTGGATGATACAAAGACAATACGCATTGCATATTCTTGAGAAGTATGGAATGACAGCGTGCAAACTGGTTGATACACCTCTTGATCAAAATGTGAGGTTGATTGATGATGGACATTACATTGAGGATATCACTATGTATCGCAAGATGGTTGGAAGTCTTATTTACTTGACAATAACAAGGCTAGACTTGAGTTATGCAGTGGGTGTTGTGAGTCAATTCATGCAAAAGCCATGTAAAAGTCATCTTGATGCAGTGAGACAGATTATGAGATATGTGAAAGCCACTGTCAGCTATGGAATGTTTTATGAAAAGAATGGGAAGCTTTGTCTTTATGGTTACACAGACGTAGATTGGACAGGAGATTTTATGGATAGAAGACCTACAAGTGGTTATGAATTTTCCATTGGAAATGGTATGATAAGTTGGAGTAGCAAGAAGCAATTAACTATAGCATTATCAAGTACAGAAGCTGAATATCATGGAGCATCTTTGGCAGCATGTGAAGAGTCATGGTTGAGAGTACTTATGGTAGACTTTGGTTTTGACTATCCTGATAGTGTCATTATATATTGCGACAATATTAGCGGCATCATGTTGGCAAAGAATCCAGTTTACCATGCTCGCACTAAACACATTGAAGTACATTATCACTTCATTAGAGAAAAAGTTTTGGCAGGTAAGATTGATTTGGTGTATGTGAAGACAAATGATCAAGTTGCGGATATATTTACAAAAGCTCTTGGAGAGGAGAAGTTTTGCTAATTTTGTAAAGCATTGGGAATCCATCATATGCAAGCTCATTCTGAGCTTGAGAGGGAGTGTTAAAGAATATGATGTTAAAGAATATGTCCGTTGTGCTATGGGCAGCCGGACACTGACTATACTAGGTTGTAAATATACTTTGAATAATAGTTCAAAGTGAAGAAGAGTGATAGCAGCATGTTGAATGGATGTTGCAAGGTAACGATTGTGTGTGTGTGTTTCATTGTGTGTTAGTGTGTGTGTGTGTGTGTGTGTAGTCTTCTTTCCTACCTTCTCTTTCACTTGCGCACTCTACAGTGCCCTCATACGAATGACCCCCAGCCTCCTAAGCTTTTGAACCTTTGACTTGGCACCTTCTTTTAGATTGATTCTATACTCGATCCCTTCTCTCCTTGTAACTATGTATATTTAGTGGAGAATAGCTTTGGAAACTCCGTAAACATGTCTTCATACTCCTTCTTTTCTTTCTCTGTCAAGTCCTCTCCTAGCATCCTTCTTGGATTCACTTTGGCAGGCTCTACAATTGCTTTTGTGTTATTATTCTCCTCCCTGAACTTCACATCATGCATCAATGCTTCCTTTTCAACACTTATCCCAAATAGATTAGGACATAATTGCATCAAGTCTTCCTCTATACTTTCATCTGATGATGTAGACGAAGCATCACTATCGTATGATGTAGTTTCTGTCAAATCCATATCTTGCATCTTCGATAGGGGCTCTATACGGCTCTCGTGTGTCTTCATGTTGTAGACAATGGTCCGTCCTTTCTCTTGGTTGGGGATGGTGATCAAGCCCGTGCCCTAATCTTGCTTAGAACTAAGGGTTATAAGCCAAGGCCTCCCTAAAATGATCGGATAAGCATTCTCACCCACTTGCATCACGTAGCAATCAACCAAGCACTCAATTCCCAAGACTTTTATCTTCACATCTCCAACTATTCCAAGACACCTTGCCTTTTTGTGGTTGGCAATCCTCATATGGATCGAAGGATTCACTGACATCTTGACTCCTGCTTCCTTCATGATAGCCTCGGTCATGACACACACCTAGGCACCACCATCCACATATGCTTGCACGTCCGTATTCTTTTCCAACATAGCTTCAACTATTGGCACCATATCCATTGGGTGACCAATCCTCAAGGAAGACACCATGCCTTGATGCTTTTTCTTTCTGAGAGGAAGCCGCGTACTCACACACTAGGTCCACTGCCTCCTCTATTCAACGTTCAAAGCCACCAATTGACCTTTTGATTTTGTATGTCGTCAACAATATCATAGTCTTCAACACCTTGGCCAAGGGGGTAGCTCTTTGAACTTATTTTCCTTCTTCGTCACCTCTTGCTACTCTCTAGTTTTTCTTCTACCTTAGACTTTCCTTTCCTTGCTCTTGTTTCCTTCTCTTCTTCTGTCTCTTTACCCCTATCATGACTAGCTCTCTTATTGGCCAAAACATCCACATCTTGATTCTCAAGGGTAATGATGTTGATAGCCCTACCTTCTCCATTTGCAGGCAATGGTTGTGGTTACTATTATGGAGGTGGTGCTTCTAGTGTCCACTCTTGATGACTCCCTTCTAATGTCCCTTAACCATGCCCATATAAGGGGTATATCCCTTCTCTCTCTCTTGGTGGTTTAAAACATTCAAGGGTGTAGTGACCCTCTTCATCACAATTGTAGCATCTTCCTTGTAGCCTTCATCCCCAACCTCTCCTAGCCGGCCGCTCTTCTCTTTGGTTCCTATTCATTAGGTTAATTCTTAATTCTTGCAGCTGACAAGCAAGATCATGCAAAACCCGGGCTGTAAAGGGATCCGTACATTTAACCACTCGCTCCACTCTATCATCCACTACTACAAGGACCATTAGTTGCACCAAAATTGGCTCAGTGTTTGAGGACAAATCAAACAGGTGCCCACCTGGCCGGACACGTAGCCGGACACCACATTTGTAGTCTATTATTTTGCCGAGCTAGTGTAGTGATACTCTCTATAAATCTTAATTCCAAAGTAGCAGGTCAATTCCATGAGTTGTAATTCTGTCATGATAATTGTAAAGGTCCATGTGAACCAGAAACTGGCCATTTAGAATGCCCTAGGTATAAATGTCAATAACCCTAGTGTGAAAGGAAGGCTTATCTTTAGAGGAAGAAGGGAGCTCAAAAAATGTATGCTCAAGCTATGAGCTGCTCCACCTTGTAATCATCGCAGTTAATGAATGGGTAATCAGTTTTCCAATCCAAAACTTGCATTGTGTTCCTCTATCTTTGCTCTTTAAGTTAAGTGTAAGCATTGCCAGTTTTGTTGTGGTTTGTGACTACGTGTCTGTGAGCCTAATTGCAGATTTTAGTGTTAAAGTCATTGTTTTTTGTCGTTTTGACCATAGGAGAGTGTTCCTAAACCATAGGGCAACCTTTTTGGATAGTTATGTTGCAATTTTTAGGACCTTTTTCATGATGGATTGTGATTTTGGTACCTTCTCGGATTGCGACCAGACTTGCTAGGATAGTGCCCCTAGGTGTCCTAGACCTCCTCCCAAAGTTTCGTTGCATTTCGAGTATGTTCGAGTGCCGCAATGGCATGATGACCTAGAGCTGTGAGAAAGGACATAAGCACATTTCTCTGATCATTGAGTGTTGGTTTGCTTGTAGAGCTGTTGTGTTTTCTTGTTAAGGTTCACTTCATGAGATTGACGATCTCATAGAGCCTCCGTGACCATCCGAGTCACTTTCCCTGAGTATTGACAATATATTAGTGCCAGAAAGCTATGCTTCAGATGTCTATCGCTCAACCCACTAACACTTAGCATGTGTCATGCCTTGCTCCCACCTTCTCTTGTTTTTCTTACTCTGGCCTTGGCAATCTCCACAGCTCTTTCAAATGTATCAAGCTCCTCTTGATCGACCTTCTCCCTTACAATCCATAAACTAACGTACTTAAAAGAAATCTCCTGGAGGTACTTGGGATGATGCCTCTAATTGCACCCAAATTCCTTTAGTATTGAAAAAACTCTTTAAATTTAGCATGAACATCTTTCTACAAACCTCTCAATTGCGTCATTGTTTCTATTGCGGTTAGCTTCTCTCCAAGCCTATCAAAAATTGTCTGCTTCACCTACTCCCATGTTTGCTTTTTGTCTTCCTCTAAACCTTCAAACCACTCACAAGATTATTCTTTGAGTGCAAAAGGAGATACATGAAGCTTTGCTTCACCATTCACAATATGCATACCAAGCATATGCCACTCAAATTACGCAATCAAATCCTTCATATCCTCCTTCCTCCCTGTGAATGAACACTCGCTGACTATACGTCATCCCTTCGAAGCCGCTTCTCACTTGCATGAGTGACTCCACAAAAGCTGAACTCTTGCACCCCAAACAAACCACCACTTTTCTTCAATGAAGCTCAAAATTCACAGAGAAAAACCGCTTCTCTTGGGTAAACAACCGATACATTTCCGCTCCCGAGCGGGATCGCCAAAGATGATGGAGCAAAAGATGTTGTGCGCACACTGACACACCCATACAACTCAACACCACACAAGGAATTTACTTAAATTTAAACCCACACACACCACCACTCAAGAGCTCAATAAAAATACTACCCACAAGCTCAATTCAAACTCCAAACGCCTCGACCTTCAAGCCCTTGCCTGCCCGTAGACACTACAAGGTGAGTCGAGTTGATCAACACTTGAAAGCACACTTGATGGTGACAAAAATATACAAGAAACACCATCAAAAACTCAAAAATTCCAGCCACAAAATTCCTCTCTCAAACCATTGCAAAGCCTTCACCAAACTCCACTTTGTTGGACTCTTTGGAGTAGCGCCAACCCTAATGGCATCGATACAGGGTCACATAGTCTTGCAGGAATCCGCACCTTCTTTCCTCAAATACTCTCACACACACATCCATGGAAATATCATCACTTTTAGACTCTCCCAAGTGAAAATTTGAAGAGAGAAAGCTCTCATTCACTCCTCCAATTACTCTCGAAAATAGGATGCGAACGTGACGGGATTGCACTAGACCACCTGTAGAAACTTCCTCCCACACACAGAGAGGTGAAAGTGTTGATATTTCTCTTCAAAAATTCTCCCTCAAGTAGTATCATCAGGGCACCATGAGTGATGTGGCTTTTGAAGCATTTTCACACCATTTCTGGTCACTTTTGACCTTTTTGGGCCCAGTTTTGGCCAGTTTGGACCCCTGACGGGCATTTTGCCCTGGAAAAACCCCAAACAAACTCCAAAATTCACCAGATTTTGTAAAATAGATCCTTGATACCCAAAGTCATTTTTCACGTCCCCACATTCCATTTTTGACAACTTCTAGGGCGGTGCACGCATCATCGTAGATCATGCATAGTAAGTAAACAATTACTGCACGTGCCAAACTTCTCTGGTGGGATGAGAGTTCCCACACTTTTTTCTTGAATTATTTACATTCTAGAAAGCTCAAAAAAATTCTCTAGAGAAAAAATAGGCCACCAAGGACCATACTTAAGGCCCCGATACCCTATCCAGGCATGTACATGTGCCCGACTACTGTCACGCGAACCTGACTATTCAGAATGTGTACATGTTGTTTCTTTTTAAAAAATTGAAACCACTTTGAAAATATCCCAAATTCATGTATTTACATCTTTTTGTACATATGACCATGTACATGCTACTTTGTACACGCCGAAAGCGGTCTAACAACGTCAGTGTAGATTTCCATAGCATTATAAAGAGGGGGTTTATATGGAGATAAAAAAACTTTAGGAGGTTGGGCTAAATTTTCCCGTAGATAACACTGAGTAGGTTTCCCCTATTGTACCCAAGACAAATAAGCAGATTTGTATATGTGTTGATTTTTAACAACTTTATAAGGCTACAATCAAAGACTACTATCCTTTGCCTTTTATTGATCATATTCTAGATGCTTTAGCTGGGAGGGAGATTTATGGATTTATGAATGGATTCTTAGGATATAACCAGATGGCCATAGTTGATGAAGATACGGTTAAAACCACTTTTACCACCATTTTTGGGACATTTTCATATTAAGTCATGCCATTTGGGTTATGCAATGATGGGGCATCTTATAAAAAATATAAGCATGAGAGTTTTCATGATGATTTGATTGACTTTCTCAAAATATTTATGGACGACATATGCGTGGGGACCACTCGAGTGAATTTTCTTAAATCCCTCCATTACGTGTTTCAGAAGTGGTGAGAGAAGTCCATTGCATTGAATTCTCACAAATGTGTGTTTGGCGTCTCCTATTATATTCTATTGGGACATCTTATTAGTGAACATGGGATAGCTATGGATCCCACATAGGTTGAGGCCATCCTCGCCTTTCCTGTACCTACTACCGTTCGTCAGGTTAGAGGCTTTCTTGGGCCTGCTAAGCATTGAAGGCCAAAGAGACTAAGAAGAAAGAGGGTGGTTCCAATGCAAATGCTGGTTCCACTACAAATGCAGCCATCGTTGATTCTTCTATGAAAGGAGACGGTGTTGCTGATGTTGATGGAGAATGGGATTTTAGTGTAGAGTGTACTTACAATCTTGGTGTCCATGACGCATGCATTTCAGTGTGGATGACAGATGTACAATTCATGATCTCAGTTTTGGTGATAAAATTGTTGCATCTGGGATTTTGTGTCGTGGGCTGTATAAGCTCACTTTGTATGACAAGTGTGGACAAAATTCTACAAACGGAGTTGCAGATTCAGTGCCATTTCAGATGCAAAACTTTGACATGCACGTTTTGGTCATCTAAATTTTTCTAGTTTGGTGTGTTTGAAAATATCTAATATGGTTTCTTCTTTGCCGCATCTTGAAGCACCTGTCAAACTTGTTTGTGAAGGCTGTATTTTGGGTAAGATGCAGAATTCGAAGTTTCCAAAGGATGGTTCAGTTAGGGCCACATGCAGATTGCAGCTTCTGCATAGTGATGTTTGTGGGCCCATGCAAACTCCGTCCTTGGGAAATTACCTTTACTTCATGACTTTCATTGATGATTACTCCAAGCATGCATGGGTATTTCCGCTTAAAGAGAAGTCCAAAGTTTTTATGTGCTTCAAACAATTTCTGGCTATGGCTGAAAATGTATCGAAATGTACTATGGGGACCCTCCATTCCGATCGAGGGGGGGAGTATATGTCTCATGAATTTAATGCATTTCTAGCTAGTCGTGGGATAAAACAACAATGTACACTACCTTATACACCTGAGTAAAATAGTGTTGCTAAGAGGAAAAATAGAGCACTTACAGAAATGGCACGATGTATGATCAAAAGTCAAACTTATCCGCATTATTTTTGGCTTGAGGCCATGTGTGCCACTTGTGTACTAAACAGGTTTCCTACAAAATCTTTGCAGTCTATTAATCCATATGAAGCATGGCATGATAGAAAGCCTCCTATTGAGCACATGCATGTTTTTGGTTGTTTGGCATATGCTTTGGTGCCACAAACACAACGCATAAAATTGGATGATAAGGCTGTCAAATGTATTTTTGTTGGGTATAGTGCTGAAAGCAAAGGTTACAGGTTATATCATCCACAAACAAAGTGTATTATGGTTTCAAGAGATGTAGTGTTTGTGGAAGATTCTTTTTAGCCCTTGCTATATGTACTAGAGACATAAATGTAAGCTCACCGGATGGTTATGACACTTTGTCGCATATTTTCAGTGGTGGAATTTCGAATGTAAATTCCAATGAGGCAAATGTACAGCCTATGGGGATTTCAAAAAATGTTACAGATCAGTCTATTATTGATGTAGATGTACATGATGTACTTGATGTGGAAAGGGTTGGAAATGAGCAGGCTAGAGGTATGCCAAAATGGATGGTGCATACACATGAGAGTAAATTGGATGCATCTTTGTCTAGTCGTACTCATTCAGGCTCTTGCCATGCATCTTATGCATGAGATTGTTATGCTTTGGCTCTATCTAGCCTACATAATGTTGAGGAACCTCTGTGTTTTGATCAAGCACAAAAATTCAAAAAATTGGATGGCTGCCATGCAATCAGAATATAATGCACTTATAAAAAATGACACAGGGACTTTATGTGATTTCCTCCTAGAAAAAAGGCCATTGGTACGAAGTGGGTTTAGAAGTTGAAACACAAGCCGGATGGTGAGATCGATTGCCATAAGGCTCAACTTGTTGCAAAGGGTTATGCACAACAAAAATCCATAGATTATGAAGAGACTTTTCCTCCCACTTGTCGTATGACTACTGTGCGTTTTCTCTGTACATTGACAACTCATTTTGGTTGAGATGTACATCAATCAGAAATTGTTACTGCTTTCTTGAATGGTGACATATTTGAGGAAGTTTATGTAATGCAGCCTCACGATTTTGTCAAGAAAGGACAAGAGGACAAAGTGTGCAGATGTAAGAAGGCTTTGTATGGGTTGAAGCAATCTCCTCGTGCTTGGTATGAGAAAGTTGACACTCATTTGGTCAAACAAGGCTTTCGTATAACAGGCCAACAGAAAGCACATTGTATGTAAAGCCTGAGGATGATGTACTTGTTATGGAATTGATATGTTATTTTTTATTACAACTGACAGGTGGAAAAGGCTTGACCGAGCTACGTTATTGCAAAAGGATATTACATTTTATGTATATTTATTCAAGTGCTCTTTTATGAGCTTTGGCCATTTATGACCGGTCGGCCAGTTTGTAACCAATTTGGCAATTAAAGAAATCTATAAAACAAATACGTGCAAGAGGAAAATGGTCACTCTTGCACGGGGGGAGATTGCACCCAGTGTCCATCTCAATCTTCTCTCCTCTCCTCTCTTCTCTCTTGTTGTGCCGACGTAGCGCTCCGCTCTAGGAGGTGCGTCTGCACGTGCTCTTCTACTCTCTCTCGCTCTATGTCTCTCTCGCTTCACGTACGTCGTTGATTATGTGCATCTGCGACGATTCAAGTATACCGATTTATCATTTTATGGTATGTATTGTGTTATCATGAGTATTTTGCAGGGCCATCGCGCATCCGTTTGTAGCAGTGGTATCAGAGTGTAGGCTACGCTCCAAGACTAAAGAATTTTGACACGTAACAACTAAGTGTTTTGTTTCCTTATGCTTGTAGCTTTTGTTAATTGCTTCAATTTATACTAATTAATGTCGATTATATGAGATAGATAGTGATTTTTAGAAATTGAAGAGAATCCTTTGTTTGTTATCATGATATAGTAATTATTAGTATAATTATGTTAATTGAACATATTGATAGAATAGATTAAACATAATATTAGGCTCGGAATCTTATGGCAATATGCAATAACAAGAGAGGAATAGAATCTCTTTCATGATATCAAGGTTCGTCTACGACTCACAGTATAGGATAACAGGTGAGGAATGTTAGATTTCAATTGCCTGTTAGAGCTGATAAGAAATCCACAAGAGAATTTGACAAAGGGGAAAAAGGAAGAAGAATAGATTTATGAAGAGGAAGGTAGCCTGAGTTTCGATGAGCAAGAAGTAGAAGAAGAAGGAGAAGACCCAACGAGGAAGATGAAGATGTAACGGATTTTTATTTATTTATTTTTCCCGTCATAAGGAGCAATCTCAAGGACTCATTGCATAGTAGGAAATTAGGAATCACCCCCAATTTAGTCTCTAAAATAATCCTCACATCAGGCTATTGAACCTCGCAAGACTCTCTGCATCCTCCACACATCACCAAGGCGAGTAGCACCAGGTGCGAGAAGCATAACATAGAGCACACATCTCTACCCTTGACCCAACAGCGTCTGCATTTGCAGCAGTGCTTCATCCTGGCCCATTGAGCAACCAACCGTCACAGTTGGCAAGTAAAATCCACCGCAGTCCCCTTTCAATTTTGGCACTTTTCAATCATGCCAAATTGTATGATCTGTAAAGCAGCAGAAGCGGCAGCCGCTCCCTTGTGCGCGTAGCAGTTTTTTTTGCATGGCAACACCGAGTGAACTCCATCCGTCAAAGTGCGTGGGCACGGAAATGCTTTCCATTTCTCTCTCTCTGTACACTTAGCGTGGACAGTTATAGCTCTCTCTCTCTCTTTGGTCAACTAGCGACCACTCTCTCTTTCCCTCTCCTCGGCTAGTTACCATGCAGCATGCAGCTGTGCTCCATTAACAAGCACTCTCACATCCACACATAGGCGCATTATAACTCTCTCTCTCTCTCTCTCTCTCTCTCTCTCTCTCTCTCTCTCTCTCTCTCTCTCTCTCTCTCTCTCTCTCTCTCTCTCTCTCTCTCTCTCTCTCTCTCTCTCTCTCTCTCTCTCTCTCTCTCTCTCTCTCTCTCTCTCTCTCTCTCTCTCTCTCTCTCTCTCTCTCTCTCTCTCTCTCTCTCTCTCTCTCTCTCTCTCTCTCTCTGTCGCGTCCTCAGCCGGTAACCATTGCATTCTCTCTCTGTCTCGGTCGTTGGACACACCCGCACCCCACGTTACTCTCTCCCTCCTCAGTTGCTGGATTCCAGGCACTGGGCTACACACCACTCAGCCGCCATGCAAACTCGAACTCTCTCTCACTCTCTCCGTACCACCCATTACTCCTGCGACAACTGAACCTTCTCTCTCTCACACCCTATTCCTGCCTCTCCAGCCGCTGTGAGCGGGATGGAAACACACAAAACGCCTCTATAAAAACCCGACACACACTAGGGGGAACCACTAGACTTACACAACACACCTATCCGAGACACGACACACACCGATGGAGTGAGAGGAGAGAGACTATCCACTTTCCCATTCCGCACAAAGACACACACACACACACACACACACACACACACACACACACACACACACACAAAACTCAGCTCAAAAGAGGAGAATACTTGATGTTTAGATACAATAGAGCTTGGGCCAACACCAATGGGGCAAATAGCTCACACAATATGGGTAAAAGATACTAGATACAATCACAAATTGGAGCAGAAGCTTCACTCATAGGAGAAACTTACACAGCCAAAACAACAAAAAAAGAGTGAGGAATTTGGAAAAATGGACAGCGCCATCGCGTCCAGAACGGCCCAAAACCCCAGTCTTCAATGTCAAAGTGCTCAGATCCAACCTTGGATGAGCAGTTTACGTCCAAAACAGGCTCCAAAAACCCCAAAAGTACACCTACGGCTGTTCCTCCTCTCTTCTCCATGTTTTTTCTGGTCTTCTATCTGTTGTTTCAGTTCCCACACTTAGCTTTATTACTTGGGCACCCTTGGCCTTTTAGTTGACCTCAAACGGAGCATGAACAGGCCAAAAACTGACCTCGCAGTGCATAGTTGTCACCTTTTTGCATCATCCGCACACCTGGCACTCAACATTTTTCAATAATGCGTCTCGCCACCACGTGAAGTGGCCCCAAAATATGGTCCTCATGATGACCTTTCTGCATAATTATCACAAGGAAACACCCACGTTGTGTCCGTACTTCTCCACGTGCAAGTATTGACCCCATTCGCCCTCCTGACGCCACTAGATGCCATCTGACGCACCTTCTTACCTCATGTCATCGGCCCGCGATAGCTTCCTCAAGAAGTTTTACGCGCCACCAACACCTCATTATTGTAGAAAAAACACACAGGTACTAATAACGATGAAAATCGATGCACTATGTACACACTGTCCTACCTGTACACATGTGGGCCCCACATAACCACCTGGCTCTGGAAAATGGGCAATCCTTTATTCGATGCACCATGCATGGATATGTACATATGCGCAATTCCTTGCTCCAAAAAACTCCTGACATAATTTGCCCACCCCCTAGCCTGCTAGATCATTCATGATCAGCAGCAGCAAAAAGCGATATGAGACTCGCAGCGTCACAAGTCTCCTCATCCTTCACCAACACTCCTTGATCCACAGACAGCTCATCTTGCTCGACCATCATTAACCTGGCATGATACAATTTAAGACGCAATACATTTACCCTTGACTTATGTAGAAACCTATCCAGGTTAGCCAACTGATATGTACCATTCGGGAAACACTCCACTACCTTGAAAGGGCCTTCCCACTTAATTGGAAACTTCTTTTGGAAGGTGTTGTCCAGATTACTGTTCTAGTGTAAAACCAAGTCATGCTTCTTGATACCCTTACTTTTGACCTTTTCATTTATCTTTGCCAAAGCCCTATTTTGCATCTGCCCATAATGTTCCAATGCACTCATCCTATCCAGCTGAACCTCTTGTAGCTGTAAGAGCCTCTCTTCGAATGCATCACTAGGCCGCCCAAGCAACTTCTCTAACATCTTGACTGCAGGCAACTCTACTTCTAGAGGCAATAGTGCTTTCTTTCCATACACCAAATGAAATGGAGTAAACCCTGTACCTGTCTTCACCGACGTACGGTAAACCCATAGTGCACTAGACAATTCCAAATCCCAATTCTTTCCTTGGTGCTCTGTCACTTTTGAAAGAATTTTTACCAACTCAACATTGAATCTTTCATTCAAGCCATTACACTATGGATAATAAGGAGTGGTATGTTGGTGCCTAATCATCATCTTTGCACATAAAAAATCTAGCAGTTTAGCCCTAAAGCCAGGCCCCTTATCTGAAAGTAGCTCCAATGGCACCCCAAACTTGCAACATATTTCATCGTACAAAAATTTTTCCACATCCTTTGCAGTGATCTGTTTTACTGCCATAGCCTCTGCCCATCTAGAGAGATAGTCCAATGCAATCAAAATATAGCTTTTGCCCCTGCTTGTGATAGGTAGCGGGCCTATTGCATCAATACCCCACTTTTTAAACACATCAAATGCCATAATGGTTTTTTGTAGCTCTGGCTTCAACACTTTCTTCCCAAATGCTTGACACCTATTGCAAGACCTACACCAATGGTGAACATCCTTGTGAAAACTAGGCCAGACATACCCCTCTTGCAAGATCTTATGCAAGGTGATCTTTAGAGCAAAATGGCCACCACATGTGCCTTCATGATTCTCTTCCAACACTCTATAAAGCTCCTCTCGCCAAGGTACACGTCCTCAACACGAGATCAGCCCCTTTCTGTATAAGACATCACCAATCAATTTGTACCTGTATGCTCTACGCACAAAGCCATACTTCTTAAACTTCTGAATCTCCTTTCGAATGATTCCTGTTAGCAAAAACTCCTCTTCTTGAGCCAAACTTTCCCGGCCATGATAAAGAGGTAAAGTGGTCCTCAACACAAATAGCTCCCCAATCATGCTTTGAGCTGCTTCATGTGCTTCTCCATTTAGAGAACATTCAATGTGTCTGATGCTCCATGCTTCAAACTTTTTTAACAGGCCTTTAATTCTAAAACACATTTCCTTCAATGAGCTGTTCTTGCTCTTCCACACACCCAGCACTTGCTTCACCACTAACAAGGCACCACCTTTTATGCTCAACCTTTGAACCCCATGCTTCAAACAAATGTATAATCCGGCTTCCAGAGCATCCAATTTGAACCCTCTCTTGCATACTAGCTTCCCCTCTGGATCATAATTTGAGTGCTATACCCCCTGAAGCTGCATCATGGCTCTTTCTGTATGAGCCATCAAAGAACAACACATGTGCATTGCTGATCTGTGGAACTTATTCAACTACCTTTCTCACCACCTCTTCCTTAACAATAAGGGGATTCTCCTTGTAGGTCAAAAAATCAGCTAGGGTAGCCCTTGTACTATCTTCCACTAGAAAAGAGAACTCAAACTCTTGCAGCTCAATTACCCATTTCTTCACCACATTTGACATGTTAGTACCATTAATTAACTGTGGCAAAAAGGCATAACTCGTCAAGAAAACAAAAGGTCGTGGTAGCAAGTAATGATGAAATCGTCGACAAGCAAATATTACACTGGCCATCGTTGCCTCTATTTCCGAGAACTTTCTCTCTGCTACCAACTTCACTTGACTTGCACAATACACTGGCCTCATATAATGGCTGCCCTTCCCCTTTTGCAATAGCATGGATCCAATGGCATCATCCCCTACTGATGGATTTACATAAAACACTTGCTCCCAATCAGGAGCCTACATGGTTGACAACCCCCCTAACACCTCTTTCACCTCTTGAAACACTTCTTCACACTTGTCATCCCATTGTAATGGATCATGCTTTGCCACCTGCTGTAATGAATAAAGGAGTTGTGAAGACAATGGAATAAATCGTGCCATGTACTTCACTTTGTGTGTAAAGGTTGCCAATTGCTTAGTACTCGTAGGTGATGGGAGAAGAATAATAGACTTCACCTTGTCTGGATCAGTCTCAATGCCATTTTCTGACACCATATGGCCCAATAGTTTCACCCTTGGCTGTGCTAGATGAAATTTCTTTGGATTAAGTTGTCCTCCACATTCATCATATCGAGCCAATACCATCTGCAACTTCTCATGGTGTTCAATCCTACTGCTGTAGACACAGAAGTCATCCATGAAAGCTTTAACACAACTACCAATGAATGGTTCCAATACCCAATTTGCTCTCTCTTGATAGAAAGATGGTCCATTTGACAACCCAAACGGCAATACTGTGTAGCAATAGCAGCCCCATGGCGTAATAAAAGTTGTCTTTGTGCGGTCTTTAAGAGCAATCTTCAATTGAAAATAGCTTGAAAAACCATAACACACACTGTACCTCTCATAACCTGCCACTGAATCCAAGATTTGATCAATGAATGGAAGAGGATATGGGTTATTCTTAGTGGCTGCATTTAAGGGTTTAAAATCTACACAAATCCTCCACTTGCCATCCTTCTTTGGACTGACTACTACTGGACTCACCCATTCTGTAGTCTCCACAGGGACTATGAACCTTGCCTTCAATAACTTGTCCACCTCTTCTTGCAAGGCTTCCATCTGCTCTTGACCCATCCTTCTTAGCCTTTGTCGCACTGTCTTAGCACCTTATTTGAGCTCTATATGCATCTCTTCGCCCTTGAACCCTCTGATCTCTTCATATGAAGTAATGAACAAATCAGGAAAACTAGCTAGCATGTGCAAATATATCTCCTTCTCCATAGTTGAGAGGTCTCCACTGATCATTTGTGTCATCAATTCCTGCTTCTTTGACAACTCAACCTTGGTCTGCATGAGACCTTCAATCACTTCATAAGGCCCTTCACTCTCATCTTCAACTTCATTCGCAAATGCAACTAAACCAGACTCCTGGATTCCTTTTTCCATTAAAAAAAATGCAACATCAGCATCCTCATCACTGCTGGTAGTGCTATCACTGTCCTCATCTTTCACCGTGGAATAGTCTTCATCACTAGACTCATCCTCATCTTCATAAAGCTCCTCTAATCGTTTCCTTGTGTCCATATTATAAAGCTTCTTGGCACCTGTCTTTCTATAGAGGCTAATCGTACCATGTCGCCCATCTTGAACAGCTCCCACTTCACGTAACCATGGTCTACCCAGTATAATAGGATATGCTCCCAACCCTGCTGGCATCACATGGAAATCAACCACTGCCTTTGCATCATATGCCTCTACTTCTAAGCTCTTTACAACACCCAAATATTTTACTTTTTGATGGTTTGCCAATCTAATCCGAAAGCCTGACACCCAAATCACTGTAAGATCCATCTTCTCAATGCATGAGTGTGTGTGTTATGACACATATTTGGGCTCCACCATCCACATAAACTTGTCTCATATTTTTTCTTTTGTGCCACACATCTACTATTGGGCAAATGTCTGGTAGCTCATCCATCGCCAACACCTTCACTGAACCTCTCTCTGGCTCTTTCTCCATTGGGTTGACCATCCTCTTCCACTATCGCTTTAGCTTAGGCAGCATCTCTATAACCTGCCCAAAAGTAACATATGCCTTCCTACTTGTCAGATCCTCCTTCAAGTCATAGCTTAATTGCCCATCCCCTAGTGGAAAATCTGACACATGAAACTTGCGACGAGCCCTTCTTTTGCTCTTGGCCTTGACATCCTCGCCTTCATGGATTTTTCCCTTCTTCTTACTAGGACCTGGGGCACTTCTTCCTTCCTTATCCTCTGTGGTCCTCTTCCCAATAGGCATCACTAATGTATCCTCTAGATTTGATGCCTTCTCCAAGGTGACTACACTTAGCACTTTTGTCTTTCCCTTTTCCTCCTGGGTTAGTTCACTGGTTCGTTCGTCTCCCTTAATTTCAATGCCATAATCATTTGACCTAGTTAGCACCTGTCTTGGCAATCGATACATGTCTCCCCCCATCCTTGGTGGCTTATCACAGTGTGGGCTGATGTGTCCCAACTCTCCACAATTATAACATGTGGGTGTCTGCCTCCAGAACCTACCATTGCTTTGCCCAACACCATTCCTAGGTCTTTCTTCACCTCCTAGCTGATTTGCAAACCTCCCTCGACCTCGATTATTTCCCACATGACCTAGAATGTTTAGGCTGAGATTCTTCATTAAATCTACCACTTCCATGTCTTGCCTTAACCCATCATCTTGCACTGCTGTGGTGACCACTACTGGCATAACCTGAGTAGTAACAGGAACCACTGGTTCGTGATGAACCCCTGGCATGCGACCTTGTAAAGACTCCACCCCTAACTGGCTCATTTTCCTCAGCTTCCACTCTTTGTTCCTTGCTACCTCTAGTGCATCTTCATATGTCCTAGGATTCCTTAGCTCCACTCTCCAACGCATATTCTCCCAAAGACCCCAGCCAAGAACCTGTCCTTCTTCATCATGTCAAGCGGGGGTACCTGTGGTGCTAAGGTCTTGCACATTCTCTCCCATGCCAATGAAAACTTACGTATGTACGCATCTGCTGGCTCACCCTCCTTTTGCACCAAACCTTGTACTTCTTGCCACACTTTGTTAGGATCTTCTATCTTCACAAAACTCCACTTCTAATCCATGCCTTAGATTGTCCCAACTCAATCTTACAGGTGGATCCGCTGCACGCAACTCCTCTTCAAATGCTTTGGACCAAACTCATGCATCACTCTTCAAACAGATTTGGAGAAGACGTAACATCTGCGCCGGGTCATGAATCTGGTTGTTAATGCAGGCAACCTCCATCTGTCTTCCACATCTTCATCACTTCTTCCATGAAACTCCGGATAAGAGAAAGCCATGGCTACCCAAGTTTAATGCTTTGAGAACCTCTTCGAACACACGTGCAAGAACCCAATACTTTTGACTTACTCGATTCCCAGAAACTTCAATGGAGCTCAACTTCAGATAAGGACAAACACATGCACATCAAATGAGTTTTCATAGTTGATCATCGGAATCACAACATGCAAAGGACATTCCAGGATCTCTCTTAATCTTCTTGGCCCGAACATAAAGACTATGCGCTGTTGGAAAAAAATCTTCCTGGACACATGAACTTTTATCTGGATTCTCTGAGTTAAATGAAAAGGAGTGAATTGAGGGCCATTTTGATCATCCATTAAAGTCAACCATGCAGCTCCTAAGAAGGCACATCTGACTTATTTTCTGATTTTGCCAAAATTTCAGTAGCATAACATCATAAATGGCTCAAAAGACCAAAAAACCAGCCAACATAACTTGGAAAAATTTTGACAGAGTTTCCCCAGAAGTAGAGTAGTAGGAACCCAAAATATAGCAGTATATGTATGCATAAACTGTCAACAATAGAACCCGAGCATCAAGTAGGACTCACTAGTACATAGCCTATGGCGAGGTCATGAAAAGTGTGCTCCAGCTACCTATATCACCGAAAGGATCTCCACATTTGAGAATTCCCCAACTCAATAAAACCTCACGCTATCGACCCTCACACGAAGGCTAATGCAAATCGCGTATAGTCTCAGAAATGACTATCTTCCAGACCAAGTCTTAGAAATGGTTGGGACTGCCAAAACAAACCAAATATGGCTCCACAAAGGCGTACAATGGCAGTTTCCACAAGTAACGTACAATCCAGTAGAGAATGCGCTCAAACAAGCGGCAATGGATGCATACCCACAACAACTGCAAGTGACACCACTCCTAGTATATCACTGTACTCCAGCTAACTGTACCTGTATGAATCACCTGTACCTGTCCCTGTAACCTATAACCTGTAACCTGTAGTCTGCAACCTGTAATCCCGAATCTCGAAGCTTGAAGCTCGAAGCAGAAGGTACTCGAAGAAGATCCTCCGTGGGGGCGCCAAAAGAATGTGAGCAGGATGGAAACACACAGAACGCAAGTGACACCACTCCTAGTATATCACTGTACTCCAGCTAACTGTACCTGTGTGAATCACCTGTACCTGTCCCTCTAACCTATAACCTGTAGTCTGCAACCTGTAATCCCGAATCTCGAAGCAGAAGGTACTCAAAGAAGATCCTCCGTGGGGGCGCCAAAATAATGTGAGCAGGATGGAAACACACAGAACGCCTCTATCACAACCCGACAAACACACACACACACACACTTGGGAAGATACACACACACACACACTAGGGGGCACCACTCGGCTTACACAACACACCTGGCCGAGACAGGACACGCACCAATGGAGTGAGAGGAGAGAGACTATCCACTTGCCCACTCCGCACAGACACACACACACACACACACACACAAAACTCAGCTCAAAAGAGGATAATTTTTTATGCTTAGATACAATAAAGCTTGGGCCAACACCAATGGGGCAAATAGCTCACACAATATGGGTAAAAGATACCAGATACAATCACAAATTGGAGCAGAAGCTTCACTCATAGGAGAAACTTACATAGCCAAAACAACAAAAAAAGAGTGAGGAATTTGAAAAAATGGACAGCGCCATCGCCTTTGGAACGGCCCAAAACCCCAGTATACAATGTCAAAGTGCTCAAATCCGACCTCGGATGAGCAGTTTACGGCCAAAACAAGCTCCAAAAACCCCAAAAACACACCTGCGGCTGTTTCTCCTCTCTTCTCCACTTTTTTTCTGTTCTTCTCTTTTTGTTTTCAG
Organism: Adiantum capillus-veneris; assembly: GCF_014529385.1. NCBI lineage: Eukaryota > Viridiplantae > Streptophyta > Polypodiopsida > Polypodiales > Pteridaceae > Adiantum > Adiantum capillus-veneris. The sequence continues at coordinate 139,840,804 of NC_140939.1, forward strand.
TTCCCACACTTATTTTTATTACTTGGGCACCCTTGGCCTTTTAGTTGACCTCAAACGGACCTTGAACAGGCCAAAAACTGACCTCGCAGTGCATAGTTGTCACCTTTCTGCATCGTCCGCACACCTGGCACTCAACATTTTTCAATAATGCGTCTCGCCACCACGTGAAGTGGCCCCAAAATATGGTCCTCATGATGACCTTTTTGCATAATTATCACAAGGAAACACCCACGTTGTGTCCATACTTCTCCACGTGCAAGTATTGACCCCATTCGCCCTCCTGACGCCACTAGATGCCATCTGACGCACCTGCTTACCTCATGTTGTCGTCCCGTGGATAGCTTCCTCGAGAATTTTTACGCGCCACCAACTCCTCATTATTGTAGAAAAACACACTCGTACTAGTAACGATGAAAATCGATGCACTATGTACACATTGTCCTACCTGTACACATGTGGGCCCCACGTAACGACCTGGCTCTGGAAAATGGGCAATGCTTTATTCGATGCACCATGCATGGATATGTAAATATGCGCAATTCCTTGCTCCAAAAAACTCCTGACACCGCCACCCTTTTTTCTTTGCCAACCACCAAACTGACACACACACACACCCCGTCTCAATATCTCTCTCTGTCGCTGGTTCACCACCATACATCTGCCTCTCTCTCTGGTCGCCAACCACTCCCATGCTGTGGTTCTCCCATCCCCCGCCCCACTTATCATCACTCGGTGGCCGCATGCAATCTCCAACCACTCCACTGTGGCTGTGATCATCTGCCAACCCACCCTCATCGTCCCGCTTCTCTCCCCCACTTGATGCAACCACCCAACACTCCTTCTCTCAACCAGTCAACCGGATCGTATGGATCCGCTTACCACAATACCACTACTACCTCCTATCAATCGTGGTCGGGGCTCTGCTCAACCTCATCTCCCTCTCCTGACCCTATCGTGACTGATCAGGGAAGCTAGAAAGGAGCTTGGTGAGTCAGGCACGTCTTTGCCAGAAGCATTAGCGGGGCGGGCCCCTTGGCCTTGGAAACACTCTCTCTCCACCATAAGGCGGACACTATCCATATACCAACCCCCCGAACAACTACTTACAGCGACGGGCATTGAACAAGACCCTCCGTAATTGATGCCATACTTTTTGAAACAACGCCATCTGCTATAGAGCATCATCAGGCACTGACGACGACACTGATGATGATTTTTTTTTACTTCATTTAAATTTTTTTTAACCCAAGCATTGTATTAAATCATAAGGATTGTCAGAGTTTCATCCCATACCCCTTTTGAAAAACGAATAATCTACCATTTCAATTCATTTCTCTCTCTCAAAGTTGGTGCTGCATAACCAACTACTCTCTCTCACCCACACACACACACACACACACACACACACTTCTTGGAGGCTTCTAGAAGTTGCACTGCTGCAATGTTTCATGTAAATTTATGCGGCCACGGTGGTGGAGGTTCACCAAATGCCTCATCAGCTGTAGGGACTACCTATGTTTCTTGCAGTCCGAGTGATGGTATTCCTATCATTTGCTGGCTACAATCGATGGATTATGCTCTCAACATCTTCCAACCATCATCACTTATGGTAATGCACGCCCCTAGTTCTCTAACCGTGGCCTCACACTCACACCTTTATGTAAATCATTAATTAATTGGTTGTAATTGGGGTAGTCTCTCATGGCTATCTTGTTCGTCTTCTTCGTTGTTGCTTTAGTGATCACAGCAGCAATCACATAATTTCTTTGTAGCATCACTTGCTAACGACCTATGAGATCCAAGCGATACAATCTTCATAGATCTAATACAATGTTTGGACACAAAATAAAATTGACGTAAAATTACGGTGCATTGGTTCATGAAGAATGTTGTAAATAACGGATCAATAACCGCCTCCATCAATGTCATGATGGCCCTCATATAAAACATTGCCATCTAGCTCTTCCAAGCTTAATGACTCTATCGATAATCAATATACCTTTGGTATTACTGGACTCTGAAGTCGTCTGTGAATCTTGTTTATCTAAATGCCGAGTCTTTGCTCTAAAGAAATAAATGATCTCCCTCTGTAAATTTCTCTCATTGTCTCATCTCCTCAAGAGACTCTCCTAGTGTCTGTCCAACTCTAGCGAAAACAACCCGAGGAATCTTTGATCCTGACTAAATGAACAATGAAAGTGGCTTCATATCTCATAGTATACTGGACGATGACATATGTGATGTAGCTTTATCTTTGTCTCTATACCCTAGCCTCTACTCGTATATCCCCCCCCTCAAATTACACTGACGATATTATGCCCCATCAACGATTACAATGTGACTAGATGATAATGAATGCACAAATTCGACTAGAAGCATACTGAGGGATATTGATGAAATATGGTACAAATTTGCAGTGGGTAGCAGCACTAATTAAGGCAGAAAGTTTTCGAAACACAACTACGAAATTATATGCTAGAAACGACCACAATCAAGCTTCATAAAATGATCATAAGACTGAGGTTTATATAGCTCTAATATCTTCAATAGATTCCATCACACTATTTGCAGAGATTTTATTTTACTAATAATCTGTGGATTTTTAGGGCATGATTTGCATGATCTTTTTCAGTACGTAGCACAATATTTTAAATCCTTTGCGATACCTAGCAATGCTGTTAGCATTTTATTTTCAGTTGGTTAATGTTTTTAATTAGCACAAGCTGGTACAAAATGTTCTATGCTCATACTCCTCCTGCCAGCTTGCTCGGTGACCACTTTCACTACAACAAAAGAAGGTGTTATCGACGCATATATCAACGCTGCCCGTCGCTATATGCGTCGCTGTGAAACCAGTCGCTATTAGCGACGCTGATAGCGACGTGCATAGCGACGCGCATAGGGACGACCATAGCAGAAAAAAATTTATTGGGCAGAGGACAAGTAGCCTAGCATGTGCCCAGTTAAAAGATGGACACAGCCACAGCCAGACTTTCTGCCCAAGAAAGCGAGCAACACCAAAATATCAACCATGCTCCCGCGCGCAGAAATTTCGGCAGAGTTCCCTTTGTTTTTACATAAACTTTTCAAAAAAAACCATATCATGTATACGCCTCCTACATGCTATCCATGTAGGATCTCACATGAGATTTAAGGCCAATGAAAGACAACCGTACCAACTGAAAAGCATAGCCATAACTTAAAAGCATAACCATAACGAACCATAAGCATAACCATAACGAACCATAACCATAACTTAAAACCATAACCGGCTATAATCACTTTGATCAAAACCATAATGCAGATAACCATAACCATAAACAAAATTAACAATAACCATAAACATAACCAGAAAGAGAAACAATAACTGTCTATACAATGACAATGACAATAATCATAACCATAAGGGAAACAATAACTGTCTGAACACTAACTGTTTGTACAAAAAAGAGACACAGAAGCGTGTCTGTGTCTCACAAAGCATATAGATGAAATCTGGTCCACTAATGACTAGGCGTCGCAACCTGCACATAGGACAACTCACAAAATTAGTATTGATATTACTTCACATATACTGACTTAATTAAATCAACTCACACATATTAACGTCTCACCTCAAGCGATCAGCGAGACTGTAAGGCCTCCCAGTCTACAGGCTCTCCTGAAGCTTCAAGATCATTTAGTACTTCATAGATACCTCTACGATATCCATCTGACTCCTCGTCGCGTGATGGAGCTCGATGCATCGCACGATTCTGCGTTTATACAAAAATCAAAGTAATAAGAATACATGATTCATCGCGTTTTAAAAAACGCCATAGTTAAGATTGGATTAGAAACTCACAAACTCATAGCGAAAGGTGTCGAAGCCTCCGCTGCCAAGATGAGATATCCCCCTAGTCATCTGTCGTACCTGCGCGCCCTCACGCTGCTGTCTGAACCGCGTGGCCGCTGTCCGCTCATCCTCCCTGATCTGCAGCCACGTCTCGTGTGGGATGCCTGAAGGCTTCGGCAAGCCGGTCCTGAAAGCCTTCCGAGCTACATCTCGTCGATGTTTGATGGTGTCCCGTGCAACACCCTTGATCCACCGTGCCGAAACAACGAAAGAACCTGGAGCAGGCTGGTACTCTCTCAGGATGGTCTCCACTATGTAAGTGACTTTTTCCTTTTCTTGTTGATCCCAAGACGTCAAAATGTTGGTCGAAAGCTGCAGCTCCACGAGCTGGAGAATCCGCTATCGCATCTCAATGCCGACTCTATCCATGTCTACAGAAACATCTCCCCGTACAGTATAGAGCTTGGAGGCACTAGGATCGTGTGCCCCCCAAGGTGTCTGAGGTGTGCCAAGAGGTGTGTTGAGAGGTGTGCCTGGGTAAGACGGGGGTCGTGAGTGAGGAGGGGTCGAATCATCTATGGACCCTCCTCCACAGCAACCACCACCTCCACTCGACGATCGCCGAGATCGACGAGTGCGCCTGTGCTGCGGAGATGAGGACGTACCCGCCTCTGCCCCACCCCTAGGTGTCGAAGCGGCCATGATGGGAGAAGAAGGCGTCGTACCCATAGGTGTCCCCCCCTAGGAGTCGGTCCCTCGGGTGTGAAGCCCGGAGGGGTAGTACCCATGCCTCTGGCTACCCAGTACTGAGAAGCCTCTGCCATCTGAGCAGGCGTCATCCGTGTAACGAAGCCCATGAATGCATCTGCACTCATGGAAGTGGGATCTGGAATCTCGTCTGCCATACTAAAGTCCTGCACAAAGAAAGTAAAATAAAGCGTCAGAACACAGTTGTTTAAATTAACTTTAAGCTTAATTTTAAATCAAAGTCTTCTCTAGCTGTGCCATGACTTTGGGTGTTTTTCACAGTGAGAGCACTCACACTATAGAAGGTTTTAAGATATTGTTGTTTCATGACTTTATCTCTGCATCCAACATGAAAATGCACCTAATACTTGGGCCTTTCTTGTGCAGAAGAACTTGCATTTGGCTCTGGGTCGTTCAATTCTATCTATTGATCTCACAATAGACTCATAGTTAGGTAAGAAAGTGTCCTCAAGGAAAATGGTTCCAAAACCAAAATGACCAGATAAAGCAACCTTTTGGAGGTCCTTGCAAGGCACCTCTTCAAGCTTTATTTTATGCTTAAATTTGCAATTAGGAGGGCTTGGAGAATTAAGAGGCAGCTTAGAATCCAATCCTGCACTAGCTTCCAACGAACTTAAGCGAGACGAGTAGTCTTGACTTAAACTTTTGGTAATTATTTAGTAAATTGGAGCTTGAACTTTTGGTAATTAATAAACATGAGCTTGCCAACTTTTTTGTCAGCTACTTTTTAGGGGAGGTATTCCACATGGAATTGAATTATATATGTTTCAAGTATGATGAAGAGATTTCTTGTGTCTCGGGTATGCAATTTTCATAATGGTTCTAAAATCTCATTTTTTGTCGATTGAGTGTTAGATTTGTGGTAGTGAAAGTAATGTGCATGGTATAATTTTTTCTTTCACCATTTTTGCTATTGTATCAATTTGCTCGAATTTGTCTTTGCTCGATTCTTTTTGCTCGGTAATTAGAAACCCCCCTTTCAATACAATTAGAGGGCATGACCTTAGCAGTGTTTGAGTATTCTGCTTAGAACATAATGTAGAGAAATGAGCTATGAAAAGAGGAGTGATGTATGCGAGTTACATACCAAGAGGGGTTGGAATGGGTGTCCTCGAGTATGCTTGCCAAGAGAGCCGTGGTAAACCAAATAAAGATAATGGTGTTGAGCAGTGCTACTGTACAACAACTAGTAAAATATAACAATGTGCCATTTGAAGAGGAGGGAACCTAGAAAATCTTCAAAATCTAAAAAGTGCAACCAATTGTAAGTCACCAATTAAGAATGCATAACATTTGATAACGTTGATCGATACAAGGATGTGACAAGACACAGGAATACAACAACTGAATAACAGAAATTTGCAAGTACACAGAGTAGACCCAGGAAATCAGAGATGTATATTGAAATCAATTCCCGAGTACAAGAAGAGCGTAGCTCGTATCAACCTCCCGACCACCCCCGAGCTATCTCACTCTCAATCTCAATCTCACTCTCAATCTGTGCACAGTTCTCAATCCCACTCTTACTCTCACTCTCAATCTCAATCACAAGGCGCCTTCACTGTAGAATAGCCTCCTTCTCCACATACTGTCTTCTTCACGTGAGGCCCAAAAGTGGCTATTTTCATCCTTCTGTTAGTCTTTAGCAAAAGCGGTCCAAAAATAGGTTCCGAAAAGAGATGTCCTGCATTCAAACGCATAAGAACCACAAAACGCAACCCACACTCGCATGTTAACAATTTCTGTCCAATTGCAGCGAGCCATAACTCCCAAACGGTTCAGAATTTGATCGGGTTTGTCTCTGTTAACCCTCATGGCACACGGACACCCATCACCTACGATGGACGCGTATTATGTATTTGATAGAGTCAGGTACCGGGCTTGTCGGACCAATAGGGAAAGGTAGAGTGATCGCCGATGAGAGGCGCACTTTAACTTGGACATTCAAGGGATTAGTTGGTTAAGCATGGGCGCCCAAGTGTGAATGGGGTGAGCTCCTATAAAAGCCAACTAAACCTAATTTTTACTCATTCTCTCATTTGTGCAATTGAAGAGTGCTCTTGCTCCATCTCCATCTTCTTCTTCTTCACCTCCTTGTGTGTGTGTGTGTGTGAGAGAGAGAGAGAGGGAGAGTGTGTGTGCGATCGAGCATTACGAAGGCACGACGGCGGCGAAGCGGTTGAGCGCGGCACGACTGCAGCTTCTTCTTCATCGCGGCGAGGAATCCACCACGAAGGCGAGCGTAGAGCGGTGAGTGACACACCCTTTGTTTTCTTGAGCTTGCTAGTTTAGGCTTGTTGTGTGCTTGGAGCCGTTTGTGGCTCGCATACGGTGTATTGGCAAGTCCCTTGCTTCGACAGTGCGGCAAGGAGCGCACATTTTTGGCGCCGCTGCCGGGGATATGCCCTACACTAAGCTCGGTTAGCACTTTACGCTTCCTTGTGGTGCAATTTCTATCATAGGAAAGGCAGGGAAGGAGTGTGTGGAAGATTTCTGTTTTTTGCGTTTTCTGCAATTGCTGTCAAGTTTCAATTTCTGATATTGTCTGCGTTTTTTCAATTTCTGCAATTTCTGCATTTTCAAGTTCGGCGTTTTTAATTTCTGCAATTTTTTGCATTTCTGTCAATTTGCTGCAATTTCTGCGTTTTTTCTGCGTTTTCTGCAATCTCTGCGTTTTTTTCTGCAATTTCTGCGTTTTCTCTGCATTTTCTGCAATTTTTGCGTTTTTTCTGCATTTTCTACAATTTCTGCGTTTTTTCTGCAATTTCTGCAATCTCTACAATTTCTGCGTTTTCTGCATTTCTGCGTTTTTTTAGTTTCGTATTATCTGCATCAAAACAAAAAAAAAAAAGGAAAAAAATTTCGGAAATTAAAAACGCGAGCGAGTGGGTGGCGATATTTTTCGAAAATAAAAAACATGACTCTTAAAACGTACGGGTTGGTTTGTATAAAAGATAGATCGGGATCGGGATCATTTTCCCAAGCCCAAGCCCAAGCCCAAGCCCAAGCCCAAGCCCAGGCCCAGGCCTCAGTCTCCAGTCTTATGATATATACTAGACTCACTCTTATATATATACCCTACTCCCTCAAGAGAGAATGAGAGCATGTGGGACAAGTCCTCCACTCTCCTCCTTTCTCTTCCCACTTGCACCCTTAGACTTTCTAGTTTGGGCCTAGTTTCCTACTGGAAATTGACAGTTTTAGGGATTCCGAGGGCATAGAGTGACCAAACGAAGGGCTGTAAAGCACGGCACGACCCTCTGACCGATACGCTCGTTTCGAGCTATCACACGGCCCATTCCACGACACGCTCTAAAAAATCTAGCAAAAAAAACAAACAAAAAACACGCTAAAAACTAGTCACAAGGCCTCCTAGAGCAGCTTTTTGACACCTTAGGGTATCAAAAGCACATGCACTTACGCTCTGGGCGGGTGCTAGAACACGAGCATATTGAGGGTGCCTCTGTTCATACGGACACCCATTACCCATCCACAATAAGCTCTAGACCCTCAGCGGGGACACAAGGTAGCACCACCCAAGACCCTAAAATAGCCGCTAGTGATTCCTCCTCCGACTCAGAAATCATGGAAGCATACCCTACCCAAAACACTGAGAGAGAAGGCCATGCACCTCCCGAAGCTCCACAGCCTAGTACTAGTATGTTTAGCCGTTTCATGGAAACATTAGGTAGAGCTACTCGCTCGGAACCTGATGCAGATGAAGCACGCGAAGGGGGTGGGGAAGTGGAATCTCCTTTCACATCGCACGTGGACCCCACACCCCCAAAGAGTGTCCATGTGGATATCCTGCCAACTTCTTACCAAGAAGGCCCTGTTGAGCTGCCTCCTTCAGAAGTTCCCTCTAGAGTACCGTTGGTGGCAAGTAAAACCACGGGGAGCAACATTGCTTCTACCTCACAAGAAACCGTTAACACGTCGACTCTAGAAGGATGGTTCATTAATGATCATTGGACATACGACCTCCACACTGAGGTGTTGACGGATCTACACTCTGGCCATGCCTACCATGTAGGATGGATAGAGATTGTACAATCCACCTCTAGTGCCACGAGCATCGAAGATCAACAAAAAATGATCTGTAATGTTATCCATGGCATTATTCAATCAGAAAGGCAAAACCGAGGGGTAAATATACTCTCAACTGGCCCCATGAGATTTTTGGATACGAGCAAGGCTCAACAGCCTACTCTATCACAAATGGAGACTCCTCTAATGAGCCCCATAGACCCATCTTACGTCATTTCACCTGGGGTCTCTATGCAATCTGAGCCTCCGAGCGAAAACTTTAGCTTCCCTAACTTGGCTCAACCCTCTATTAAGGAAAACACAGTGCTCACTCCAGGGATAAGCCTGACAGAGAATGTACCGATGACATCTACGGTTAGCGCAGTGCCACTACCTAGTGTCGTAGTACCTAATATGGGGCCTCGACCATATGTGCCTCTAGCCCCTTATGCACACATGGCCCCCACACCTCCAATAGTACCACTTGCTTATGCTCCTCGAGTGCCGCTCCCTAGCCCTTATCCGAGTGGACCTATGCCCGGTTATGTTCCATATCCTGCATCATCTACACATATGCCAAGACCGGTACCCGTTCCTCTCCCACATATGATTCCAAGAGTACCTCCACCGGCCCTACCTCCTCACATAGGTGACTTGGCAGCGTTTGCTCAAACCATAGGTCGATCTATCGCGGAAAATATGCGTCATGCATCTGATAGAGAGCCTAGAAGTAAGGCAGTACAAATTGCCAAACTCACGCAAAAATTCAATGGGGACGAAGATGCTAGGAAACACATTGAAGTGTTTGAACAAGTATGTGATTCCTTAGGGGAACGCAACGAACTACATAAGTGCAATGCCTTAAGCTTGACATTAAGTGGGAAGGCTGGAGATTGGTATAGGACCCTAAGGGTGGACGAGAAAACAATCTACCCTACCCTTCGAAGGTTGTTTCTAAAGGAGTACATACGAGAAGGTGTGCTTTGGGGTGTAGCATCTCAGCTACAGAAGGCCGAACGTAAGGAAGGAGAGTCAGTAAGGGACTTCATTAGTCGTCTAAAGCACTTAAACTCTCGTTGCCCTGTAAATGAGCGCTTCAACAATAACCAACTGCTTGATCGATTCATTCGAGGGTTGAGGAATGAAGGAATCTATAATGGACTAGTGATTAGAGGTATCACAACCTGGGAAGATGTCACTGCCAATGCAATCCAATTAGAGGACAACTTGATGATAGCAGGCATGAGGGTGTCTACTGACACGAGATCCACTAGCTCACAAGCCATTGAGTATGAACCCATGACTGCAAAGCCCATTGCCAATGAGCCAAAGGTATTTGAGACATTCTTGACAGACCTCACCAAGGCAATCCAAGAGTCTCTTAAGGATAATCGACCCCCTCAAAATAGTCACATGTATCCAAGAAGGGAGCAACAATGGTGTTCCATTTGCTTAGGTCCACATAGCACTAGTGAGTGCCCTACGTTTAGAGTAAAATTTAATGGAACTTGCAACGCATGTGGTAGGTATGGTCACCAAGCTAAGGATTGTTTAATGATCAAACGTATGATGGCAAATAGACCACCTGTAGCCTGGACGGATGCGCCTCGAGCTCCTGTATTGATGCCTACTCCACCTGTTGAGCAACTACCGCAACACATGGTCCCTAGATCTCAAAATGTTGTACAAGCTACACCGTTACCACCTCCTGTGCTAGGACCGCAGCCCCCGCATCCAAGAGTCGCCCCTATGAACCAAGTGGGTTGCGAGCCATCAAATGCTTATCCAGATGGCTGTGAGGAGGAAATAGACACTAGTATTGCCTACGGACTTGATACATTGGAAGAGTGTCCTATATACTACATGGAAGATTGTTGGGGACAAGTCAAGCCGGTTTATCAAGCTGTTGCTCTCGCATCCAGAGGTCAAAATATCAACACCCAGGCTAGGAGGCCACCTCTTCAATGCTACGAGTGTGGTGGACCACATCGAGTAGCGGAGTGCCCTATTAGGCTACAAAAGAATGCTGCACAGATGCAAGTGAATCAAGGGAGCACGTCTGCAATGCCAATACTCACATGTAATCGTTGTGGCATAGATCACTTGATTGCCCAATGCCCCTATAACCCAAATGCGCCTAAAATCACACCCCTGAATTTGGTCAAAATTGCTAGTGTGACATCGCCAATGCCACCCGTCGCACCCGCTTATGCGATTACACGGTCCATGCTTCAAGGGCCAGGACATATCCTCGAAGAGAGAGATACCGCGTCAGTTATCCAAGCAAAGAAAAAGAAGACACGAAGGAAGAAGTCGCAGAATACGGAAAATTCAAAGCCAAGTTCCAAAACAAACATAGGAATAGGAGATGACCCCGTGTATATGAATGACCTCGAGGATGATTCAGATTCAGTCGAGACAATGGAGACTAGAACCAATACCACAAAGGGAAAGACCGACAAAGAAAACCGTAACATGGAACCAAATGAAAACCGAATAAGAGAAAACCATAAAGAGCCTCTGAAAACACCACAAGTGTTTCCAAATCCAATCCACGACCCCCAAGATAAATCGCAGGGGCAAAAAGGGAAAAATCGTAAAAAGAAGATTGGGACGTATCCAAACCCAGTAGACGAGATTGAGCAGGTGAAACATCTAAGAGGTTTAGTGGAGGAGACTCAAAGGAAACTAGAACCAGAACCCATGCAGGTCAAAATTCATGACACAGTGTTTCCCACGCAAGTTCATCCACCCCACATGAACCATAGACCGTTAGCCATATCTAGTATCATCCAAGAAGGGAGTGAGGACAGGACATCAGAAAGTGAGCATACACCCTTCTTGTTGGAAAGGATGTTTAACGAAGGAATACCTGATCCCATTGAGGAATATGAGATTCCATCCTCACCAGTTCCTAGTCAAGGACCTACACCCTGCAAAACACCAATGAATGTTGCCAAACTAGTGGACTTCATGTCTTCTGAGGTCCGAACCACGATCATAGCAAAGCTGTATGGAGATCCTGAGTTATTCCTTGCACTTCGAGCATTCCTTAACGGAGAGCTACGAACGGGATTACCGCAGTTTGCGCAACCAAATAGGCCTGACTCGATTATGATTGATGAGGAAAATCATGTGCAATCACTTGACTTAGATGGACACAAGTCTGTGATCGAGGTACCCATTAACGAATTAGGCCAGTATTTTGAAGGCGACGAGTCTAATGCGACCCTACCCATCACTACCAAGGGATTAACTATAAAGGGAATTCTTGATGGTGGTGCGGGAGTTAGCATCGTTACAAAAGATTGTTGGGAATCCATGGGAAAACCCCGCCTCAGTGTTACTAACATTGTGGTAAAGATGGCAAATGGTACCATAGCCAAACCTATGGGGATGCTCAAGGATCTTAAGATCAAAGTTCTAGGACACAAGGTACGACATACGTTCATTGTAATGGATTTCTCTAAACACCTTATGTCATATGAAATGATTTTAGGACGACCATTCATGAGGGAATCACAAATGGTTCACGATTGGTCTAAAAATCATGTCTATTTGCAATTCCAAGACTCTGTCCTTAGAGTGGATTTGGTGACTGGTAAGGTACACCCCTTAGGGAGTAAAACCATTATTGATCATCGCTCTGACACCACAGTTCACTCGGCCCCACTACAATATTGTTACACTTGTAAGAAGGATACAGACATTGGCCAAGATTCTCCTTACATGGATGTGTTACCGGGTATGACGGAATCAGACAATGTGGATTGGGTCCACCTAGCATCAACCATAGACACTTAGGGAAACAGGGGGACGACCTGGGTAACACCTGAGGGGGATGAAATTCCTGTACCCTTAAATATGCTACAAGCTATGCATATCGCTTCTGACAAGACTCATCCTAATGTCACGAAGAAAACATACAAGTGGGTCCCTAAAGCTTCCTTAGTGACCATAGCTAGTGCTAAAAAACAGAATCCTTGTAAGAAACGTACCACTCGCTCCAAGAAAAGTAAGAAAATGTTGCGATGGATCCCTAAACGACTATTGGAAGCCCAAGGCTACTATCAAGGAAATGATCAAATCTGGGTGCCAAAACGTAGATTGTGCTCTTACCTATCACCTGACCCAAGTGAACCCAATCCTGTGGCTCCAAAACAAATTGAAAATCGCGGAAAGGAAAAAATCACAGAATGCTACACACCCGCTCCCGAGCTAGTTTGGGTACCAAAGAAAGAACGATTTGTTCCACCTAGCTCAGGAAGGGGGGAGTCCCATGAAGATTCTAGCTCCTCATGTAATACATCCATAGAGGTAAAAGCTTCTACACAGCCTCCATCTATAGTAGTGGACCTCCATGAAGCTACCAAAGAATCCACACCTCCCAGTGTTCAAGAATCACCTGATGAACCACTTCAAGTTCGATCCTGGGAGAGTACCTTACCACCGTTGCAGCTTGACAAGGAACCTAGGGTAATAGAAAACTACTGGCAAAAATCCTCACCTCTTACCAACTGGAACAATTGGTTTCAAAGGGTGACAAGCTCATTTCAAATGGTATGATCTACCCAAGGAAGGGGGGAGTGTTTGCTGACAATCGTCATTCATTTGTTTCCCTCTCATCCTTTTTCCCTGACCTCTCAATCTCCGATCTTAGGGAATGTACATATAAAGCTTTATATTCACCAAAAAAAAAAAAAAAAAAGAGCAAGAGCAATTAGCAAACGAGTATGCACATTAAAAGTCAAAACATTGACTCAGACCTACACATGTCACATCTGGTACAGTGAAACAGAAACCTATGCCATGAAACACCTTTGATCCTCATCACTTGAGTGATGGAGGGTAGGTAAGATTAGTACGATAGGAGTGTTTCTGTTTTAGAGTTGAGTGATTAGCAAAGTTCTCTTTTCCCACTAATGTGCCTCCTGGAGGTATTCCTTTTGTTTCCTAGTGTGTACAGGAGCGTGTTGCTATTGATAGGATTTGGATCTTCATGGAACCTTCAAATCAAGCACGACCATCAACACAAACAGGTGTTTCTTGTCCATTAGCATTGCCCTTATCTTTTTTGCATCCATGTTTGTCTGCTTTGATTGTGATTGGTAGCATACTATTCAGTGCATTTGCTTAGTATCAAACATTTAATTCAATGTAATGTTTTGTCATAATCACTTGTCTAGGTTTAAAAATCAAGCAGTCCGACTAAGCTAGTTTGACCAAGCTAGGTATTAGAAATCTTCTCTTAATACCATGGGGAATGCCTTCCTAATAAGCAATGGTTACTTAGGTTCTTAATCCGATTTAGGCAGCATTGTATGAAATGTACTAGGGCTTTCTAGTGGGCTTAACCCTATCGACCTTTAGCTTAAGTATTATAAAGGGAGTTTACTAATGTGATGAGCCTAGGGAGTGTATCAGTGTTATATGACCCCCCAAAGTTACAAAATTAAAATGATGAAAATGAACAAACAAAAAATCAAAGTGCCACAATGTAAAATTTTAAGCTGGAAGAGAAATCTCAGCTTGATTTGGTACTTCACTCACATGTATCGCCTATGGTACTAGAGCCCTAGAGGTTCCCAGCGTGGGCGCTTTTCCTTGAGAAGCAAAAAACCCAAGGCATACAAAATAAGCACACACATCATAATTGAATCACTGTGAAAAGACTTTGGGGGGTCAAAGACAAAGTAATCAGTCAGGCGATGATTTCATGAGAAATTCCTTTTATGGTAGCTTAACTACAAGGTTTTCTAGATATAGCCTCTAGTCAGCCCTCGAACATGAATACTTGGCTCTCGCGATTAAACAACTTAATTGACCACAGAAATTTAAGAAGCTTACCCATGGTATTAATACTTGATCTCTAGTGCTTTTCGACCGTCAAATTAGCGACCCCAGACTTGTTTAATTTTTTACCTTTACATCTGTTTATGCATTTGATTACATTGCAATTTAATGTTCATTGCTAACAAATTGTTTGAAATTGTTTGACCAATCAATGTGTCTACCTAAAACTGCATATGCTTTTTAAGAGAATGCAATTACTATGCCAAATTATGTTGTTTGATTTTGCAGTGACTGAAGAAGGCTAAGGACATTCATCTCAAATGCTCTTCCACCTCGACGACCCAGCTTCAACTCAATAGCTTCCGAGGACGGAATCTACATCAGGAAGGGGGGCATGTTAACCCTCATGGCACACGGACACCCATCACCTACGATGGACGCGTATTATGTATTTGATAGAGTCAGGTACCGGGCTTGTCGGACCAATAGGGAAAGGTAGAGTGATCGCCGATGAGAGGCGCACTTTAACTTGGACATTCAAGGGATTAGTTGGTTAAGCATGGGCGCCCAAGTGTGAATGGGGTGAGCTCCTATAAAGCCAACTAAACCTAATTTTTACTCATTCTCTCATTTGTGCAATTGAAGAGTGCTCTTGCTCCATCTCCATCTTCTTCTTCTTCACCTCCTTGTGTGTGTGTGTGAGAGAGAGAGAGAGAGGGAGAGTGTGTGTGCGATCGAGCATTACGAAGGCACGACGGCGGCGAAGCGATTGAACGCGGCACGACTGCAGCTTCTTCTTCATCGCGGCGAGGAATCCACCACGAAGGCGAGCGTAGAGCGGTGAGTGACACACCCTTTGTTTTCTTGAGCTTGCTAGTTTAGGCTTGTTGTGTGCTTGGAGCCGTTTGTGGCTCGCATACGGTGTATTGGCAAGTCCCTTGCTTCGACAGTGCGGCAAGGAGCGCACAGTCTCACATGAATTTGTTCGTCTTATTGAGCTCTTTGAAAGTTGTGAGATGCGAAAAATCCATATCCTGCTCAGTTTGCCCAAAAATTTACCTGCAAGTCAACACTTTTCACAAAAAAAGTCTAAAACAACATCTTTTCACTTTTTCTTTAATCTACGGGCTAAAACGGGCATCAAAATGCAGGAACCAGCAAAAACACAAAGAAGCATTATTTTTCCTCGTGTCGAGGGCTGCAAGTGCTACATACAAAACTTCCCCAAATTTTGACCATAGTACCCTCAAAACCGGCTCCCGAGGGCTGTCCCGGGTCAAAATTTGAAACTTCACGAGAACGATTAAAATGAAATCCCATACTGTGGAAAAACACTGGAATGAACAAAATGTACTCTAAACAAAAATATTCATCAAAACTTTGCAGAATAAGTCCTATTACAAAGGAATTGCAGAAAGAGCATGCAGTATAGCATAGCTGGAATTAGATGAAGTTGCAAAAACACTACAACACTACATGGAGATATCGACGCGCGTATATCGACGAAATTAGCGGGCGTCGATATACGCGTCGCAATGTGCGTCGATGTACACGTGGAAAGGCTTTATTTCCCACGGAGATATCGACGCGTATAGCGACGCAAAAAAATTTGGGGGAAAAAAGCGAAACCCGCGAGCAGCAAGGGCCATTTTCGCTTGCGCTCTGCTCAAATCTTGGCCTCCACCTGCTGCGCATGTATTATGCCCCCCCCCAACCCCTCTCTCTCTCTCTCTACATCATGTGTGTGTGTGTAGGAGAGAGAGAGAGAGAGAGAAAGAGAGCGGTGTGTGTGTGTAGGAAACCTCTCTCTCTCTCTCTACATCGCGTGTGTGTGTGTGTGTGTGTGTACGAAAGAGAGAGAGAGAGAGAGAGAGAGAGAGAGAGAGAGAGAGAGAGAGAGAGAGAGAGGTGTGTGTGAGTGTGTGTGTAGGAAATAGAGAGAGAGAGAGAGAGAGAGAGAGAGAGAGAGGTGTGTGTGTGTGTGTGTAGGAGGGAGAGAGAGAGAGAGAGAGGTGTGTGTGTGTGTGTAGGAAAGAGAGAGAGAGAGAGAGAGAGAGAGAGAGAGAGAGAGAGAGAAATGTGTGTGTGTAGGTAATCAAAGAGAGAGAGAGAGAGATAGATAGAGAGAGAGAGATAGAGAATTAATGTATGCTTAGGAAATTAAAATTAAAGAAAAGTAATTAAAGAGAGAAATGAAATGAAATGTTATATTAACGTCTTCGAAAGGCCAAAGTGACCTATGAGACATGAGACAAGAAAGTTGCAATGTGATGGATCTGATACAAAGTCAGAGTAAAAAGATGACAAAACAAAATATTATGGAATCCTAAACTACTAGCTATGGACTAAACGGCTAAACCAGCTAGCTGGGATAGGTAGATCATAGGAGATCCAGTAGTTGTTGCTGGCGGATCTCATCAATCTCCTCCATGGTCAGTAGTCTGACCGGGCGTTATGCGCGCATGTTGAGCCAAAGTGACCTAGCTAGATCCTGTGATGCAACCTCTGTCGATGTTGTGTAGTCCTCCGCAGTCGTGGACGTCTAGATCTCCCTAGCTCAGTCGCTCGTTCGATCAGTAGAGAGATAGGGAAGTAGAGAGAGAGAGAGAGAGAGAGAGAGAGAGAGAGAGAGAGAGAGAGAGAGAGAGAGAGGTAGGGAAGTGAAGAGCGAGACAGAGAGAGAGATAGGAAAATAAGGAAATAGAGAGAGAAAGAGAGATAGCGAGAGCAAGATCGAGAGAGAGAGAGAAAGAGAGATAGCGAGAGTGAGATCGAGAGAGAAAGAGAGATCAAGATTGCTTTTTTGAGCAAGAACCATGCAAGGATTCCGAATCTTTCTCAAGTTGCTCATCCATCTCCGCATTATCTTCTCGCTTGGACATGGAGGCCCCGTCCGGTTTACAATCAGGTAGAAAACTTTCATTGGGCTGAGAACTTCCATGGCTTGTGTATGTGGTGAAAAAAACACCAGGACTGGCATAATATCCTTGGAAAAACCTGTGCAAAAAATTGAAAACAGACGGAACATTACAAAAATGACAAAAATGGTCATGCTTTAATATATGATTCATCAAGTGCGGCATTGGAAAGCTTTCTTTGACAGGCTACCTCGGAATGGAGGCAGGTGGGTTTGTAGACAGAGAAGAAACTATGGAACTAAAAGAGTCAAAGGGGTTTTGCCTGCTACATGCATTGCCATGTACACCTGGGAGTGCACGTATGTGTCTACCCATATAGGATTTGACCAATAAAGACGAGATTTTGACCCGGTGGTCCTGATCTCCGTACACCTCTGGACCGAGGTGTACGGAGATTGGGCAAGACTAGAGAATGAGAGGTAGTTTACATTGTGAGGAGTATATATATATATATATATTAAAACAACATTCATAATCATTGTAGATGGCAACGTCATCAACTAACATGGAGGAAAAGATTACATGCTCGTGCACGCTCTGCAAGTATCAAATCTTGCGCAAGCGTAGGATATGTAATGAGCATGTGCACAAGTACCGAGAGTTTGCTAGAGAAACCGTACAGAATCTACGATATGACTCCTACGGAACGGCCATTGATTTCCGCAACATAGCACCTACATCTGAGAGAGACAGAAAAAAGATTATGCGTGAAGGTCCGACCAATATAGAGCCACGGATGGAAGCAGAAAAGGGCTTACAGACAGAAGACGACGGCATGGAGGAGATGCTGGATGCCTTCTTCTAGACAAGCGAGGAGAACGCGAATGAAGAAGCACCAGAAGCCGTGCGCCTATCTCCTGAAGACATGTTGAGGAAGTTGGCACGTTAACCAATCTATGAAGGCACCAAAATATCTGTGCTTCGTACTTGTCTGGCGTTTTTGAATCTTCAGTGAGTGTACGGGTGGTCAGATGCAAGAGTCACTACTTTGTTTAGGTACGTAATTTACAAAAGAGATTTTCCGATTGCAACGGTGATGTGCTCGGAGAGCTTTTTAATTTAATGTGGCTTAAACAGGTTATTGCGGGAGCAACTTCTCCCGGCTGGTAATGAAATGCCCCCCTCCAGGCCAGATGCAAAGCAACTTCTGACCTGAGTTGGCTTGGACTACAACAAGATTCATGCATGTCCAAATGATTGCATTCTTTTTCGCAATGAATTTGCAGATTGTCTGTCGTGTCCTAAGTGCGGAGCAATGCGCTACAAACAAGATGCAGTTGGCGAGACAATGCCAGCTAAAGTGTTGCGGCATTTCCCTATTATTCCTAGGATAAAAAGCATGTTTCCTTGTGGTTCTATTGCAAAGTTGATGCGGTGGCATTCTACGAATAGATCCACTGACGCAACATTTAGGGTGCCCGCTGATTCGAAGGCTTGGAGGCACATTGAAGATACCTGGCCACATTTTAAGAGTGAACCACGCAATCTACGTTTGGGCATGGCAATGGATGGAGTCAATCCAGTTGGCTTGAGAAGCTCATCATGGAGCACTTGGCCTGTGTGCCTTATCAATTACAACCTTCCGTAGTGGCTTGCTATCAAGAAGGGTCATTTGATTTTAAGCTTGATTGTACCTGGTAAGTTCAAGGTAAAAAACATGGATGTTTATCTAGCTCCACTAGTTGACAAGCTCCAGGAGTTATGGCATGGGATCGACATAGCAGATGCGGTTGAACCAGTAGGACAACAGCATGCTAGGATGTATGGACTTCTTATGTGGACTATGCATGATTGGCCAGGATACGGAGAAGCTTCATGTAATGGTTATTGATTTACAAATTTCTCGCTATTCGCAAGCCCTTTGCGTTGGCCTGATTAATGCTTTGATATATGCAGGGCTAACAACTTCGGGATACAATGCATGTCCAATTTGCGGGCAGTCTTTGGATGTGCGCTAATCTACCTCTCTTCAAAAGAAAATTTATCAAGGCCACCACCGTTATCTTCCAGATGGCGATCACTTGCGCGAAGGCCAGCTTGGTCGCGTCGAATGTCGTCCTATGCATGTACAAGAGTGGCGTCGCCGATGGGAGCAACATGAGGGGAAACCTGTTCCAGAAATGAAACGTTTGTCCATTCTCCATACGTTGCCGTACTGGGGTGATCTACTAATTAACCATTTGCTGGATCCAATGCATATATTCAAGAATGTGGGAGAGCTCCTCTGGAAGACAATCATGGGAATGAAAGACAATCGATCTTCACGAGATGATTTGCAATTGGTTGGAAAGATGCCAGAGCTGTGTCCTTTCACCAAGCAGCTGGTCAAACAAAACTTTCAAGAGCACCATGGGTATTGCGAAAAAACGAAGAGCGAGAAGTGAAAAGGGTGATTTCAAAGTTTAGGACTTCAACAGGATATATGCGATGTCTCAAGACAGCATTCACCCGTGACGATCAACTGCAGGGTTGAAATCGCACGACTCGCATAAGTTCTTGCAATTCATTCCTCCAATTGCGATCAAGGGGTGTTTAACGGAGGAAGTGCGGACCTGCATATACAAGATTTCAGAGCTAGTGCGGTGGATCTCTTCCAAGGAGATACAGGAGGAATCTATTGCAGTCGCAAGGGCTAACTCCATTGAGGCAGTTTGCATGATTGAGAAGTATCTACCCACGAGCTGCCTAACTATCCAAATGCACTTGCTCGTCCATGTAGTAGATGAGGTTGCAGTGGTAGGTACAGTCCACAGCCGTTGGATGTTCTTTCTAGAGCGGTTCATGAAAACACTTAATGGTTTTGTTCGCTAAAAAGCGTGTCCAGAGGGGAGCATGGCAGAAGGATTGTTGGTGCAAGAGTCTCTTGTATTGATGACCGAATTTCTATCCGTTTCTGACCCAGAAATGCCTCGACTGTGGAGCGATGTGGAGGATGCAAGACTGGTGGGAGAGGAGCCGCAAGGGCAAGGGGTGCCGAAGAAAATGAACCTGGCCATGCGAGAAAAGATCATGAAGTTATATATACTAAATTTAGCGCCGATGCAAAAATGGCTTGAAAGGTACGAAGAAGAGAAAGAGAGACGCAATCTAGAGCGACAGGATTTCAAGCTAAGTCGAACGACTGGAGGCTTACCCTTGCCAGACTATCTCGCTCCTTTACCTGAATTCCCTACAATGGCATGGTTGGAGAAGACAGTGAGAGCAGCTCGACAGATCGGAGAACCCATATCTCTAGAAGAGGAAGAGCTGGCTATTGGATGTGACTGGAAGTATCATACATACATGCACTGTGGTCGCATGGAAAGAATTTCAGAACACAACAAATTGACAGCAGAAGAAACACGTTTGAAAGTGGGGTAATGGTTAGTTTCATGCAAAATAGCAAGGCCAGTGCTAGAGACACGAATGAGAGCACTAGCAACCTGGATTACTGTGGTTTGGTGTCAGATATCCTGAAAGTAAGCTTCAGGCAGTTTGAGATGTTTTTGTTGGATGTGAAGTGGTTCAAGGTGATTACTTCTGGTCGCAATGCAACGGTACGCAGAGATGGAAACAAGCTTGTGCAAATAGATTCTACAAAGACTTGGACAGATGCGAGCGACACATTTTCTCTCCCCGAACATTGCGAGCAAGTGGTCTTTGTACCGGACCCTCGAGAGCGACAATGGTGGTTTGTGGTTCAGGTTGCTCCAAGAAATAAACAAGTATTTGAAGGGCAAGATCTCCTGGAGGAAATTCAGTCAGACGACGTCCATACTACTGTGACATTAGATGAGATGGACGAAGATATGACAGAGGAAGCTGACAGATATACGAGGGATGACGCAAACGAGCCAGAATTGACACTTGTAGATGAAGATGCAATGGATGAAGACAATCTGCCAGAACGAGTTGAGACAGAGTTATGTTTGCAATTAGAGATAGACGATGATACGGTGCAAGATCTTATCGATGATGCCTCACTCGTCGAGGCTTAGGCCTGTAAGTGTTTGTGTGAAAAAGATTGAAAGAATGTTTTAGTTTTAGCTCACAGAATGGTAATTTATAGCTTCCAAAGCGTGCGAGATCTTTTGCAGCAACAGGTAAACAAGGGCAACCATCATAGGAGCAAAGGTATAATAGAATTGTTTCTTCTCCATGCTGACCTCTGTGGCTACAATCCAATGTCCCTCCAATCTGTCACAGTAGTATTGTCAGTGACTTAGGATAAATATCAGACGTCATCAACACTATGGGGTATACCATGTTGGAATGCATCAAGCTTGTTGGGTCGAATCCTGACTTGTGTTGAGCAAAGTTCGTGCTTATTCATAACCCACCCTGGTTCGGATCCTGAGCCCTGTTGAACAGAGTTTGTGCTCAATTGTAGCCTTTGTTCAAACACTTTTCGTGGAATGGAGTCCCTGCGGCCACATGGCAGGCTCTCAAGGATCCCATCCTTGAGAGTCTTATATCAAGCATGAGCCGGATTGCGTGGGCATGGTTCTATGGGCAGGAAGTAGCAAATGGAGAAAACGCAGCAATTGTAGCTGTGACCATGTGAGTAAGACAAACAAGAGCAAAAGATAAATCATTAAAAAAATCTTCGAATCCAACTCATTTTTGGCAATTGTTATTTTTTTAAATAAACCTGGCTCGACCTCTAGATATCACGAGGAATCTCCAAGAGATCCCCCTTCTTGACGTTTATTCCTAAGTTAATCAACTAGCAACAAGAGAAGTTTGGCAGCAAGTCAAAAGAGATAGTCTGAAATTTTAACTCCCGCCAAAGATTTTGCACTTAGAGTTGCTGCGCTACACCATGCAGACAAAGGCTCATGATGCTTGCCTTGCGACCTTTTTGTTTTTGAACATACTCATTAACAGCCCGCCCCTTCCTAGCTTCCTTTCGTCTTCTCCATGCGCAGATTCGACAAGGTGCACTGCTGCTCCCTTTTCCTTGTGCGCATGGAATCAGCTGTCGCGCATACAACCGTCATCATGGCCTCCTTTAGTGCTTGCGCCAATTGTGTTTGCTGGCAGAGGTATCGAATCAGATGCGTTTTTTTAATGATTTTACGCCAATTGGTGCCCCTTACTGGTTTGCTACTGCAACCAGTCCGCGCCGGCGCGGAATGGTTGCAGCAGCAAACCAAGGGCTTGCTCTGGAGCGGACTGGTTGTGGAGCGTGCAATGCCACAGGCAAATGAAGCGGAGGTTGAGGTGTTTGACGACGGACCACAGTGATTGGAAAGATTGGATTGTAGCCACGATCCCCAGGTTCCATACATCTCTCTCTCTCCCTCTCTCTCTCTCTCTCTCTCTCTCTCTGCTGGGGCTGAAGCGAGCAGATGGTGTGGTGGGGAGGGAAGCATAGCATCATGAGAAGGGGGGGGGAGCACATGCAGGCCAGGGAGCGCACTGACAAGGGGAGTGGAAGGGGGGAAGGCGAGTTGTATAGCCAGGTATGTGCTAACGATTTCAAAAAATGCTACGTCGGCATGGAATTGAAGCTGGAAAAAAGTGAGAAATGAAGCAAGTGCAGACAGCGTTGTCGCTAGCAGGGCAAAGGGGTGCGATATTAGCAGGGAGAACGGGCGCGAGGGCCTGGTGTCGACAGAAGCCCGCATCCACCTACGTCTAGCTCCTGTGCATGCCCTATAGCACACAGTAAAATTATATTTTTATCTTGCACAACTCATCGAAGGAGCGCCAGCAAGGAGCTGGAGTGTGATGGATAGTGAGGAGTGTAGAATCAGTACATTTGCAGTTCGAACCTACCATCGGCTTATGTTTTATTTTGGATTGAAGAAGGCATCCATGAGAATTATGAAGACCTCTGCAAAAATTTTGGCATTTTCAATTACTAAAATAAAAACTGAATCGAATGAGATTGAGATACCAACGGTACAACACCATTCATTTATCGAGAAAATTAAAGTGTGAAGGAGAAGACCAGTCGTCGACACAGACAAGGAGTATTAGGTGAGGCGGGGGACGAGGATGGAATACGCAAAGGCAAGGGGTCGTGGCACCGTGCATCAAGCAAGTGATAGTCTTGAATTATGCGAGAAGAGATGCAAGGTTTTATATTTGCATAGTTACACTTCTATAGCACCTCATGTGATTGCCCGAGTTGTTATGAGAGTTTGGCATTAATCATATGTCAGGAGTGTGTGAAGTCGAGCCATGAGGATAGATTGTTTTTAAGATATGCACCGCCGCCACGTGTTGTGAATTTGGCTAGATTAATTTGGTCTTCAAGCTCAAGGAACCATACACTACAACACAACATAGACATATCGACGTGCGTATATCGACGAAATTAACGGGCGTCGCTATACGCGTCGATATATGCGTCTCAATGTACGTCAATATACGCGTGGCAAGGCTTTACTTCCAACGCGTATATCGATGCCTATAGCGACGCAAAAAAAATTGGGGGAAAAAAATGAAACCCGCAAGCAGCAGAGGTCATTTTCGTCTGCGCTCTGCTCAAATCTTGACCTCCACCTGCTGCGCAGGTATTATGCCCCCCCCAACCCCTCTCTCTCTCTCTACATCGTGTGTGTGTGTGTGTGTGTGTAGGGGAGGGAGAGAGAGAGAGAGAGAGAGAGAGAGAGAGAGAGAGAGAGAGAGAGAGAGCGGTGTGTGTGTGTGTGTAGGAAAGAGAGAGAGAGAGAGAGAGAGAGAGAAAGAGAGAGAGAGAGAGAGAAGTGTGTGTGTGTGTGTGTAGGAGAGAGAGAGAGAGAGAGAGAGATAGAGAATTAATGTATGCTTACGAAATTAAAATATAAGAAAAATAATTAAAGAGAGAAATGAAATGAAATGTTATATTAACGTCTTTGAAAGGCCAAAGTGACCTATGAAACATGAGACAAGAAAGTTACAATGTGATGGATCTGATACAAAGTCAGAGTAAGAAGATGACAAAATAAAATATTATGGAATCCTAAACTGCTGGGTATGGACTAAACAGTTAAACCAGCTACCTGGGATAGGTAGATCATAGGAGATCCAGCAGATGTCGCTGGCGGATCTCATCAATCTCCTCCATGGTCAGTAGTCTGACCGGGCGTTATGCATGTCGAGCCAAAGTGACCTAGCTAGATCCTCTGATGCAGCCTTTGTCGATGTTGTGTAGTCCTCCGCAGTCGTGGACGTCTAGATCTCCCTAGCTCAGTCGCTCGTTCGATCAGTAGAGAGATAGGGAAGTATAGAGAGAGAGAGAGAGAGAGAGAGAGAGAGAGAGAGAGATAGATAGATAGGAAGAGAGAGAGGTGGGGAAGTGAAGAGCGAGACAGAGAGAGAGATAGGAAAATAAGGAAATAGAGAGAGAAAGAGAGATAGCGAGAGCGAGATTGAGAGAGAGAGAGAGAAAGAGAGATAGCGAGAGTGAGATCGAGATCGCTTTTTTGAGCAAGAACCATGCAAGGCTTCTGAGTCTTTCTCAAGTTGCTCATCCATCTCCACATTATCTTCTGGCTTGGACATGGAGGCCCCGTCCGATTTACAATCAGGTAGAAAACTTTCATTGGGATGAGAACTTCCATGGCTTGTGCTTTCATCAAGTGCGGCATTGGAAAGCTTTCTCTGACACGCTACCTCGGAATGGAGGCAGGTGGGTTCGTAGACAGAGAAGAAACTATGGAACTAAAAGAGGCAAAGGGGTTTTGTCTGCTACATGCATTTCCATGTACACGTGGGAGTGCACGTATGTGTCTACCCACATAGGATTTGACCAATAAAGACGAGATTTTGACCCCGGTGGTCCTGATCTCCGTACACCTCTGGACCGAGGTGTACGGAGATTCGGCAAGACTAGAGAATGCGAGGTAGTTTACATTGTGAGGAGTATATATATATATATATATATATATTAAAACAACATTCATAATCATTATAGATGGCAACGTCATCAACTAACATGGAGGAAAAGATTGCATGCTCGTGCACGCTCTGCAAGTATCAAATCCTGCGCAAGCGTAGGATATGTAATGAGCATGTGCACAAGTACCGAGAGTTTGCTAGAGAAATCGTACAGAATCTGCGATATGACTCCTACGGAACGGCCATAGATTTCCGTGACATAGCACCTACATCTGCGAGAGAGAGAAAAACGATTATGCGTGAAGGTCTGACCAATATAGAGCCACGGATGGAAGCAGAAAAGGGCTTATAGACAGAAGACGACGGCATGGAGGAGATGTTAGATGCCTTCTTCTAGACAAGCGAGGAGAACGCGAATGAAGCAGCACCAGAAGCCGTGCGCCTATCTCCTGAAGACATGTTGAGGAAGTTGGCATGTCAACCAATCTATGAAGGCGCCAAAATATATGTGCTTTGTACTTGTCTGACATTTTTGAATCTTCAGTCAGTGTACGGGTGGTCAGATGCAAGCGTCACTGCTTTGTTTAGGTACGTAATTTACAAAAGAGATTTTCCGATTGCAACGGTGATGTGCTCGGAGAGCTTTTTAATTTAATGTGGCTTAAACAAGTTATTGCGGGAGAAACTTCTCCCGGTTGGCAATGAAATGCCCTCCTCCAGGCCAGACGCAAAGCAACTTCTGACCTGAGTTGGCTTGGACTACAACAAGATTCATGCATGTTCAAGTGATTGCATTCTTTTTCTCAATGAATTCGCAGATTATTTGTCGTGTCCTAAGTGTAGAGCAATGCGCTACAAACAAGATGCAGTTGGCGAGACAATGCCAGCTAAAGTGTTGCGGCATTTCCCTATTATTCCTAGGATAAAAAGCATGTTTGGTAGTGGTTCCATTGCAAAGTTGATGCGGTGGCATTCTACGAATAGATCCTTTGACGCAACATTTAGGGTGCCCAGTGATTTGAAGGCTTGGAGGCACATTGAAGATACCTGGCCACATTTTAAGAGTGAACCACGCAATTTGCGTTTGGGCATGGCAATGGATGGAGTCAATCCATTTGGCTTGAGAAGCTCGTCATGGAGCACTTGGCCTGTGTGTCTTATCAATTACAACCTCCCGCCGTGGCTTGCTATCAAGAAGGGTCATTTGATTTTAAGCTTGATTGTACCTGGTAAGTTCAAGGTAAAAAACATGGATGTTTATCTAGCTCCACTAGTTGACGAGCTCCAGGAGTTATGGCATAGGATCGACATAGTAGATGCGGTTCAACCAGTAGGACAACAGCATGCAAGGATCCATGGACTTCTTATGTGGACTATGCATTATTGGCCAGGATACGGAGAAGCTTCTGGTAATGGTTATTGATTTACAAAATAATCGCTATTCGCAAGCCCTTTGCCTTGGCCTGATTCATGCTTTGATATATAGAGGACTAACAACCTCGGGATACAATGCGCTATTCTACCTGTCTTCGAAAGACAATTTATCAAGGCCACCACCGTTATCTTCCAGATGGCCATCACTTGCACGAAGTTCAGCTTGGTCGCGTCGAATGTCGTCCTATGCATGTACAAGAGTTGCGTCGCCGATGGGAGAAACATGAGGGGCAACCTATTCCAAGAATGAAACGTTTGTCCATTCTCCATACGTTGTCGTACTGGGGTGATCTACTAATTAACCATTTGCTGGATCCAATGCATATATTCAAGAATGTGGGAGAGCTCCTCTGGAAGACAATCATGGGAATGAAAGACAATCAAGATTCATGAGATGATTTGCAGTCGGTTGGAAAGATGCCAGAGCTGTGGCCTTTCACCAATGTAGCTGGTCAAACAAAACTTCCAAGAGTGCCATGGGTATTGCTAAAAAACGAAGAGAGACAAGTGAAAAGGGTGATTTCAGAGTTCAGGACGCCAACAGGATATATGCAATGTCTCAAGATAGCATTCACCCGTGACGATCAACTGTCAAGGTTGAAATCCCACGACTGGCATAAGTTCTTGCAATTCATTCTTCCAATTGCGATCAAGGGGTGTTTAACGGAGGAAGTGCGGACCTGCATATACAAGATTTCAGAGCTAGTGCGGTGGATCTCTTCCAAGGAGATACTGGAGGAATCTATTGTAGTCGCAAGGGCTAACTCCATTGAGGCAGTTTGCATGATTGAGAAGTATCTACCCACGAGCTGCCTAACTATCCAAATGCACTTGCTCGTCCATGTAGTAGATGAGGTTGCAGTGGCAGGTATAGTCCACAACCGTTGGATGTTCTTTCTAGAGCGGTTCATGAAAACACTTAAGGGTTTTGTTCGCCAAAAAGAGCGTCCAGAGGGGAGCATGGCAGAAGGATGGCTGGTGCAAGAGTCTCTTGTATTGACAACCGAGTTTCTATCCCTTTCTGACCCAGAAATGCCTCGACTGTGGAGCGATGAAGAGGATGCAAGACTGGTGGGAGAGGAGCCGCAAGGGCAAGGGGTGCCGAAGAAAATGAACCTGGCCATGCGAGAAAAGATCATGAAGTTCTGGATACTAAATTCAGCGCCGATGAAAAAAAGGCTTGAAAGGTACGAAGAAGAGAAAGAGAGACGCAATCTAGAGCAACATGATTTCAGGCGAAGTCGAACGACTAGAGGATTACCCTTGCCAGAATATCTCGCTCCTCTACCTGAATTCCCTACAATGGCATGGTTGGAGAAGACAGTGAGAGCAGCTCGACAGATCGGAGAACCCATATCTCTAGAAGAGGAAGAGTTGGCTATTGGATGTGACTGGAAGTATCATACATACATGACATTGTGGTCGCATGGAAAGCATTTCAGAACACAACAAATTGACAGCAGAAGAAACAAGTTTGATAGTGGGGTAATGGTTAGTTTCATGCAAAAGAGTAGGGCCAATGCTAGAGACAGGAATGAGAGCACTAGCAACCTGGATTACAGTGGTCTGGTGTCAGATATCCTGAAAGTAAGCTTCAGGCGGTTTGAGATGTTTTTGTTGGATATGAAGTGGTTCAAGGTGATTACTTCTGGTCGCAATGCAACGGTACGCAGAGATGGAAACAAGCTTGTGCAAATAGATTCTACAAAGACTTGGACGGATGCGAGCGACACATTTGCTCTCCCTGAACATTGCGAGCAAGTGGTCTTTGTACCGGACCCTCGAGAGCGACAATGGTGGTTTGTGGTTCAGGTTGCTCCAAGAAATAAACAAGTATTTGAAGGGCAAGATCTCCTAGAGGAAAGTCAGTCAGACGACGTCCATACTACTGTGACATTAGATGAGATGGACGAAGGTATGGCAGAGGAAGCTGACAGATATACGAGGGATGACGCAGATGAGCCAGAATTGACACTTGTAGATGAAGATGCAATGGATGAAGACAATCTGCCAGAACGAGTTGGGGCAGAGTTATGTTTGCAATTAGAGATAAACGATGATACGTGCAAGATCTTATTGATGATGCCTCACCCGTCAAGGCCTCGGCCTGTAAGTGTTTGTGTGAAGACTTTGATTTAAAATTAAGCTTAAAGTTAATTTAAACAACTGTGTTATTACGCTTTATTTTACTTTCTTTGTGCAGGACTTTAGTATGGCAGACGAGATTCCTGATCCCGCTTCCATGAGTGCAGATGCATTCATGGGCTTCGTTACACGGATGACGCCTGCTCAGATGGCAGAGGCTTCTCAATACTGGGTAGCCAGAGGCACGGGTACTATGCCTCCAGGCTTCACACCCGAGGGACCGACGCCTAGGTAGGGGACGCCTACGGAGTTTAGGACGCCTATGGGTTAGACGCCTTCTTCTTCCATCACGGCCGCTTTGACACCTAGGGGTGGGGCGGAGGCGGGTACGTCCTCATCTCTGTAGCACAGGCGCACTCGCCGATCTCGGCGATTGTCAGGTGGAGGTGGTGGTTGCTGTGGAGGAGGGTCCACAGATGCTTCGACCCCTCCTCGCTCACGACCCCCGTCTTACCCAGGCACACCTCTCGACACACCTCTTGGCACACCTCGGACACCTTGGGGGGCACACGATCCTAGTGCCTCCAAGCTCTATATTGTATGGGGAGATGGTTCTGTTGACATGGATAGAGTCGGGATTGAGATGCGACAGCGGATTCGCCAGCTCGTGGAGCTACAGTTTTCGACGAGCATTCTGACGTCTTGGGATCAGCAAGACAAGGAAAAAGTCACTTACATAGTGGAGACCATCCTGAGAGAGTACCAGCCTGCTCCGGGTTCTTCCGTTTTTTCGGCGCGGTGGATCAAGGGTGTTGCATGTGACACCATCAAACATCGACGAGATGCAGCTCGGAAGGCTTTCACGAACGGCTCGTCAAAGCCTTCGGGCATCCCACACGAGACGTGGCTGCAGATCAGGGAGGATGATCGAAAAGCGGCCACGCGGTTCAGACAACAGCGTGAGGCCGCGCAGGTATGACAGATGACTAGGGGGACATCTCATCTTGGCAACGGAGGCTTCGACACCTTTCGCTATGAGTTTGTGAGTTTCTAATCCAATCTTAACTATGGCGTTTTTAAAATGCGATGAATCATGTATTCTTATTTCTTTGATTTTTGTATAAACACAGAATCTTGCGATGCATCGAGCTCCATCACACGAGGAGGAGTCAGATGGATATCGCAGAGGTATCTATGAAGTACTGAATCATCTTGAAGCTTCAGGAGAGCCTGTAGACTAGGAGGCCTTACAGTCTCGCTGATTGCTTGAGGTGAGACGTGAATATGTGTGAGTCGATTTAATTAAGTTAGTATATGTGAAGTAATATCAATACTAATTTTGTGAGTTGTCCTATGTGCAGGTTGCGATGCCTAGTCATTAGTGGACCAGATTTCATCTATATGCTTTGTGAGACACAGACACGCTTCTGTGTCTCTTTTTTGTACAAACAATTAGTGTTCAGACAATTATTGTTTCCCTTATGGTTATGATTATTGTCATTGTCATTGTATAGACAGTTATTGTTTCTCTTTCTGGTTATGCTTATGGTTATTGTTAATTTTGTTTATGGTTATGGTTATCTGTATTATGATTTTGATCAAAGTGTTTATAGCCGGTTATGGTTTTAAGTTATGTTTATGCTTTTAAGTTATGGTTATGGTTCGTTATGGTTATGCTTTTAAGTTATGGTGATGCTTTTAAGTTATGGCTATGATTTTCAGTTGGTACGGTTGTCTTTCATTGGCCTTAAATCTCATGTGAGATCCTACATGGATAGCATGTAGGAGGCGTATACATGATATGGTTTTTTTTGAAAAGTTTATGTAAAAACAAAGGGAACTCTGCCGAAATTTTTGCGCGCGGTAGCATGGTTGATATTTAGGTGCTGCTCGCTTTCTTGGGCAGAGGGCAGGAAGTCTGGCTGTGACTGTGTCCATCTTTTAACTGGGCACAGGCCAAGCTACCTGCCCTCTGTCCAAGAAAACATTTTCTGCTATGGTCGTCGCTATGCCCGTCGCTATGAGCGTTGCTATCCGCGTCGCTAATAGCGACTGGTTTCACAGCGACGTGTATAGCGACGAGCAACGTCGATAACACCTGTTTTTGTTGTAGTGATATAGTTTATAAAGTTATTTAATCTAGCTTGTCCACAAATGACAAGGAAATCTCTTGAATGCGAGGTACTATCAACTACTAATTGATTATGTTTTGCTCATTAATGCTTAGGAGGCACAGGGCTAGAAAAATACATTTTTCCTAACTAGTGAAAATAAGGGAAAACTTGAAAGTCTCCCAAGTTTTAGGTCAATTAAAATTTGAAGATTTTGCCGATAACTACACTAAAACATGTAAATTTCTCGATTTTTTTAAGGCAAGCTCAAAATCTAATTGGGATTTTACAATTTTTAGTCGATTAAAATACAATGGATCTTGGGTTTTTTCTAACACTGCTCTTGTACTTCAGCAATTTGCTCTTAGGAATAAAGAATGTTTGAAGGGAATTTGCTCGATTATTTCGTGGCTCGAAAATACTCGCTCGCCAATTTGTATAACCCTATTGAAAGAAGATTTGTCTATAAGCTATGCAGCTACTCAGGTGAGCTACAATGCTCTGGGATAAGGCACAACAATTTGTAAGTGCTTTTGATATACTGCATTGTGATGTCAACAACATAATAAGTATTCCCCCCCCCCCCCCCCCCCCCCCTTTTATGTCTTGCCTAGTCCATTGGTCACACACACACAGATTCGCCGATCTAGGCAGTGTGTAGATACTCATCTTGGTGCAGATTCGTCGATTTAGGAAGCACATTAATAACCTTCAGATTTATGATTTTTAAACAATATCCAATGCAGATCCGCCGATTTAGACAGCATTAGTGCATATTCGCCGATTTATGCAGCACGTTTTATTGGTGTAGACTCGCCGGATGAGGCAACACTGATCACAAAATCATGCTGCAGTGGCTGGCCACCACTGTAACTAGTGTGATTTTGTTACCCGCAATGGGTATATGTTGGCAGATGGTTGAATTTGGATTTGGAATTGGTATATGATGATTTTCTGTCGCGACAGTATTTATGAAAGTGAACTTGAGATTGATGAGATTTGATTTATACAATGATGAGTGTGACCAATGATATCCTGGTTCATCAGGGTATGACATATACTACTTATTCTAGTGGTATGGGACACTAGAATAGGTAGTATGTGGATGACAGCAGGCATAAGCAATGCTGATTAGTTTCATTGTTTTTACTATATGTTAGTTTTGACACAGATTCTAATCACTGTTTTTGACAAGTATTGTTTGCAGATTTTTTTTATTTTTGCAACTGAGGACAGTTGCTTTCCAACGGAGAGGTATGTTATGGAATTGATATGTTATTCTTTATTGTAGCTGACAGGTGGAAAAGGCTTGACCGAGCTAAGCTATTGCAAAAGGATATTACATTTTATGTATATTTATTCAAGTGCTCTTTTATGAGCTTTGGCCATATATGACCGGCCGGCCAATTTGTAACCAATTTGACCATTCAAGAAATCTATAAAACAAATACGTGCAAGAGGAAAATGGTCACTCTTGCACGGGGGGAGATTGCACCCAGTGTCCGTCTCAATCTTCTCTTCTCTCCTCTCTTCTCTCTCGCCGTGCTGACGTAGCACTCCGCTCTAGGAGGTGCGTCTGCACGTGCTCTTCTACTCTCTCTCGCTCTATGTCTCTCTCTGTTCGCGTATGCGCATCCGTTTGTAGCAGTACTTCTCATTGTGGTTCTTTATGGCGATGATTTGTTGATCACTGGACCAAATGAGAGAAATATTGCTCAATTTAAGGCTGATTTGAATGCTACTTTCAAGATAAAATATTTGGGGCTATTGCATCATTACTTGGGTATACAGTTTAAGTAGTGTGATCGTGGTATTGCCTTGTGTCATAAAAGTTACATACAGACATTACTGTGTAAGTTTGGACTTAAGGATTGCAAACTATTGCCACTCCCATGGAAACAGGTTTGAAGTTGAGTCTACATGATGCTGGTGATTATGCTAATGTCACTCTTTACCAAACTGATGTTGACTGCCTCATTTATGTATGCAACACGAGGCCGGATATTCAGTTCGCAGTCTCACAGGTCAGCAGATTTATCATAGCCCAGGGTATAAGAATTGGCAGATTGTCAAGAGTATTTTTTGCTACCTTAGTGGCACTTTACATCTTGGATTGTTTTATCCCAAGACAGGATCATTGCTGCCAGACTTACATGCTTTTTCGGACTCAGATTGGGCTGGTTGTTTTGACACGAGAGTGTCCACAAGTGGTTTTTGTTTCATTCTTGGAAGTTCATGTATATCATGGTTGAGCAAGAAGCAACCTACTATGGAAACTTCTGGTTGTGAGACTGAGTACAGGGGAGTTGAGTGTGTATGGCTCAAACGTCTTATAGCTGATTTGGGTGTTGGACAGGAAACTACCAGTACTATCTACACTGACAGTCAGAGCGTATTGACAGCTAGAAGGAACCCAGTTTTGCATGCTCACACAAAGAACATTGAGGTGCATTACCACTATGTCAGGGAGAGGCTCTCAGCAGAAGAGATCAGCTTGGCTTATGTACCAACACAGGAAAACCTTACAGATATTTTCACAAAGGCATTGTCTCATGAGAAGCTTGAAGCTTTTCGCAAAGCTTTGGGCTTACTCCCCTTTGTGGACTGATCATGTCCTTAGGGAATGGAACTTCCCTTTACTCATGTGCCAGCTCTCTTTCACCATATCACTCCAAGGGGATTTGTTACCATATACATGTGGTAGTGATGTGTGTGAACACACTAGGACCGCCGGGGCATTTTTTCCCTCTTTAGGATATTTTTCCCTCATGCATTGTATATACGCCCATCACTCTAGGGCTATCTATCTTTCCATTGCACACTAAGTAATACATTCTCTATTGTGTGCCTTGAGCTTTCTTTGTCTTCTCCAAGCTGTGTGCATTTCTCTGCGACCCTAATTCCAACGACTGCTTCATTCTTGAATGATCATGTTATTTGTTGTTTTGGGGCACCAACAAAAATTGTATCCGATAGGGGGACACACTTTCCTAATGATGTTTTTGAGGATCTCACTTCTTATTTGTACATTAGAAATAATAAAACTTATAAGCCTACTAGCAACGAGCAAGTTGAGAGCACCAATAAGACTTTAGTTACCATTTTGAGGAAAACAGTGGATATGAATAAGAGGGATTGGGACTAGAAACTACCAACAGATGTGTGGGCGTATAACACTACTTTTAAGGTGGCCATGGGTTTCACTCCTTTCTCTTTGGTCTATGGTCAAGACCGTGTGCTACCAAAATTGAGCACGAGCTTGCCATTTTGGGTTTATGCATGGATTTTTGCCTTTGGAAGAGAGGTTGGGGAAATTAGAGCACCTAGATGAGTGGGGGTTGAGAGACTATTTACACCAAGAGGTAGCAAAGAAGCATCAAACAAAACAAAGAGCAAAGAAGGCTAAAATCTATGACTTTGAGAATGGGCAATTAGTTTTATTGTATGATGCACGTCAATGGGACGTGATTTTGCACAAAAACCAACTTTGATAAAATTAAACCTTATTGGATGTGGTCTTGTTCCTTGTTCCACATGATGGTGGTGAGTCTTCTCTTTGATCTCTCTACTTTGATGGAGCTTGTAGCGGCAAAGAGAAACTTGGAAGTTGTGGTATTCTCATATACCCACCCAAGGGGGATGTTATTTTATTGGGGGTTCTTTTGAGCGATCATTTGAGTAATAATTTGCAGATTATGAAGCACTTTTGATTGGTTTGAGAGCACTACTTCTTCTAGGAGCAGTCGATGTTCATATTTATGGAGATTCACAACTTGTGGTGACACCAATTTCATAGCAACGCCCACACCCTTCACCCTTTGATGCACTACTATAGCCTTTTATCACGTGACCTCTTCACCCATTTTACCTCTTCCGCCGTTACCTTTTTGCCTTATCAAGAGAACGGGGTTGCAGATTCCCTTGCTTTGATGCCCTGTTTGGATCTTTCACCCAAAATTTTGATAGCTCCTTGCTGACAGCCTCGTCCATCCATGATGACCCTTGGGATATGTTCTAGAATGTTTAATAATTGGGACTAGAGAGGTTACGTAATCATCTTACGAGTTTGCAAACCACCCACCCTACCACTTTTGATTCCCTCATTTTATCCATGACTCGCAGACTTATTCACCTTTTTGATATAAATTTCCTCACTATTGACCCTTTCCGTTTGCTTATGGTTCTATAGCCCAATGGAAACTTTGGGTTCACACTAGCAGGCTAGTTTTCCCCGTAGGACGCCACTTTTCCAAAAACAAATTGGGAGCGAATGCTATTGTTTATGTTTGTATCATTGCATGCAATTTATCTGCATATACATGTTTATTTTTGTTGTGCTGTATTTTTTTGCATTCATTTGGTCACCGCGTATGCCATGATTGCCTAAAACCATCGCACTTGATCTTAGTCAAGAGAAGTTTGTTGTTTTGCAGTGCCCAAGAAATAGGAGTTTTGCAGTGGGATTGTGAATGAGCGAGGTCATCATGACATGGACTGACATGAAGTGCCAAACCGTTTTTATGTTTGCATTTTGATTAATTTTTAGATGCTCACTCAATTTGTAGAAGCCTAAGGTTGAGTTTTGTTTAGAAGTAGCATGATTTAAAAGAAATGAAAGGGTTCATTGAGTTGGTGTCTGCTCGTGAAGGAGAAGAGGTGCAAGGGGCCAAAGTCCGACATTTCCAAAGTCCGACTACTGATGGAGAGTATGCTGTGAGATTTTTGTTGCATTTTTAGCGTTGATGTCTAAATTTTGTGTGTATGCTCTCCATAGATGAGAGGGGGTGAAAGACAAGCTCTTATGATTTGAATTGAAACCACAGAGAGAGAGAGAGAGAGAGAGAGAGAGAGAGAGAGAGAGAGAGAGAGAGAGAGAGAGAGAGAGAGAGAGAGAGAGAGAGAGAGAGAGAGAGAGAGAGAGAGAGAGAGAGAGAGAGAGAGAGAGAGATTCTCCCTGTGTGGTAGTCGAGGAGAGATAGGGTGCTACTCTTGCTGCCATAGTCGAAGATTAGAGAAAGATAGATAGATAGATAGAGATAGATAGATAGAGAGAGAGAGAGAGAGAGAGAGAGAGAGAGAGAGAGAGAGAGAGAGAGAGAGAGAGAGAGAGAGAGAGAGAGAGAGATTCTCCCTGTGTAGTAGTTGAGGAGAGATAGCGTGCTACTCTTGCTGCCATAGAGAGAAGAGAGAGAGAGAGAGAGAGAGAGAGAGAGAGAGAGAGAGAGAGAGAGAGAGAGAGAGAGAGAGAGAGAGAGAGAGAGAGAGAGAGAGAGAGAGAGAGAGAGAGAGAGAGAGAGAGAGAGAGAGAGAGAGAGAGAGAGAGAGAGAGAGAGAGCTTTTGAAAGGGCTTTTCCATGTGGAGTATCAAAAGGAGATAGGGAAGAAAACTAAAAGGTTCCCCATGGAGCTAGATAGCAATCACTATATGGAGATTGGGGATCTAAGTAGCCAGGATTTTTCAAAGCTGGAACTCTACAGACGCTACCATCCTACTTAGGAGATAATGAAGATAAATCAATGGTGTAGAAAACAACCAAACTAGAAAGGCCAAGAAAAACCTTGGATGTGGCTAATCTACAATCCATTATGTCAACACCAGTTTAGTGCACAATCACCTTGGGAGAACTGCTGAGATTAAAACCACAGTGGTGGGGAGATATACAAACCACCAAGGAGAAGATGGGGCTAGAAGAATTATCTCAAATGGACTTGGAAAAATTTCAAAGCAAAGATATACAAACTAAAATTGTCAGGTCACTACCTATAAACAAAGAAGGGGACTATTGCAAAGGAAATGGGAGAAATACTACCCTTCCAGTACAATAGAATGATATAACTACCATAGCTATTTTAGAAAATGGTGCAGGCATTGCCATAGCAACCAAAGCTATATGGACATATAGAGAAACCAATGGGCTTACTTGAGAATGTGATAGTCACTTCATGCGAAATTGGCTACCAACACACTTTTTCCACTGTAGATTTTGCAAAGAAAACTATGAAATCATCTTGGGAAGACCATTTATGAGACAGATACAACTAGTTCAATATTGGGGCAACCATTATCTCTATCTGAAACAAGTAAGGGAAATCACCGAGGTAAACTTGAAAGATCATTCCTACAGGGATGTCTTGAGGATAGCAATACAATAACTAGACTTTGAGACCATTGTAGAGACTAAGTTACTACCTTTAGGGATACATAAAGACGCTCCAATTTGGATGTGTAGGGATTCTCAATTAGGAAGTTTTCAAAGGGAAGACTGCAATCTAGATAGAGAGGTGAATAATGTGGAATATATATCAGGACCGTTCCTTGAACATTTGTTCAAACCCTTTAAATGGACTCAGATCCTGGCCACAAGGGATGTATGCATTAATGAATCAACACCTACACAATTTTGTGATGCAGAAGGCTATGACATAGTCCCTATCCAAATGGTATTATAAAGCTAATCAAAACCAAAAAAGTTGAAGCGAATCGGATCAAAAAGTTCAACGGTATTTTTCACCAACTAGTCAGCTAGGCAAACAAGACTGAATGATTGAGGGGTCTTAGTTTTGAGAAATTTTCAATTCAAGAGTATGCAATTAGACTCGATGAGCTCATTGGTTAGGTAACTGAAAGGAGGCATCGGGAAAGTCCAAGTATGTATAGCCTCGTAGGCTTTTTCTTGTTTTCATTCTAGACCTTAGAGAAGTAGCTTTGAGTTGTGGATTTTGTCAACCTTCTATGCTCTCCTATGGAGTATGTGCTGACTCTTACTCACCCATTCATGAGGGGTAAGTTTCTAACTACATCTAGAAGTGTTTTGATCACCACATTGTAAACCACAGGAGCTACAAGGAGCACATCAACACATGGAAATCTGGGAATGGTTAGGGGAAAAATGCTAAGACCAGCTACACCTGACACCCAAATCTCACCAAAATTAGACCAGAGGATCATCACTAGGGGAAAAACACATTGCTAAGCTCCAAAGTGCAAAAAGATTCAAAAAAATGACCTAGCATCTTTGGTGTGCCGAAGAAAAAGGAGTTAGATGGGGACTTAATTTTACAAATGTTTTGAGACCGTCATGTTAAGGAACTGTGGAGATTTAGGGTTGCAACTAAGGCTCAGTCATCAGTATAGGACAATAAGACCATATTCACTCCGCAAAGTGACATTTTGCACCACAATGCAAAATCTTGACCCAGCTCACCTCAAAATCAAGGGGGGCACTCTTTAGAACATAACCTCATTAGGAACAACATCAGCTACTAGGAAACAAACCAAGGGTTCCAAAAGTTGTCAATGACCTATTAGAAGCTAGATAGGGCAAAAGCAAGGCCTAAAATGCAATAAAGGGTAACTTCTAACTTCGGTGCACCGAATATGAATCACTAGCATGGCACCATTTTTTGGCACCCACTTCTACAATAGCATGTTTTCCTTCCCCATCACAAGCACTACATCACCTTGTAACATATTTTTCATGCAAAATACTCATAAAATGCACTATGCCACATCCCATAGTCATTTGTGCCCAAATCTCACTTTTAGCTTTCCAAATGATATTTGTTATAAGACCCATTAGAGCACCAAAAATAAGAAATGGGCATAAATAACCCTCTTTTTATCTTAGGCGTACCTAAGATAGAAATCAAAATGGAAGAGCCTAACTTGCATCTATGATACAGAGATATGTTCACAATAGTCCCATTAAACACTTGCCCAAGCTCCATCAAGTTTGACAAATCCTCACTTAGTCAATTACCAAAAGTACTGAATGCGATCTAGTGGACATATGATTGTTCACATCTACCATCATAAAAGTGCAAAAGCTCTCAAGATTCTTTAAGATCACCACCAACACTTATATTTTCTATACAATCCATATGACATCATTTTGTATGTACCTACACCCATCTTCATCTTAGGCGCGCGGAAGATAGAATTTGTCAAAATTGTAATTTTTAGGGCTCATTTTGCTTATTTAGTTATGCTACTTGGTTGTAACTTGCCAAAATTGGCTAATCTTTGGATGTGCTCATACACTGTCACTTTATCTCTCATCTACCTTGGGATCTCCAAATAAAAAGACCATGAAGTTGAAATTTGCTAAACTCCCACCATATCAGCTAGAGGAAGACTCCTTGAAAGAGGCAAATGTCACCTAGTTGGCAAGAGATCAATTGAATAGACAACATGTCACTATCTACCACAGATCATTCAAGAGTGCACGTGGAAACAAAGGTGAAGTGTAGATGCTACCAAGGGAAGCTCAAGGCCTCATCAAAGAACACGCAATTTGACCACTTTGGGAAAAGATTAGCCTTGAGGACTACATAGAAATGCACTCTTACGGTGTCGATTTAAAAAGAGAATATGAATTCTTGCACAATATCATAGAGGAAGAAAGATCCACCATATCTGATCTCAGTGACTCTCCTATTAAAGTTCACATAACAGAGGACCAAGTGATAGAAGCACTCAAGATTTAGAAAGGAGGAAAACTTATGAGGAATAGAAAGTTACCAACCACTGGTATCTTCATCAACCAATCATCCTCCTTTTTGGAGTTGAAGAAAAGGGAAATAGAGTCGGCGTTGCGGCTCTATCACCAACATTTTCACTTCACTGCCAAGAGACCGCGAAGGTATACAATTCCCAATCTTGCCATGGCTTCCACCTTCACTCAAGCATCAAATAAAGAGGGGATAACAGAAGTGAACCACACGCAATACATCTACACTACCCTCACTGGTGTGAAGAAGCCAGAGAACATCACATTTTTTGGAGCTCCAGAAGTGCTCACCAAAATTGCCTATCATGTTATAGGCCAAGTAGAGCATTTATCACCTGCCCCAGAGCAAAATTTATGGTTTCTCAACAAGACCAACGAGGATTCAAAAGTGCAAAGACTGGCTCCACTAGTGGCAAAAAGACTACAGACTCGATTAGTTGGTGTACCAAGTCAAGAACCCACATCATCCGGAGCAACAAAAGAATAAGGTAACAAAGAGGAGGAAGTGCAAGAAGAGGAAGACACTCCTCTTGAAAGAGGAAGGAAAGAGAAAGGGAAAGCTAAAGTGGATGAAGTAAATTAGACCAAGAGAAAAAGTTCAACAGTAGTTATCGAAGAACCAAGACTCAAAAGAGAAAAGGTGGCTTTTGAGCTAGAAAGAGGGGTCAAAGCAGATTTTGAGGAAACGTGAAAACCATCTCCAAGAAGAGTCAAAATTTGAACTAAACACCCAATGTTTAATAAAAAGGATGACCCTCCAGCTTTCCTAGAGCATTTTTATCATAAAGAGAAACAACAACAAGAATATGCCCAGACACAAGAAGAAGCCAATGTCCATCCTCAGGAGAATTCACCCAAACCACTAGAAAACTCTACTACTGAAGTTCCACACTTCTCTCCCACGAATAAACCACCATAGCAAGAGACTACACTAAAGGAAACAGCAACGAGAACTTTCCCAGGCACAAGAAGAAGCCAATACCATCCTCAAGAGAATTCACCCAAACCACCAGAAAACTCTACTACTGAAGTTCCACTCTTCTCTCCCACAAATACACCACCACAGCAGGAGACTACATCAAAGGAAACCATTCCCATTGCTACCAATCTGGAACTTGACTTTGAACCACTCATTAGGAAGAGGATGGGGTCTAGGAGGGCATCTTTATTTTCCATGAGATTATGGAGGTGATTAACATTTTGTCAAATAGTTACATGTGTGCAAGAATGGTGGGTGTGTAAGAGAGGTGTAAGAGTGGTCAAAGGATGCACTTTCCCCCCAAAAAGGGGGTGGACAACTTAATGATTTTTTGCCTTCCATAACTCCTACATACGATCTTTGGTTTGAGCGAAGACTATAGATCTAGAATATACACGTCAATCGAGCTTTTTTCATAGAGATATTATATGATATGGTTTTACCCGCTAAATTTTAAATTTCATTTCGGGGGGGGGGGGGATTTGAGCTCAAATAAACTAGTCGTTCTACCTGTTTGAATTCAAAAGGTATCCTTTGATTACTTTCTTAATACTAGAGCTTTGACTCCTTGAAACTGCCAAATAAAGAGGCCCTCCTAGACCCCATGCTCTTTCTAATGTCAACAAAATTGTTAAGGAACAAGATACTAAACCAACTAGTCCCACAACCACACCAACTCCTCAATCCAGCCAACCAAATGAGCTAATGGCTAAGACTCAAGACACACAAATGGATCAGCCGGATGTGAGCAACACAAGAACATTGGAGAATTTGGAGGACATAGATGAATATACATAGTAGACAAAATGAAGGATGAAATCTATGCTCGCCACCAGCACAAGACCACTAGAGAATTTAGAGGACATAGATGAATGTAGTAGACAAAATGAAGGATTAAATCTATGATCGCCACCCACATCTACATAGTGTATACATGTGTCTATGCTAAGTTAGGAAAGACTAGACTTGGACAATATATGTGTCGAGTAATACAAAGAATCCATAGAATTCAAAGAACAAGAATTGGCTAAACTCACAACAAAGACAAAAATGGATTTGGAAACTCTCCACACAACAAATAAACAACATGAACAACAAGTCACAAAGGCCACTATAGCTCTACAAGAATCAAAGTCTACGATGCAATGCCTACAAATTTAGCTTAGCATTGAAAATACACTGTTAGCCCAGGCCAAAGCAAGGTGTCAAGAAAAAAATGCACTTCTAAATCAGCTAAAGGATAACTCAACAGTAGACACACTACATGGCACAGATACTGTCTATCAAACAATGGAGCAGAAGGTTAAATACTTAGAGATGGAGCTAATTCTGGAGCATATGCAAAGAAGAGAATTGTCCATTAGCTTCATGTAGCAAGAAGGAAATACCAAAAGTAGATTGCTCAGTTTAATAAGGAGTTAAGCAAGATTAAAGAAGCTGCCGTGACACATGCAACCACATTGGGGGATGAGCAAGTCACTGCCACAATGCAAGATAAGGATACCCTTCAGTTCATGGATCTTGAAATCCGAACCGCTGAAGAGGCCAATCTTCTTGAGCTTGGAATTTCTCAAGTAGAAGTGGAACCTTCCACTACTCCAAAAATCCTGACAGTTGAGGAGGAGGAAGATACAAGAGGAAACATAGACAATTTGGAAGGAGGAAATGAAATGGGAAGGACGAATTATACACTCAATCAATGTCAATCTACTCAATCCCTCCACAATCAATGCAACGTGGCATCAACAAGCTCTCCCTTACCCTCTCATTAAATTCAAATTCCTCCAAATCAAAGAAAGACTCCTCGAGGATCTCCATGCCAATCATGCACTACAGCACCCAGAATGACGAGAGATCCAGCTTCGCAGACATCCCAAGCATCTAATTTTGTTCACAAATGCACCATTACTAATCAAACAAGATCATGTGTAGTGCTTGGTACCGAGAGTCAAAAATTGGTAGCAGCACCTTCTCCTCCAATTAAAAAGACCACCCTAGCTTAACTACCCCCGTTTTCCACCACCTCAAAATAACCAATCAACAGAGTCATACATGGTGGAGACACTCTTCAATCATACAGTTATTTTGGGGTATCTCAAATTTGGCATGCATTATGCTAGAAAAGATTACAAAAATGCTCCTCACCTGTTTGCAAACCTTTCATAGGGAAAAACAAATAGATGTTGCACGGGTGTCCTTCCTTGAAGGTACATGATTAAAAAAATTCTCAAAAGAAGGCTCATCCTCAATCACAGGCATCAATCTTGCAACATACTTCTTCGATTTGTAGCCATTCACACATGCTTTATGTGGGGTACCATCCAAGTCAGCAAGCTAATATGTGCCATTTGGAAACTTGTTTAAGACCAAGAAAGGACCTTGCCACTCGATTTGAACTTCTTTTGAAAAGTTCTATCAAGCTAACTATTGTAACAAAGCACCATGTCACCCTTCTTGATGTATTTTTCCTTCACCTTCTCATTGGCATTTGCTTGATTTTTCTTCAAGACCTAGTTATGATGCTCAAAATCTAGCAGCCAATGTATTTTTTTTGGACACCGACCTTGAAATATTACTCAAGTTTTTGGCGAGAAAATGAATCTAAATTTATGAATTTGGCGAGTAAAATATTCTAAAATTAAATTTATAATGTTTTGAACAAATTTTTTAATTTAGACCTTAATTGGTCATTTTTTTCAATCTCACATGTAAGGATAAAAGGAACATCTCTTACAACTTTTTATATAATAGAGAGAAGTGATTTAAGTAGTGCCACCTAGACTTTTCAAATAAGTATCAATGTCACAACACACCTTATATGTACTAGGGTTTTGCTAGGAGACAAGATCTTGTTGAGTAGGGTAAGGTCTTTGAAATCTAAATGAAAACTAAATGAGGAAGTGTGAAGATCTCAGACCTCCTACATAAAATCTAGTCAATCAAACCTACTTGGCCCTCAATCTCCCCTACCACCAAGCTCTTCAGTGGGCATATCTTTGGTGACTAGCTACCCCAAAATATAAAAACTTATAGCAAAGTCTGGTGAAAAACATCTTAAGGTCTACACCAATGAGAGCCAAAAAAAAGCTTAAAAGTTTTCAAGATTCGCCAAGTTGGCAATTTTTAGCCAAAAAAAATACACTGCTAGCAACCTGTCTAATTGTACATATTTCAAATTTAGAAGCCTCTCATTGAGTGTATCATTAGGCTCACTACAAGATCTATCATCACCTTCAAAGTTGGTATCTCCTCTTTAATAAGGAAGTAAAGCCTCTTTGCCAAAAACTAGATGGAAGGGAGAGAAACCTATACCTGATTTGCTGGCAGTCCTGTAAGCCCATAGAGCACAAGGTAGCTCTAATTCTTAAGTCTTCACATTATTTCTTGTCATATTTGTAAGCATCCTTATGAATCCTCCATTAAACCTCTCGTTTATTCCATTGCATTGGTGATTATATGGAGTAGTAAACATGTGATGCACATGAAGCTTCTCACATAGATAATCCAAGTCCAGCTCTACTCTGAATTGTGGACCCTTTTCAAAAAGTAACTCTAATGGCATGTCAAATTTGTAGCAAATATATTATATACAAATTGGAAAACATTTTCTTAACAGCGTTGGCCTCGGCCCACCACTTGGATAGATAGTCAACAACAGTAAGTATGTAACATTTGCCTTTAGCTATCATAGGTAGAGGACCCATTTCATCAATAACCCACTTCTCAAAAACATCATAAGCCCCGATGGTGCCTCTAACTTTTTCTTTTAGAACCCTATTTTCCATGCTTTGTCAATCTTACAAGACTTAAACCAATGATGAATATCATGTTGAGTACTTGGCCACCTGTACCCTTCCTGCAAGGTTTTATGCAAAGTGATATATAAAGCAAAGTGAGCACACATAACATAAAATTGAATATAACTTTAACATCAAATACACCCACCTCCAAGTCCTTTACAACTCCCAAGTACTTCACCCTTGATTGGTCGGTAAGTTTTATACAAAAACCTGAATTATTCACCATGTTGAGTCCCAACTCTTTTATAAAAAAATCTTGAGTAATAATGCATACCTGTGCACCTCCATCAGCATAAGCCTTTTCAATACACTTACTCTTACACCATGCATCCATAGTAGGGCATATATTAGGTATGCCATTCAAAGACAGGACTCTCACGAGCCCCCTAGCAGTCTT
Source organism: Adiantum capillus-veneris (assembly GCF_014529385.1). Classification (NCBI taxonomy): domain Eukaryota; kingdom Viridiplantae; phylum Streptophyta; class Polypodiopsida; order Polypodiales; family Pteridaceae; genus Adiantum; species Adiantum capillus-veneris. The sequence goes on from NC_140939.1 coordinate 139,885,269, forward strand.
CTTCTTCATGAGGTTGACGACATACTTTAATTGCCTCTTTAACTTAGGACACATCTCCATGAGTTTCCCAAAGGTATCATCAGCCTTTATACTCACCAAATCAGGCCTTCAACTATAATTTGGTTTCCCTTCTCCCAAAGGAAAGGAGGATGCACTGTAATGTCACTTGAGTTTTCTCTTCCTCTTTTACCAGCACTTGTTCCAATCTATTTCCCTCTTTTATTCAAAATCCACTAATCTTGAGCGGCTAGTTCTAAGTTGGTAGCCTAGGCAATCTAAAACAAACAAAGTAAAAGAACTAAAACCCTAGAAGCTAGCCCTAAGCGGTCAAACATAGCCAACCCTAAGAAACTAAACTAAAATGGCCGAACTAAAGACAATGCCTTTACAAGGCTTTGATTCCTCCCTATACCCCACAAGATATGGCTAAGAAAGTACCCCACTTGGTAGTTCATCCCCAGACATTGAAGGGGTTGTCCATCTTCCGGTCTATCCTAGACCTGAGGGAATAGGAGCTGCCAGTCCTCATGTATGAGCATTCTACACCAAAAAACCTATATAAATCATTAAAGGAAATAATCCAATACTCAGGTCCACTTAGCCATCCACTTTTCAATGAGGAAAGTATAATGTTGATTTTCCTATACTAGCACATATTTTCATTGCTATAATAGAGAACACATAGATCCTTGAAGTGGATTAATTTTTCAGTGCCTTAACACGTGTTCCTTGACCATTCTGCAATGCAAAACTATAGAATATCTTACCACAATGAAGCAATCATTTCACACGTTTACAAATTGAGAAATAGAGAAAACCTCTCAATTGGATGGTACAATTGAGTTAAGGTCATTCTTATAAAAAAATTCCAATACTCATAATTTTCAATCATCTTCCAAGAGAGCCTCATAGTGTAGCAGTGACAACATGAACAATCACAGTCCTCAATTGACTAGGTCCAATTTTGCATATCCTCAATCAAGGGGTCCAATTGCATTACCCTCGACACGTCGAGCTATATGCTCTCAAGATATACACCATCCTTGCTTCGGAAACTCATGGCATGGGGAGGATTTGTCTCACACTCCAACGTGGTCTACTTGTGAGCCCCTAACTCTACCATGGATTTTTAGATAGGAACCAAATCCTTACCTAGAATCTAGGTCCAATCCATGGGTGGTGGTCCCAATATGATCCATTGATCATCATGGATTATTGTGCAGGATGAGGATTTGTCCACAATTACCTCAATGCACTAACCCAACATCATTGGTTACCCCTTTTTGGGCCCCTACCAAAAAGGTTACCCTTGGCTTGCCAAATTATGAAAACAACTATTTATTAATGTTTTAGCAATCCAATATTTTAGCATCTTACTTTGAACAAAAGTTGTAAAAATCATTTTAGCATCTTCAAAAAATTAATCCATGTAGAATCAAAATAAAACTCTAATTAAAATGGAAAAATAATATTTATGTGGCATGCATCTTTAATTACAGACTTCATTATGATGAAGAGGCAATGAGTAAGCCACTACTACAAGATGAGGGCTAGCAAATACATTGATGTTTGGGGGTTCAAGAGGAGCACTCTCATTTTTTTTATGTTGGACTTCACAATTGGTGCAGCTTGCCCACTTCATCCTTGAGACTTGCCCACGACCTTATACACATCGCATTGTAAGCTTCTGGATAGGGAAGGAGGGCATTTGAGGAGTTTTGTGGCCCTTGACCACAAAGGAAACAAGGATTCTAGAGCATGACAACAATGACAAAATATGTAGAGAATATTAACTTGTGTAGGCTAATCATAGCATAATAAGGGTTTAGGAATGAGAGGAGTTTAAGTAGAAGAGAGAGAGAAAGTGTTTGAGGAGCCTTGATACCAAGGCATGATTAGCCAAAGAGAGAGTGGCTAGAAGTGGTGACCAAAGGTAGCACAATGCTTCCCAATTGAGGTAGCAAGGGGGTTGGAGGGGTGGAGGAGGACTCTCATCAAGATTGGAAACTCTCAACATTCCCCAAGTGCAAGAAGGCAGCCTCCTTTTATAGGAAAAACCGGGGGTTTAGGAACTCTTTCTCCAATTGTGGGAAAAGGGTGTGAACATAGAACATTTCTTCTCTCCCACATGTTAGTGAAAAGAGTGGACTTCAACCAATTTTAAGGAGAGGTAGAGAGGGAAGGTGTGAGTAAAATTTGATAGTTCTCTATCCACATGATGGGAGAAAAGCCAAAGTGGATTCACTTACCAGAGAAGTGTATATTGCTATAGATTTTGTTTGTAACTTTGGCTATAGCCAAAGGTATCAAGTAAGTGAAGCTCGCTTCTCACTATCTTTCACCTTCCCCCTCTTGCACTACCCCTGCTACCCCTTGCCCTTGTGTTGTAGCATGCTATCCTCCCTCCTTCGGGGGTCGCATAATAATTATGTGACTATCACGTGAGTGCAACAGAAGAGGTTAATGAATTTTATTTTTTCTCACATTTTCACACATATAAGGGTATTATAAAATGGAATGGGTATAAAAAGTTACAGATTCAATAGGAAAATGGCGCATTTTATTTGAACAAAGTTCATTGACAAGGAGTTTTAGAAATAATTCTTGAACTCATGTGATGTACACAATTTAGACATAGTGATCTCACCTCCCTTGTGTTGCTCTCCCCTCCCTTTCATGCTACCCATTGGACACCCCATTGTGCTTCACATTGCCCCCCCCCGTTTCACCCTCACAAGCTACTTGTGGGCTATTTCAGCCTATTAGTGGCCTACATCAATGCCTCCGTACTTTTATTTACAATAGGAGAAACAAAATGTTGATCCTTGCTCCATTCAAGAGGGGTTGTAGTGAAGCCCCATCATTTGACATTGTGGAGTTGATCCTTTGACTTGCTCTTTTTCTACAAGAGCAAGCGAGCTTGATGGTCAAGGTGGAATAGCTCCAAGCCACCTCGGTCATTTTCAAGATTGTTGGCTACAAGAGGTGAGAATCCAAAAAAGGTAATAAAAAATTTACAAAAAAATAGAATCAAGAAGCACAATGGGTATTGTGGGAGAGGATAAAAGGAATCAAATACCCTAACATGTGGAGGGGGGATGTATGGGGGTGTGGCTATGTGGTTGCTTTTAGTGCCATTGTAATTAGCAGAGAATTTGTAGTCCATAATTTGGTTTAAGCGTGTATCTTGTACACATTCATTCCTATATGAATATGAATGAGAAGGCATTATATATTTATATCCAATTGTGGATCCTTATGTATAAAATGTTTTATCATCTCTTTGAGTGGTGCATGCATAGTCATGGAATATGCCTGCACCAATTGTGCATCCTTACATGAATGTTTTATCATCTCTTTGCCTAATGTAGGCATAGTCATGGCCTATAGCTAGGGATGACTAACCACGTACCTTACTAGTAGTTAGTGACTTCGTACACCCAAGTCACACATCTGGTGATCATGATGGGGATCAACTATGGAGGACAACACATATAAGAAGGAGGGTCAAAGTAAGGCACAATAGAAGATGAAATTTTAGGTAGATCAAGGAAAGAGGCAAAAATTGGAGAATTGGATAAGCTAACATTTGATCAAGATGATCACTCTGAACGAATAAAGGGAGAAGAACATTGAACCACAAGCAAAGATGCAACAAGATGCACCCATAGGACTACTAGATTCTCTAGTATTCAAAAAATAGCTCAAAAGGCAGCCCTCAAGTACACATTTAGGCTTTTGAGAGCAAGCTAATTCTTAGAGATCACTATCCAGACTATTTGTCCCGCAAACATTGAGAGGGGTTTCCGAGACGTGCTAGTTCAACTACCCACCAATACGATAACCAATATACAATTCCATGTCCAAGGCCTTTTTTTAGCAATTCAAAGACGAAAGATGCTGGGCCAAGGCCAACGATGGACATGTCGTCAAGGGGATATATATCTAGATGGCTAAGAGACATATATGGCATGATTGGGTGGAAAGTTTCATGGTCTGGTCCCCCATGGTCTTATATTGGAATATGCTATCCGCATACAAACTTGGGGGACTTTGCAATGTGTCTACAGATTAATTTACTAGGTGTTAGTACGACACAAACCAAGAGCGCATACATATTGTGCATGCCAACTCTCACTCTAGCAGAAGATATGGATATGAGCTAGATTCTAGCACAGAAATCCAAAAAATCACGCTAAAATTCACTTTCAAAGAGATACTTTCCATCGACATTTTACGAGGCAATTGGCCACAACAGGGTAACAATATCAAATAATATTATTTTTTTCTTGTTTTTATATGTTTAAGCCTTTAATTTGGAAAGGATTGCATGTCAATTAGAGCAACATTCTTTGATTGAATTCATGAGAAGTAAGGCTTATAATCCATGCCTAGATATTGCCCATTGTCTTGGGATCAAGAGCATTGACACACACGTTCAAGGATTTGGAAATATAGGGATATAAAATCACATTTTATGTTCGAAAACATTGAATTGTGATGTATCCATGGCAATCTTGATTGCGCACCACACTTATGGTATCGGCTCACTATGTTGAGATTGTCAATCTAGTCAAGGGCTTATCATTTTCTTTTTTGCTTTGCATGCACGATGTGCCAGTACGGTGGACTTAATTTCACCTTATCATGGTTTATGCCTCTGCTATAACACCAGCCATTGTCAGATGTTGAATGTTTAAATTTATTTAAAGAGAAGAACTTCATTCATGAGTGAAGTGCCAGATGTAAGTCAATCTGATACAGTCACGATCACATCTAAGCTAAGTGGGTCAATCTGTGAGTTATGTTTTTTACTGCATCTCTACAAGAGAGCATTGTACCAGTAAACTGTTGTATGCTGATAGGATAAGCTACAAGATAGACATTGTATGCAGAGAAGTATACATAGAGGGTGCACACCATATTAGAATAAGAGATTTTCCTCAGCCTATCATTCTCTTTTTTTTTTCTTTTCTAACTATTTCTGTAAAATTAGGCATATTTTATTAAAATATTCCTAAGTTGGTATGGTAAAACCAAGATCTAAGAGCCATATATGTTTTAGAAGGGCTACCAACCATCTATTATTGAATGGCAAAGAGTCATATGTTTATAATCCATCAATGATTTCTATCAAGATAGACCATATCTACCCTGTTAAGTACCCATGGATTTTAATGGACAAGCAAGAGTTTTGCCCCATTAGTGATTTTTTTGGATGTCTCTTTACCACTACATCCTTCGCTCAAAGATCAATTTGAGTTTCTAAAAGTCTTAAACTTGTAAAGGCTTATCTATATCAATATGTATAGATGAAGCAAGAATTTTAGAAAGCACGACTATTCACAAAAAAACCCAAGATTATGGACCTTCAGGTCTAGAAAAGATCCAATTGTGATTATGAATCCAAATTGAGCGGATCTCCTTTTCTATCTATAGCACTAAGAGTATCTATAAGAGCACATCTTTGGGGTAATAGGATCTCCAACTGGAACATAGGGCTATGTATTGGAGCTTATCCATTGTCGCCCCTAAACCCTAGGGCCATAGGATTTCCAAATGGAATATAGAGCAACTTATGGCTCTTGAGCTTATACATTGCAACCCTATGGCCCTAGGTCCACAAGCTTTCACATTGCCACCGTAGGGCCACAACGATCTCACAAGATAGAAGAAGAAAACTCTAGGACATAGGATTTTCAAATGGAACTGAGTGCACACTTTGATCCTTGACCTCCAACATTGCCGTCCTATGGTGTGAGCCCAGGGGTGGCTGAGGTGTCTTCATAATAATTTCATCCATTCAAGGGATATCCGCAAGTGGCATAAATTTAAAAAATAATTTTAAAAAAAATTACGCTACGACAAACTTTGTCATAATGGGTTTTCAAATACACTTATTGATATCGGACAAAAATATAGCGCACAATTTTTAGGATAATTTTTTTAAAATTTAGCTATTTTTAGTGTGTTTTTTACTATGCAGATTTTGATTCTGGAGTCAAATTTTGCTTCATGGGTGTCGTTCCACTCGTACTACAAAGATATGTACATTGACAAGCCTTGCACCAACTTTTTTTTTTCCATACTCATTTTTTTTTTCTTAAAAGCTCTTTCAATTTCGGAGCCAACGAGCTATGTCTCATTTTCGCACAAAGCCTAGAACTCTAGTAATCTCGACTGCTAACCCGTGAGAACAGCCCCTACATTTAAAATTCGAATTTTGAATTTCTAACCTAATCTAACTAACCTTATCTCTCTCTACCACAATTTTTTTCACGATGTCGCTAGTGTGGGAATGTACAATCTCAAGGGCCATAGGTTTCCCTATGTTCCTTTTGGAGATCCTATGGTCCTCTTGCCATAGGATCTCCAAAATGAACATATGGCCCTATAGACATAGGATCACAGGGTTCCCTATGTTCCTTTTGGAGATCCTATGGTCCTCGGGCCATAGGATCTCCAAAATGAACATATGGCCCTACGGACATAGGATCACAGGGTGCCCTATGTCCCATCAAGAGACACTGTGGTCCAAGGGCCATAGGATGGCAATGTACAATCTCAAGGGCCATATGGCTCCCTATGTTCCTTTTGAAGATCCTATGGCCGTAGCGCCATAGAATCTCCAAAAGGAACATAAGGAACCTATGGCCATAGGATCAAAAGGTGCCCTATGTTCCATCTTGAGAACTGTGGCCCAAGGGCCATAGGGTGTATTTGTACAATGTCAAGGTCCATAGGGTTCCATATGTTTTTTTTGGAGATCCTATGGCCCTATATCCATAGGATCAGAGGGTGCCCTACGTCCCATCTAGAGACCTTGTTGCCCAAGGGTCATAGGGTGACAATATACAATCTGAAGGGCCATAGGATTCCCTATGTTCCCTAGGGTCACAAGGTGCCCTACGTTCCATTTGAAGACCCTATGACCCAAGTGCCATAGGGTGGCAATGTACAATCTCAAGGGCCATATGATTCCCTATGTTCCTTTTGGAGATCCTATGGCCCTAGAGTCCTAGGTGCATGGGGCTACCATGGTGCCCGTTAATATACACCATGGTGTACCCTATGTACGTAGGCCACCCTGGAGCCCTTGGATTCCCTCTGTCCCATCTAAAGACCTTGTGGTCCAAGGGCCATAGGGTGACAATCTACAATCTCAAGGGCCATAGGATTCCCTATGTTCCCTAGGGTCACAAGGTGCCCTACATTCCATCTGAAACAATGAGGGCACCTTGTGGCCTTCGGGCCATAGGATCTCTATGTAGAGCATAGAGCAAAGAGCAAAGAGCATAGAGAGCTTCTTACTACCCTAGAGGGAACCCTATGGCCTTCAGGCCACAGGGTGTCAATATAGAGATAACACAGGTTCTTACTAGCATAGAGGGGACCCTATGGCCTTCAACCCACAAGGTCTCCTCAATATAGAGAAAATAGTGTTTTTTACTAGCATAGAGAGCACCCTATGGATCTAGGTCCATAGGTTGCCAAAAAACTATCATGAATGGTTTCTTTAAAACATACAGGGCACCTTGTGCCCTTAGGGTCATAAGATGTGTAGAGCATAGAGGGGTTCTTTCTAGCATACAGGGGACTCTATGGCCTGAAGGCCACAAGGTCCCAATATGGAGCATAGATCGGTTCTTACTAGCATAGAGAGACCAACTAGTGCTTTATACATGGGGCCATAAGGTGTCAAAACAATGAGGGTGTTTTCAAAACAATGAGGGCACCTTGTAGCCTTGGGGCCATAGGATGTCAATACAGAGCATAGAGCATAGCGAGCTTCTTACTACCATAGAGGGAACCCTATGGCCTTCAAGCCACAGGGTGTCAATATAGAGAAAATAGAGGTTTTAGCATAGAGGGGACCTTATGGCCTTCAGCCCACAGGGTCTCCTCAATATAGAGCAATAGTGTTTACTGGCATAGAGAGAACCCTATGGCCCTGGGTCCATAGGTTGCCAAAATAACCCTCATGAAGGGTTTCTTTAAAACATACAAGGCACCTTGTGCCCTTAGGGTCATAAGATGTGTAGAGCATAGAGAGGTTCTTACTAGCATACATAGGATCCGATGGCCTGAATGCCATAGGGTCCCAATATAGAGCATAGATCTGTTCTTACTAGCATAGAGAGACCAAGTAGTGCTTTATACCTGGGAGCATAATGTGCCAAAACAATGAGGGTTTTTACAAAACTATGAGGGCACCTTGTGGCCTTGGGGCCATAGGATGTCAATATAGAGCATAGAGCATAGAGAGCTTCTTACTATCATAGAGGGAACCCTATGGCCTTCAAGCCACAGGGTGTCAATGTAGAGAAAACAGAGGTTCTTACTATCATAGAGGGGAACCTATGGCCTTTAGCCCACAAGGTCTCCTCAATGGCATAGAGAGAATCCTATGGCCCTGGGTCCATAGGTTGCCAAAAAACCCTCATGAAGGGTTTCTTCAAAACATATAGGATGTGTAGAACATAGAGAGTTACTTACTAGCATAGGGGGGACCCTATGGCCTTCAGGCCATAGGGTGCCAATATAGAGCATAGAACGGTTCTTACTAACATAGAGAGACCAAATAGTGCTTTATACATGTGGCCATAGGGTGCCAAAACAACATTGAGGATTTTTTCGAAACAATGAGGGCACCTTGTGGCCTTGGGGCCATAGAATGTCAATATAGAGCATAGAGCATAGAGAGCTTCTTACTAGCATACAAGGAACCCTATGGCCTTCAGGCCACAGGGTGTCAACGTAGAGAAAACAGAGGTTCTCACTAGCATAGAGGGGAACCTATGGCCTTCAGCCCACAAAGTCTCCTCAATATAGAGAAAATAGTGTTTTTACTAGCATAGAGAGCACCCTATGGCCCTGGGTCCATAGGTTGGCAAAAAACCATCATGAAGGGTTTCTTCAAAACATAGAGGGCACCTTGTGCCCTTGGGGTCATAATATGTGTAGAGCATAGAGAGGTTCTTACTAACATATAGGGGACCCTATGCCAATATAGAGAATAGATCGGTTCTTACTAGCACAAAGCGGACCCTATGGCATTTAGGCCAAAGGGTGCCAATATAGAACAAAGATCAGTTCTTACTAGCATAGAGAGACCAAATAGTGCTTTATACATGGGGCCATAGGGTACCAAAACAATGAGGGTTGTTCAATGGCATAGAGAGCACCCTATGGCCCTGGGTCCATAGGTTGCCAGAAAACCCTCCTGAAGGGTTTCTTCAAAACATAGAGGGCAACTTGTGGCCTTGGTGTCATCGGATGTGTAGAGCATAGAGAGTTTCTTACTAGCATACAGGGGACCCTATGGCCTGAAGGCCATAGGGTGTCAATATAGAGCATAGATCGGTTCTTACTAGCAAAGATCAGACCCTATGGCCTTCACGCCAAAGGGTGCCAATATAGAGCATGGAGATGCTCTTACTAGAATATAGGGGACCATATGGCTTTCAAGTCACATGGTGCCAATATAGAGAAAATAGTGTTTTTACTAGCATATAGAACATCCTAACCTAGGGGGATTGGTTGTCAAAAATCCATCATAGAAGGGTTCCTATGGCCTTCAGCCCACAAGGTCTTCTCAATATAGAGCGAATAGTATTTTCATTGGCATACAAAGCACCCTTGGGGCCCTTGAGGCCAACCCTATGGCCTTCAGGACTTAGGGAGCTAATATAGAGCATGGTGCTTTATATCGGCATAGAGAGCTATGGCCCTAGGGCTATAGCAAAACAATGAGTTGTTTTTGGAAACGATGAGGGCACCTTGTGGTCGTGGGGCCATAGGAAGTCAATATAGATCATAGAGCATAGAGCACAAAGAGATTCTTAGTAGCATAGAGGGAACCCTATGACCTTCAGGCCATAGGGTGCCATTATAGATTAAACAGAGGTTCTTACTAGCATAGAGGGGACCCTATGGACTTCATCCCACAAGGTCTCCTCAATATAGAGCAAATAGTGGTTTTTACTTGCATGGAGAGAACCATATGGCCCTGGGGTCATAGGTTACGAGAAAACCCTTATGAAGCGTTTCTTTAAAACATTGTAGCCACCTTGTGGCCATAGGATGCCAATGTAGAGCATAGAGAGGTTCTTACTAGCATGCAGTGGATCGTATGGCCTCAAACCACATGATGCCATATGGTGTTGGTGTAGAGGCTCTAAAGGGGTATTTAGGCCATTCAAGGGATACTTCTTTGAGGGTCCTCTAATGTCATAAGGGAACATGTGATCACACTACCATAGAGTGGCCTAGGTACACTTGTAGAACCATTTTATTGGCACCATTTGGACCTAGGAACACATGGTTTAACATAGAGGTGACTCTATGGCCCTAGGTCCATATGGATGTAATAATATCCATCTTGTCTAAATATATGTCATTCTTTTTACAGAAAATGTCTCAGAAGAGAAAGTCAAAGTCAGTTGATGCAACAGGATCAACACCAAGTTCTTGGTATCTAGATTTTCACTTACCAAATGGTGGAAGTGATGAGAAAGTCCACTTGTTCTTTCAAGATAAAGAGCAATTTCCCTTCAAGGACTGTGGTATTGTCAAGGACATAAAGAAATATTGTTCAGATCTTGAAATGTCTCCATGCCTTGGAGTAAAACTACTCAATGGTGACTCCTACTTGTTGAAGCCTGTGACCTTTGCTCAAAAATTGGTGAAGGTTGATTATGAAGGAGTGACAATGACAAAATCAGGGTGGGTGGAGCTTCAAGACGACACTCCAAGTGAGAACTTTATAGACTTATATATTGAGGGCTTTAAGAAAGTCAATCAATATTTAGGTAAATTAAGCAGCACAAAGAAGAATAAGAAGCGAAAGAATGAAGACACAGGTACATCAAATCAATCTAAGACGCTCAAGGAGAGTCAGACTCCCTCACTTGGAGAAAATAGTGGAAATGTGGCCGAAGAAAATTTTTCAATTATACCCTTACAGACTCAAGAAGCAGGAGATTCTAGTGAACTTGCAACCCTAACAGTTGGAACCCCCTCAGTGGAAGTGGTTGTGGACTCAGCATCCTTAGCTGTGTTGGACTCTATTATACAGCCCAAAGAAAAAGATCTTGATAAAGAAGTTGCCAAAACTTCTAAGAGTGGTCTAGATGGATACGTCGAAATTGATCACTATTTTAAATTTGGTGTATAGTTTACCCAATTGATCCTAGTTGAGAAATGCAAACGTGCACCAGATGGCTATAGATGCAGACCATTGTCAGATGTATATGTGAAATATCTCTTGAAGCAATTTGCAAGGCACTCTAGGCCAGTCTCCAGTGCAGCAGACTTGATGCCGTATAACCCAATTACAAAAATGCCTTTACAAATAGCTGAAGTGCATGGAGACAAGCTATCAACATACCACTACTGGATTCTAGCTGGTCAACATTCCATCATAGCAGCTAGAGATTTTTTGCGTAACAACAGCACTAAGTATGCTTTGAGAAAAGAGTTCTACAAGTTTAGAACTGCAAGGATAGTGGTAGACGCTCCGAAAGAGGTTGTTGTTTGAATTTCCAAAATGGAGAACATGGAGAGAATAACAGCAATGAAACACCAACCTTATGTGGAGGTCTTGAAGCATGACCGTAGTCAATGGATTGCATATTCTAAACCAACAAAACTCAAGGCAGGTGTTCCTGTCGGTCATCCGAGTCGAGCAACTTGGGATGTAAGTTCCACTTCCCTATGCTTGTTTTTGTTACAAATATGTCTTGAAATAAAGTTAATTTTCTTTTCTTTATTTTGAAGGCCTTTGTAAATGTGGCGAACATCGTGTGCAACCATAAATCATTTGCCAACAAAGAAGCACACATGGTCATGTACGATGATGAAATCTATGATCAGTGGATACACATCTTGGAGAAGCATCAGACATCAACTGCTTGTGGGTGACAACCAAGCATAACAACCTTTAAATTCCTAAATGGTTTAGAAGATAATGATGTCAAGCTACTACAACAAGAGCTGGCAAATGAGAAGATCTGCTATGTGAAGCAACCATGTCAAGCGGGCATGCTCGACCTCACTGCACGTGCAACGGTCTTAAAGAAGACCAAGATTTTTGAGCCTCAAATGTTGATGGCATTTAAAGAGATAGATCCATCAGCAATAGTAGTTACTTCATGGGATAAATGTAAGTCTCATTATAACATTACAGATGAGATTTACAAATCTCTCTTCACGAGTTGTAGGCAATGGCTAAATCTCCTACTACAAAAAGGAAAGGAGAAAGAGCCAATTCCTGAGATCACTAGGAGATATGTGCAGTGGATCATTGCACAAAAGAATGGCACTTCTAGTTTGCAGATCATTTTACCATGGACAATCAAGTGTGTTGGAAAGAATTTGGAAGGCATTGAGTTTCTCTGCAGTGAGAATACCTCTAAAATTCGTGTTGGTGTTTGCATCATAGACACAACACACAAAAGTCTTACATCTAGTGGTTGGAGTGCTGCCCAATTTGGTAAAGTAATTGATGGAGTATGTGGGGTAGCGCATCAACCATCAGAGTTTTTAATTAACATCAACCATCAAGTATTAGCATGCTGCTTCCCTAGAGAAGGCAATTTCTGAAAAAGCTAAATGGTATGAAATGAACGTTCTACCTTTGAGCTCCTTAATGGGATCAAAGACCATCCAAACATGTGCTCTTCGAGAAGTAATTTTTGGGGTTTGGGCATTTTTCAGTCAAGGAGAGCAGTACACCAACTACTCTAGTGTTAAAGAGTCATTGTTGGAGCCAATGCATACTCTCTGCATCAATGACAACGAGTATAATGCTGTGACCACGGCCAAATCCTTTTTTGTACGTCATGCAATCAAATGCATCTGTCTCAAATAAGATGATCAAGTGATAGACATCTTCTCATTAGGCTATGGGACTAAAGAGGCACTACAACAACAGAGAAAGGTGATAATGATCAAATGACGCAATTGGAATCTCTTTGCCATTCCATAGTGGAAGAAGACCTTGATCTTAGAAGGTGGGCATGTGTGGATAACATAGAGAAAGTCAATGCCAAGGATTCAAAGGAAGAAGAAATTGAAGAACCATTGCATGCAAGTGTTGAGGCCATTCTAGAAATTCTATAGGAAATAGGTTAAGCTAGCCACCCATCATATTACATTACTGATATTTAGATTATTATTGTTGTCATTTTATTTTATTTGTCCCATCTCAAATCTGCCCATGATGTTAAAAACATTGATGTTTGGCTCGTTATTTTTCTCAATTTATTTTCTTTGAAAAAATGTGAACTTGTGAGTTTGAGTTTTTTCACAATAAATGAATTAGACTTAAGTGTATGATATTATATGGACATGTTTTGGTAAATAGAATTCTACATTTATATATGGTCATAAGATATATATTATGTAATACTTTAAAGTTAATTGATCATATGAGATTTGGGAAGAATACACTATGACTTGAGGATCATAGAGTTCTTTGTAGATATGACACCCTATGGCCCTAGGGCCATAGAATCCCCCAAAAGAAAATGGGATACCCTACAACCTTACAGATGTAGGGTGATTACACCGAGTCTCTGAAAGGGCACATAAGCATCTGGGTTACTCTATAGTCTTAGGCCCATAGGGTGTCAACATAGAATCCCCCAAAAACATTTGGCTACCCTACAATCTTACAGATATAGGGTGATTACATAGAGTCTTTAAAAGGACACATAAGCATTTGGGCTAGTCTACAGCCTTCAGGCCATAGGGTGTCAACACAGCTATCCTACAATCTTATGTATATAGAGAGATTACATAAAGTCTCTTAACGAGCACATGAGTATTTGGGATATTCTAGAAGGAAACATAAGTTATCCAAGAGCATTTGGGATACCCTAAGGCCTTAGGTCCATAGGGTGGTGACATAGAATCTCCACAGGGGCACTTAAATCACCCAATGGATGCAAATCACCTAGCTCTTATGGACACATCTTATAAAACATCACATGACACCCTATGGCCTTTAGACCATAGGTTGGTTATTCTAGGTCACCTAAAGACTCTTTAAGTGTTTCAAGAACATTTTTCTTTGGCCTTATATCTTGTGTCCATATACATTAGGGACATATATTTCTTATCTTGTGATTAAGGTTTAATATTCTATTGAGAATGAAATAAGCTAGAAAAAACTAAAAAGTATTTAGTCCTCAAAATTCAAAAATGAGAGTTTGACCTATTGATGTATGATCATTTTTTGTTGGGTGTAAGTTCTTCTATTGTGAATTGATGGTGTAAGCATTTGAAATAATTATCTTTGTATTTCAACTAACTAGATTAAACATATTCGCTTTGAAATAATTATCTTTGTATTGCAACTAAGTAGATTAAACATATATACAACATTTGTTGTAAATGCCAATTATTTGCTTACATAGTAAACATCGAGTATAAATGGTTATTGAAGCATTTGTCCTTTGGATTATGTGAAGATCTAGTTCTTTGATTGTAACAAGATTTTATTCAAAGATATAAAGTGCGAGCATTTTGTTCCAAACTATGATTTTGTTTCTCTTCTAGATGATGCAGAGAATTGGAATCTATATCTTGAATTTTTTTCAATAGAGGGAAGCAAGGACTAGTAGAATTTTTTAGCTTGTCATGTAGCAATCGGAACATTGTATTAAGGTTTATTGCAAAGAAATGATTGTATAATGTATAACCATTGTTTAAGTTTGTAAATTGGAAGTAGAAGGCAATGCAAGTTCCAAAACATGTGCAATGCCATAAGGAGAATCCAACACAAATACTTTTGCCCCTCAGGATTTGTAAATCAAAGTGCATGTTGAGCCGGACCTTCCATCCACCAATAGATCAATGCATTTGTGAATTGAAGTACTTGCAAATTTGATTTAAATGTTTGAATGTTATGATGATATTTGAAGGCAAAGACACCTTCAACTGTGTGGCAAAGCAACAAATGTATGATGTATCATAATGATTCAATTTTGTATATTGGATTGCATATTTATCACAGTATTAACTTACACATTTTGCTAGCATAGAGGACACCCTATGGCCCTAGGACCATAGGATGCCATAATATCCCATGTACAATTTCTCTTTTACCATAGAGGACATCTTATGGATCTAGGGTCATAAGACGCCAACATAGTACATAAATGGCTTCCTATAAGTATACACGTAAACATAGTGCATAGAGGGAATTTTACTAGCATAAAGACCACCCTATGGCCCCAAGGCCATAGGGTGCCAACATAGACCATAGAGGGCTTTTTATTAGCACATTGTTGCCCTTGGGACGCCATAGTGCCATAAAGTGGTTTTTGTATATATAGTAGATAATTCTCACACAGATGATACCTTGGTCACTATCTGGCCCTTGGATCATATGATAGTAGCATAGAGGACACCCTATAGCCCTAGGGTTTCTTTCTATCCCTAGGGCCATACACTGCCAACATATAGTCTCAATGGTTTTTTCATAGAGCAAACCTTTTAGCCCTACGCAATAGAGTGGAAACCTAGACCATATAATGTATCCTACTAGCATAGAAGGCACCCTATGACCCTGAGGCCAAAGAGTACCAATTTAGGGCATAAAGGGTCTCTTCCTAAGTTGAAGGGCACCTTGTGGCCCTAGGGAGCACCCTATGGCCCCAGGGCCATAGGGTGTCAACATAGTCAAATGGGGTGTAAACTTAGAGCATAGAGGATTTCTTACTATCATGGAGGACACCCTGTGTCCTTGGTGCCATAGGGTGAAAACATATAGCATGGAGGGTTTCTTGTTAGCATAGAGAGCACCCTATGGACTTGGGGCCATATGATTCCAACAAAGAGCATAAACGGTTTTTTGATAGCATAGAGGATAGCTTGTTTCCCTGGGGCCATATGATACAAAAATAAAAGAGTCTTAAGAAGGGCACCTAGGCCACTAAATCACCATGGGGCCATAAGATGGTCTTTGTGGGGAATTCTCCTAAAGGGTTCCTTGGCTATCTTATGGCCTTTGGGCCATAGGCTACCAACATAGAGTTTAGATGGTTTCTTACTAACATAGAGCTCACCTTGTGGTCTACGGTCTTTAGATTCTAATATAGAGTTTCAATGGTTTCATACTATGCGTAAGGGCACCCTATGGCTTTGGGGCCATAAAGTGTCAATGTAGAGAGCAGAGGTTTCCTTTCTAGCATAGAGGGCACCATGTGGCCTAGGAGCCATTTGATGCACCCTATGGCCCGAGGGCTGTAGGTTGCCAATGTAGACAAGTTTTCTTAGTAGCATTAGAAAGGGTACCTTGTGTCCCTCAAGTCTCCATAGGGTGCCAACATAGAGCGTAGAGGGTTTTTCCTACTAACATAGAGGACATCCTATGGCCTTGGGGACATAGGGTTTCAATATTGAGCATAGAGGCTACCTTGTGGCCCTAGGTCCATAGGGTGCAAACATAGAGAATAGAGGATTTCTTACTATCATACAGGGTACCTGGTGGCCCTAAGTCCATAGGGTGCAAACATAGAGCATAGAGGATTTGTTACTAGCACAGAGGGCACCCTATGGCCCAAAGGCCATAGAGTGACAACATGTAGCATAAAGGGTTTCTTACTAGCATAAGAGGCAGACCTTGTGGCCCTCAGGTCATAGGGTGCCAACATAAAGCATATATGGTAACATAATTTACGTTAGATTTAGATTTATGTTATATTAGATTAGACTTAGGTTTATTTAGGTTTACCCACACACACACACACACACACAAGAAGAAGAGAGTTTTAACGTCGTAGGAAACTATCCCAAAAGACGTTAAAGATTAGGTTAGATGTAGACTTACGTTAAATTAGATTTAGGTTTATTTTTAGTTAGATTTACGTTTATTTAGATTTACGCTTATTTACGTTAGATCGAGTCCACGCAAGAATTACTTACGGTTTAGGGTTTAGAGTTAGACGAACAGTGAAAAGATCTACTGTGAAAAGATGTTAAGATGCTCTGAAGTGCTACAGCTAGAGAAGAGGCAAAGGGGTTTTGTCCACTACATGCAGTATCATGTAGACGTGGGTGTGTAGATTTCTTGTACCCACAAATATAGGTATTGACCAATAAAGACGAGATTATAACCCGGTGGTTCTGATCTCCATGCACCTCTAGACCGAGGTGTGCGGGGATTGGACATGACTAGAGAATGTGAGGTAAAGAGAGAGAGAGAGAGAGAGAGAGAGAGAGAGAGAGAGAGAGAGAGAGAGAGAGACAGAGAGAGAGAGAGAGAGACAGAGAGAGAGAGAGAGAGAGAGAGAGAGAGAGATAAGACGAAGAATTCCAATAGAATATTAAATTTGTTGTCCAGGTTATAAGTTTTTTATCCTCATTATGAGTACTGACGAGGATGTGGGACCGTCCTTTGCTGTGCGACGGACAAGACGTGTTTCTTTGCAGCACGTTCCTGAATTTGGTGAGTTCGATCCATCTATTATAGATCGAGTTGTTGCCAATTATAACTCGTCATTCTAGATGGATGTTCTTCTTAGAACGTTTCATGAAAACGCTTAAGGGATATGTGCGTCAAAAGGCACGTCCGGAGGGTAGCATGGCAGAAGGTTGGTTGGTATTGAGGCGGTCCGGGGCGGGCAACAAGAAGAGCAACCTCTAGACACCCTTCAAGGCTCCCGTGCTGCTCAATGGGGCTGGGGCACAACACAACATAAACCAAAACAACAAACCCACAGCCAAATCCCAACTACACAAGGGGCACCACCTAGTTTAAGAGCGAACTAGGACGCAAAAGACGAGAATCGTTAGAGCAACCCACAAGCAAGCAAGGAATTTACACTACCCCTAACACCAATGGAACACTCTCACACACTAAAACACGAGAGAGAGAGAGAGAGAGAGAGAGAGAGAGAGAGAGAGAGAGAGAGAGAGAGAGAGAGAGAGAGAGAGAGAGATAGTGCTCGGGCTGCTTTGAAACGTATCGGCAATGATCAAGCAAACACAACTATATATTTAAGAAAGAGAGAGAAAGGGGGAGGGGGTGCTTGTTGCATTAATACCTTCTTACAAATCTGTCATGACAAATCAAAGTGAGATTAGTATTTGTTCAACATAGCTTGTGTAAATTTCACCACAACACATCACAAAAAAAGCCACCCCAATCACTGTCTTAAAGCCAGGGGAGTCGTCTCCACCCTGTCGCCCTCTTACAGTATGTGGGATTTATGGCTAGATTGATGACAACACCAGAGACAAGCTATCAAGAACTTAACAAAAAACACCAAGACACTTACGCATCATTGTTGTCCATTACTTCACCTTGGAAGGGAGACAAAGTATCCAAGCTTAGTCCAAATCCACCCTCCTTGATTCAGCAAATGTTGGGCTTACACTAGTAGGAGAAATGATAGATTTCCTACTCTCAATTGAATGATCACTCTCTCTCTTACAATGGCATAGAGTTCCCTTGCTAATCCCCTATTACAACACATGCACATGCATAAGACAATGAGCTTCCACTCAAGAGCTCCTTCTAGAGAGGTTGAGCTTGGCTTCTCAAGCTATAACATAGTGCTCTTGCTTATGGCTCCCCCCTTTTTGTGCTAGCTACACCCTCCTTTTATAGCAATTTTGAAGGCTAGGGTTACTCCTCTAACCATGGTTGGGTTAGATTTTCAGCAATTTATCTAATTTCTTTTGCTTGGAATTATCAAGAAGTTGGTGGGGAAAGAGAGAGGAGAGAAATGGAGGTGATAGGACTTTTCATAGTGGGTTAGTGTTAGTAGAGTTAGTATTAATTTACAAATGGAATTGGATATTTACAATGGGAGTATCCATGTAGGATACAAATAAGGAAGAAAAACTCTTAAGAGGTAAGAAAAGGTGGATTTCTTACAAGGTTGATGCTCCAAGTGTCTTGAGTAGGGCCAATTTTGACGCTTGTTGACGGTCCACTAGCTTTGACAGTACATTTTTTCTCCACTCTTGACCTTCGTTGAGAGACAAGGTAATTGAAGCTGAGTAATCAACCACCATGATGCTGTCTTTTAAGAGAAGAGGCTGAATTTTGTGGTTTTTTTGATAGATATGGGTAATTTGGAGGAGGAAAAATGAGACTAGGTGGTCAATTTTGGAATGGAATTGTGTGTGGGAGGTATGAGTTCACCATGGTTTCTCTTATTCTTCAAGGTTGAGGAGAAGGTGAGTAGGGTGCAGAGAGGAGTGGTGAGAGAGGTGGGGATGATGAGTGGAGAAGTGTGTGTGAAAGAGGAAAATGATAAAGTGGAAGAGAGAGTGTGGCTGCATAGCATGGGAAAACTGGGGTCCACTAATAAAATCATAGCTCATAGCTTTTAGCTCTTAGCTCAAACAAATATTAAAAAATTTGAGGCAAAATTTCAGCCCACGAGGTACAACTTTTGTTTGTATCACCTTTTCAAATTCGGAGAGCAAGTGAACGTTAAAAATTCAGCAAAACCGACCGTTTTTTTCCACTGCACAAGGTCCTTGTGGGGTCCTTCTTTGGAGGATTCTTTTGAATGCCTCCAAGAGTGAGCCCTCCATAGTGCATGTATGCATGCCACCTACCCTTGACCTTATTTGGTAGGTCTATAATTGAAGATATTGTTGAGATCATGATATAAGTGAATAGTACAACTAAGAAAATCAAATATTGAGGGGTCTAAAAAATATGTACATGTCAAATATAAATAATATAAGTGGAAAAAATATAAAGGGGTCAAAAGAAATCTCTCTCATTATGAGGCTACCATAAAAAGATAAATATTTTTGGTGTTCTAATTTTTTAGAAAAAATACAAAATAGATGTAGGAAGGGAAAAATCACAATAGTGAAAAAATATACACATAAATAAAACTAGTTTTTTTGGATTTTTGTTGGGGTGGAGTTACACCAAATATAAGAGAAGCTTACATTAAAATATTTCTATATGGAATAAAGAGTATGAAAAATGGTAAGAAAAATTGTGGTAATTAGAGCATAAATAACACACACCTAGGTAGAAATATTTAAATAAATACCAAAATAATTATGAAAAAAATATTTTATTTAGGCCCTATATACAAAGAAATATTTACGTACGCATGGGCCATAATATACTTATATTTTTTATTTTTTTGGCTCAACTAGCCCAATGACTAGCTAATTGAGGGGTTTTTATTTTAGTAAGGAGATATGGGAAAAGTCTCCTAACTCACACGCACCTATATACAGTGAAATGGTAGGGATAGCCACAGTGTTTGGGTGATTTTGGTAGGGTGAGGTAACTCACTGTGGAAATTACAAAGAGCCAAAAAACGGCTATCATTAGCCCTCCCTCTGGATGATGGTATATTCATGTACCATCATAGAGCATCTTTTCCAAAGAGAGTGCTTCAGAGTCCTTGACAAGATCTTCATTGTTTGGCCCCTCGGAATTTTGGCTAGAGTTACACTCATGCTTCATGTAACAATACTTACATGAGACAGTGGCCTTTTGACAGATCTTTGGTAGATCCTTTGGTAGAAGGCGACTCAAATAGGGCTTCAAGCGATACCCGTTTACTTTCCTGGAGTGCTCTTTACCATTCAAGTCCATAAGCTGATAGTAACTTGAATTGAAAGCCTTCTTGACTATGTATGGCCCTTGCCATCTAGTTTCAAACTTGGCATCAAAACGATTATCGAGTCGATTGTCATACCTTAGCACCAGATCTCCTTCATTGATGCCTTTGTCCTTTAGTTTCTTGTCAAGCTTCTCCTTCGCCTGCGTAGCTTTCCTCTTGTAGCGCTCGTATGCTGCTTCTCTTTTCCACTCAAGCTCAGCTAAGGTAAGAAGTCGATCCATCCATGGTTCTTGATCATCTTGTGCTGCTTTGCCATGTAGTCGCATTGTTGGAATGTTGAGCTCAATTGGTTGTAAAGCCTCTTGACCATAGACCAAGTGAAATGGTTTAAACTCCGTGGCTTCCCTATATGTGGTTTGATACGCCCACAAGGCACCATCCAAGAAGTCATCCCACAACTTTGTCTTGTTTCTCACCATCTTTCTAATGATGCCTGCAATGACACCATTAGCTTTTTCTACCAAACCATTTGATTGGGGATAGTAGGGTGTACTGTGACGATGTAGAATGCGAAGTTCTTCACAGACTTCTGTGAGCAATCCCTTTCTAAACCATGGACCATTATCAGAAACAATCTCCAAAGGTGTGCCAAATCTGCAACAAATGTGATTGTACACAAACTTGCTAATTGTCCTCTCATTCACTCTTGCCACACTTTGAGCTTCCACCCACCTAGTCATATAGTCTACATCCACTAGAATGTAGAGTTTACCATTTTTTGTCCTAGGCAGAGGACCCATGGCATCAATGCCCCACTTTTCAAAGGGTCCATTTGCAATCACTATTTGCCTCGAGCCATGCACCAACCTTCTATTTCCATTTATCTGACAATTGTGACAGCTTTTACACCAATGTTGAACATCTACATGCAAGCTTGGCCAAACATACCCCGCAAGCAAAATCTTCTTCACAGTTGATTCTTGGGCAAAATGACCACCACATGCCTCTTCATGCAAACCTTTTAGAATGGCTGGAATTTCCTCGATAGTTGGTACTCTTATGCACACTTGATCCTTCCCTCTTTGATAGAGGGAGCCTTCTAGGAAGAGATAGAAACTTGCCTTCTTCATGAGTCTCCTCTTCTGAGCCTTCGTGAAGTCTTGTGGAAACTCTCCCTCCAAAATGTAGCTAATAATGGGAGTCAATGACTCCAATCCCTTGTATCTCGGTTGCTTGACAGTTGCTGCCACCATGATGACCTGCACTTCTTTCTCAACACATGTAACTACTTGCTGTGCAAGTAAATTGGCATCTTCATTCTGTTTCCTAGGAATATGATATAGTTGCACTTCTTCAAATTGATTAAACAATCTACGAATGGCATGAACTTTTTTCCGTAAGCTTTCATTCTTGCATGCCCAAATGCCTAAAATCTGTTTAACAATGAGAAGTGCATCTCCCTTTACCATGAGGCGTTGTATCCCTTGGCCAATGCACATCTTCAAACCATGAAGTAGTGTGTTGTATTCTGCTTCATTGTTGCTAGTTGAACCTGGTAGATTGACCTTCTCTTTCATGACCACCTCTCCACTTGGGTTGAGCAACACTAGCCCTCCCCCTGCTTTCCCTGTGGCTCGTCGAAAAGCTCCATCAAAGAACAAGGTAAAAGCATTGGGAATACGTTTTGGTGGTGGCAATGGTAGGGTCTTTACTTGAGGCACCTTAATTTCCTTCTCATGTACCCTATAAGTGAGAATCCCTGCCAATTGTGCACGCACACTATCTTCTACCTTGAAAGAATATTGGAACTCTTGCAACTCCATAATCCACTTTGAGATCCTAGTACTAAGATTCATTTGAGCTGACACCCAAGGGAACAAATTTTCTGCAGTGAGAATTACAAAAGGTTTTGGTAGCAGGTAGGATCTAAACTTTCTCACCGCAAACATGAGAGAAAGCATCATAAGTTCTGCTTCTGTGTAGTCTCTCTCCAAAGCATTCATGACCCTACTAGCAAAGTAGATGGGTCGCATCCTTGTACTGTGGGGATCTTGTTGTAGCAACACAACACCAATTGTTTCCCTTCCAACACTAGAGCTAACAAAGAATGTGTACTCCCAACAAGGAGGCATGAGTGTTGGTAGCTCTGACAAAATGACTTTAATGTTACAAAAATACTCTTCAAGCTCATCAGACCATGCAAATTCTACTTGTTGTGTCAACTTTTGCAAAGGATGAAGCAACTCCGAGGCTAAGTGAATGAAGTGTGACATATACTTCACCTTCTGAATGAAAGATATGACCTCCTTAAGACTCTTTGGTGATGGGAGCTCAATAAGAGCCTTTGCCTTTGAAGGATCCACCTCAATGCCTTTATAGGAAACCTTGTGACCGAGCAAGATCACTTCATCCTCACCTATGTGGCACTTGTCGGGGTTGAGCTGACCTCCCATGTCGTAGAGCTTCTTTAAACCTTCTTCTACCCTTTGTAGATGCAATGATTTTGAGCTATATATGCAGAAATCATCAATGAACACCCTAATTGACTTTCCAAAGAATGCTTGAAACACCATGTTCATGAAACGTTGGAATGTTGCAGGAGCATTTGTCAGACCAAATGGCATGACTCTAAAAGCATAACAACCCCAAGGAGTGATAAAGGTTGTTTTCAATTGATCTTCCAATGCGATACCTATTTGAAAGTAGCCTGAGTAGCCATCACACACAGTGTACTTCTCATGACCAGCTACCTCATTTAGAATCTCATCCTGAAATGGGAGGGGAAAGTGATCTCTTTTTGTTGCCTCATTGAGTGGACGGTAATCCACACACACCCTCCACTTTTCGTTTTTCTTAGGAGTGACAACAACGGGAGAGACCCACTCTGAATTCTCCACTGGATAAATGAAACCTGCTGCTAGAAGCTTTCTTACCTCCTTGAGTAAATCCTGCTCCTTGATGACTCTTAGCCTTCGTAGCTTCTGAGCCTTAGGTGTGGCCTCTACTCCACGCACATCGGAGTAGTCTTTAGCAAAAAGCCTAGGAAACTTCCTTAGCACATATTTGAACTCCTCTCTTTCATCCTTTGTAAGTGTTGTTGATAGCATACCTTCCAGCATCCCTTCATCTTGAACACCTTCGTTCTCTTGAGGACCTACCTCCTCCAAGCCTTGACAAGAGGTCTCTTGGTTGCTTGTCTTAAACCTTACCCCCATGACTTCGATGGAAGACTCCTCTTCAGTAATGTTGCCGCTACTTTCTTCTTCTGAAGTGTTATCGGTCCAACCTTCTTCCGTCTCACTTTGAGATGATTCTTCATGGAGCTCCTCTTGGCGTTGCTCCTTCATGTCAAAGACAACCTTCTTATGATTTTCATTCCTGCAAATTAATTTCCCACTCTCCCAATCCTGCAAAGCTCGCATTTTCATTAGCCATGGTCTTCCTAGGATAAATGGATAACCACTTCCCTTGGTCGACATAACATAAAAATCCACCGCTTTCTTAATGCCAAAGGCCTCTACAAAGACATTTTTACAAATGCCTACACACCTAGCCTTGCTATTGTTTGCCATCTTGACTTTGATTTCAGGTGTCTCATGGATGTGCATGCCTAGTCTTTGCATGAGTCCCTCTGTCATGATGCAAATTTGTGCACCCCCATCCACTAGACCTTTCCTAACCAATCTTCCTTTGATGTAACAGTCTAGCACCGGTGTAATGTCCTCATTCATTTCAGCTTGTGCAATTTTTACAACAGGCAGACTCTCTTTTACCTTTCTCCTAGTGCTAACTGCCCTTGTTAAATCCCTCCTTACTTGTGGACATAATGCAAGAAATTGAGGCCATGAAATATCAGGACCCTTACCTCTCATGTCTTCCAACAAGTTGTACGGAGCCATTCCATGTCCAAGAGGAAAGTCTTGGAGGTTGATACGACGTCGAGTCCTCTTGGATTCCTTGGTCTCCTTTGCCTTCTTTTCTCGTCCATGGTCACTTTGTGATGTAACTCCTTCTTTCTCCTTACCTTTCCCTTGGCCACGCTTAATGCCATTTGCTTCCATGTCAACCTCTCTTGAATTTTCCACCTCTACCACATGCACGTTTGGGTCTGGCAAAGGTGGAACTCCTTCCACTCCTTGTGGAGGTGGTCTTGCTCCATTTGGCCTTTGTATAAGCTGTGGTTGCTGACTAGTTCCTTCACCTGCATTCATCACTGGGTAATTCAAGTTAGGTCTCCCTGGCACCCCACGGGGCCAAGGACAATTATACATCCCATGTCCAGACTCACCGCAATTCCAACATTGCAAGACTCTCCTAGGTCGTGGGTCTCTCTCTTCAGACTTCTTTGCTTGTCCCTTTGGACCTACAGCTTGTGCAAGGTGAATTGACAAGCTGCTTAAAGATTCATTTAACTTCTCAATCACTTCAGTCGTTACCTCAGGAAGCTCCCTAGATGTTGATGCTTGTGACTTACTTTTGGGTCTAAGACCTTCTATTGGAACCTCTCCCCTTAAGCACTTGAGTTTCCTATACGTCTCAGCAGCCCTAGTTTTCGCTGCATCAAAAGTAGCAGGTGCACCCGCCTCAACTTTTACCTTAAGGTCAGGAAAGAGTCCGGCTATGAACCTCTCCTTCTTTAGAAATTCTGCACCATCACCAGGGTTAGCAACATTTCGTATCCATAGAGCCCAAAGACGTAGGAACTCTTGCTTATACAAGTAGTAGTCATCTAAGTCTTTTTGCTTATGAGAAACAATGTCTTGCCATAATTTCTGAGTGTTTTGGGGATCAAAGAAGTATTTCTTGAAACGATTCAAAACTTTCGTGTAATTCCCTTTAACTTCCTTAGGCAAAGAGTCAAACCAAGTGCTAGCATCTTTCCTAAGGACCACCTCAAACATTTCTACACGTTCTTGATCAGTTACTATCCTCTTGATACGGCAAGACATCTTGAAATTCGCTAGAAATAATT
This sequence comes from Adiantum capillus-veneris, assembly GCF_014529385.1. Taxonomy (NCBI): domain Eukaryota; kingdom Viridiplantae; phylum Streptophyta; class Polypodiopsida; order Polypodiales; family Pteridaceae; genus Adiantum; species Adiantum capillus-veneris. The sequence goes on from NC_140939.1 coordinate 139,910,799, forward strand.
CTGCATCCTCTCCAGGATCTCCAAAGAAAAGAGGATATCCAGACATTTGGCGTTGGCTCTCCATTGAATTCATTTCAAAGTGACTCGTTTTTGTTTTTTCTTTCTTTAAAAGATTTACACAACAATATTTTCTAAATTGCAATCTATTCTACAACAAAATAAAAATATTCACATCAAATGACCTATGATAATCAATAAGAGGTAGAATGACAGGGTTTGGTGACGCGAGAATTTCTCCTACTCTTTGGGCACCAAACATGAATACCATACGTTGTTGAAAATGGATTTTTCTACTAATTGCAATGTTTACTCTAATGTGTGGAGTGAAATGAAAGGGAAAAACCTCTATTCCTGGACCATTATCCATGGCCTATGCATGTCCTAATGCTTAAAATAACACAAAAAAATAGACGTCCAAGCTAATATCGTACCTAATGAGAGGCAAAATAAAAGGATTTACCGAAGTGTTTATCTCGGCTAACCTAAGAGGACCTAAAATTCTACGAATTACTCGCTGAAATTGCAACTTAGTACTAACAATTATTTGTACCTTTTGCCTTGCAATGGGAATGAAGGGATCATACAAATTCTCGTGATTCATGCAAGCTACTTGATTATGCTAAAGGTTGAGGCTTCACAAAACATACACAAGCCTGTTCCTCAGTGGGGGCACCAATTTGAGGCGGTCCGGGGCGGGCAACAAGAAGAGCAACCTCTAGACACCCTTCAAGGCTCTCGTGCTGCTCAATGGGGCTGGGGCACAACACAACATAAACCAAAACAACAAACCCATAGCCAAATCCCAACTACACAAGGGGCACCACCTAGTTTAAGAGCGAACTAGGACGCAAAAGAGGAGAATCGTTAGAGCAACCCACAAGCAAGCAAGGAATTTACACTACCCCTAACACCAATGGAACACTCTCACACACTAAAACACGAGAGAGAGAGAGAGACAGAGAGAGAGAGAGAGAGAGAGAGAGAGAGATAGTGCTCGGGCTGCTTTGAAACGTATCGGCAATGATCAAGCAAACACAACTATATATTTAAGAAAGAGAGAGAAAGGGGGAGGGGGTGCTTGTTGCATTAATACCTTCTTACAAATCTGTCATGACAAATTAAAGTGAGATTAGTATTTGTTCAACATAGCTTGCGTAAATTTCAGCACAACACATCACAAAAAAAGCCACCCCAATCACTGTCTTAAACCCAGGGGAGTCCTCTCCACCCTGTCGCCCTCTTACAATATGTGGGATTTATGGCTAGATTGATGACAACACCAGAGACAAGCTATCAAGAACTTAACAAAAAACACCAAGACACTTACGCATCATTGTTGTCCATTACTTCACGTTGGAAGGGAGACAAAGTATCCAAGCTTAGTCCAAATCCACCCTCCTTGATTCAACAAATGTTGGGCTTACACTAGTAGGAGAAATGATAGATTTCCTACTCTCAATTGAATGATCAATCTCTCTCTTACAATGGCATAGAGTTCCCTTGCTAATCCCCTATTACAACACATGCACATGCATAAGACAATGAGCTTCCACTCAAGAGCTCCTTCTAGAGAGGTTGAGCTTGGCTTCTCAAGCTATAACATAGTGCTCTTGCTTATGGCTCCCCCCTTTTTGTGCTAGCTACACCCTCCTTTTATAGCAATTTTGAAGGCTAGGGTTACTCCTCTAACCATGGTTGGGTTAGATTTTCAGCAATTTATCTAATTTCTTTTGCTTGGAATTATCAAGAAGCTGGTGGGGAAAGAGAGAGGAGAGAAATGGAGGTGATAGGACTTTTCATAGTGGGTTAGTGTTAGTAGAGTTAGTATTAATTTACAAATGGAATTGGATATTTACAATGGGAGTATCCATGTAGGATACAAATAAGGAAGAAAAACTCTTAAGAGGTAAGAAAAGGTGGATTTCTTACAAGGTTGATGCTCCAAGTCTCTTGAGTAGGGCCAATTTTGACGCTTGTTGACGGTCCACTAGCTTTGACGGTACATTTTTTCTCCACTATTGACCTTCCTTGAGAGACAAGGTAATTGAAGCTGAGTAATCAACCAGCATGATGCTGTCTTTTAAGAGAAGAGGCTGAATTTTGTGGTTTTTTTGATAGATATGGGTAATTTGGAGGAGGAAAAATGAGACTAGGTGGTCAAGTTTGGAATGCAATTGTGTGTGGGAGGTATGAGTTCACCATGGTTTCTCTTATTCTTCAAGGTTGAGGAGAAGGTGAGTAGGGTGCAGAGAGGAGTGGTGAGAGAGGTGGGGATGATGAGTGGAGAAGTGTGTGTGAAAGAGGAAAATGATAAAGTGGAAGAGAGAGTGTGGCTGCATAGCATGGGAAAACTGGGGTCCACTAATAAAATCATAGCTCATAGCTCATAGCTCTTAGCTCAAAAAAATATGAAAAACTTTGAGGCAAAAGTTCAGCCCACGAGCTACAACTTTTGTTTGTATCACCTTTTCAAATTCGGAGAGCAAGTGAACTTTAAAAATTCAGCAAAACCGACCGTTTTTTTCCACTGCACAAGGTCCTTGTGGGGTCCTTCTTTGGATGATTCTTTTGAATACCTCCAAGAGTGAGCCCTCCATAGTGCATGTATGCATGCCACCTACCCTTGACTTTATTTGGTAGGTCTATAATTGAAGATATTGTTGAGATCATGATATGAGTGAATAGTACAACTAAGAAAATCAAATATTGAGGGGTCTAAAAAATATGTACATGTCAAATATAAATAATATAAGTGGAAAAAATATAAAGGGGTCAAAAGAAATCTCTCTCATTATGAGGCTATCATAAAAAGATAAATATTTTTGGTGTTCTAATTTTTTAGAAAAAATACAAAATAGATGTAGGAAGGGAAAAATCACAATAGTGAAAAAATATACACATAAATAAAACTAGTTTTTTTGGATTTTTGTTGGGGTGGAGTTACACCAAATATAAGAGAAGCTTACATTAAAATATTTCTATATGGAATAAAGAGTATGAAAAATGGTAAGAAAAATTGTGGTAATGGTGAGGCAATGTACAGAGCATAAATAACACACACCTATGTAGAAATATTTAAATAAATACCAAAATAATTATGAAAAAAATATTTTATTTAGGCCCTATATACAAAGAAATATTTACATACGCATGGGCCATAATATACTTATATTTTTTATATTTTTTATTTTTTTGGCTCAACTAGCCCAATGACTAGCTAATTGAGGGTTTTTTATTTTAGTAAGGAGATATGGGAAAGGTCTCCTAACTCACACGCACCTATATACAGTGAAATGGTAGGGATAGCCACAATGTTTGGGTGATTTTGGTAGGGTGAGGTAACTCACTGTGGCAATTACAAAGAGCCAAAAAACGGCTATTAGTATCAGAGTCCCTAGTGTACATTGGAGAGTGGATAGACGGATTTGATAAAGCCCGGGACACGCTATGGCGAACCATAGATGATGAGCGCATATCTGGGATTGTCATGTGCAATCTCGGTGTTGAGAAGAATATGACGGAAGATCTAGAGGCTAAAATCAACCGATTTTGCATGCTTCACAATCCAGTGATGCAAAAGTGGATTTCACAATATGAGGATGCAAAGCAAGAGCGACAAAGGGCACGAATCGAGTGGAGATGGGGAAGACGACCACCGATGCACTATCCAGCGGTTCTGGAGAGCCTACCAACCTTCATGAGCTTAAAATGGTTGCACAACCAATTGAAAAGCGCACAACAATACGGTGACGAAGTGACTGAGGAAGAGTGGGAGTACTCTCGGGGTTGCGCGACCAAGGTAAGTTTGCAATGTACGACTAGCAAGTGACTTTATTTATAAACGTTTGAACGGCCACTCATAATCTTTGTTCGTTGTAGTATAAGTCATACACAGCAGCATGGTGTAAAGGTCGACATTTTAGGGTGGAACGAGTCGACAAAAAGCGTTTTACTCAAGATTGTGGAATCATGGCAAAATTTGAACAGTCTAGTCGACGACGTTCCTCTGATGCAGATCCTGTGGTGACGGAACTCACTTACTTCGGCACGCTGCAAGAGATTTTGAGGATCGATTACAGAGGATTTTTTGTCGACTTGTTCGACGTGCAATGGTTCAAGATAATCATGGAGGGTCGCAACGCTACTATGCGTAGAGGAGAGTCTGGTTTTCTTGAGGTGGATTCTACTAAGAAATGGAATGACCTAAGAGACACTTTCATACTACTCGAGCATTGTGAACAAGTAAGTATGTAAATAGTTAACATCCCCCTTTTACAAGTTATGTGCTTGAAAGCTCTCATGTAAGTTATGTGGCTCTGGCAGGTAATATTTCATCCTACAAAGTCTACATCAAACTGGTGGTACGTCATAGAGGTAGCCCCTCGTAGTGCAAGGACGTATGAAGGCTACCATGTGCCAATCACAACGGCATCAATGGAGGAGATCAGAGAAGATGCTCAATCAGAAGCCGCTGCGGTGGTGCCAGACGAGCATCAAGATGCTACTACTCTATATGGGGTGCATGCAGAGGAGCTACAAAATGAAACAGAGGATATGTGTTTAAACGGAGATCTCTATATAGATATAGGAAGTTATGCTGATTTATGCGAGGATGAGAGAGAGATCTCTTAAAGCCACAAATATTGTATTTGAACAATTTTGCTCCGTGTTGTAAAATCTCTGGCTCTCTAAGTACCTTCCATGGTGTATAACGCTCTTTTCTACTCGCACTCACATCTTTTGATTGAAAATTCTGAGTTTTCGACTTGCCTCTTCTATCACTCAATTCATTGCGTCATTGTATTTATATGCGTCATTACATCATTGTCCTTAATGGTCTTTGCGTCATTGTCTACTCTATTCATTCAATATTAAGTTTAAATATTCGTGTGTTTAATGCACCTATGGATGATGAGGAGTTTCTTTCTTCTTTGTCACCGCAGCAGAGACAGTGGTACGTGGAGCGTCATCGCTCTGGCGCATCATCGCGTGTTCCTAATCCATCCGCATCTCCCTCTCTTTCGGAGCATTCGGCGCGCTCCGAAGCTTCGGCGTCGACAAGACGAGCTTCACACTCGTCTAGACACCGGCGCTCTAGTGGTGGCGGTGGCGGTTGTTGTGGGGATTCTGCCACCGATGCCTCCACACCGCCTCGTGTTCGACGAGGCTCTTTACCCTCCCCTTCTTTGCCCGCCCCCACACCAGCCACAACATCGCCATCTACGCCAGGTTTTGCACGGCTGACTGTTCCTAGAAGCTACACACCTCTACCTACTCCGCCAAGAGCCACCCAACTCAACACTCCTCGGTTCGGGGCCCAGACGCTGGTGGAGACACCTGACGTCCGTACCCCCATCGACACGCCGCTAGAGACCCCTGCCGGGACACCCAGGTTCACGCATCACCGGCCAGAGGGCTTGTCTTACTCCATCGACTTCAGCGGCGGCATCATCATGGATGATGACGGCAAGAAGGTGATCTCGCGCATGCGTGGTCTTTGCTCTCAGTTGTTTAGACACTACATACTAAACAAATGGAGTGAAGTACCAAGTGATTTAAAAAACATAGTCATCAGCATACTTCATGATGAGTTTCCCGTTCCAACACGGGATCAGCGCTTCAATGAAGACCTGATGAAGATTCGAATGCGCGAATACTGCAAACACAAGCGTTCCGAAGTGCAAAAAGCAATCAAGAATGGGTGGAACAAGCCAGATTGGCTGGCCAAAGAAGATTGGAAGAATGCGAAGAAAGCAACGCGCGAGAATCCCGACAAGTGGAAGCAACAAAAGGATGCAGCCAGAGCGCGAGTAGAGGCAGGGAGCTCGCACCACTTGGGGAGCGGTGGATGGGCATCATTTGAGGCTGATTTTGTAAGTGTTTTCACATTGCTCTTTATGCTCGATAGTTTAGGGTTTATGAGTTTTTTAATTCTAACATAATGAAATCTTTGTATGTTTTGACAGTGGTCGATGACAGGACGTGATCCCACACCGTACGAGCGCGAGTACGCAGGCAGGAAGGGCTTAAACGCCCTGATGGACATTCTCAGTTCTCGCGGCGGCATGGTTAGTATTAGGGTTTACTCTTTTTTATTTTTTGTATTGTTTTATAAATGTCGTTATATGTTTATACTTACTGAAAGCTGTCTTATTGTCTTTTTTTGCAGAATCCGACAGATACGCCGCTTGGACGCGATGAGACGTCTGACTAGACGACGTCAGTTTAGCCGTAGCTAGATAGCATTAGTTTAGGGTTTCTCATAGCTTATGTATCATGAGACGGATTTTATACGTCTTTTTGAACCATGTATATTATTACATTTGTCACCGCAGTTCCTTTTGCCAATCAATTATTTATGCCTATGATGTTGTACAATTGTCATTATTACATTTGCCAATCAATTCATTTTGCCTATGATGTGTACAATTGTCAATTTTGCAAACAATGCGTCTTGTGGGTGACTATTTTGGGTCTATTATCTACCCTTGCACTTTTTTTAAAAAGTGAATCAAGTACAATATGGTTGATGGGTGGCAGGGGATTCAATGCCCTGCCACCAAAAAAAATTCTCTCGGGCGTCGCCATAACCGTCAGTATTTATGGCTCTGTAGTGTCGCTATGAGCGTCGCTATAGTCTTCAGTGTAAATGTCGCTATAACCGTCGCTATGAGCGTCTCTATATAGAGACGCTTATAGCGACGCATATAGTGACGCTTATAGCGACGCATATAGCGACGCTCTCGTAGCGACGCTCGTAGCAACGGTTTTAGCGACGCCGGGGGTTATAAAAACCCAGTGTATTTCCGTCGCTAACAGCATCACAAGAGCACACAACCTCTTGTAGTGTACGCAATAGAGTGGAAACCTAGACCATATAATGTATCCTACTGAGGGGGTCCGGGGCGGGCAACAAGAAGAGTGGTCTCTAAGCACCGTTCTAGGCTCCCGTGCTGCTCAATTAGGTTGGGGTTGGAAAAAACAACAAATCCACAACCTAACCCTACACAAATTTGGGGCACCACCTAGTTTTGGATGCCAACTAGGACGCGTAGAGAGAGAGAGAGAGAGAGAGAGAGAGAGAGAGAGAGAGAGAGAGAGAGAGAGAGAGATAGAGAGAGACAGAGAGATAGTGCTCGGGCTGCTTTGAAATGTATCCGCCATGATCAATCAAACACAATTATATATGTAAGAAAGAGAGAGAAGAGGGAGGGGATGCTTGTTGCATTAATACCTTCTTACAAATCTGTCACGACCAATCAAAGTGAGATTAGTATTTGTTCAACATAGCTTGAGTAAATTACACCACAACACATCACAAGAAAAGACACCCCAATCACTGTCTTAAGGCTAGGGGAGTCCTCTCCACCCTGTCGCCCTCTTACAGTATGTGGAATTTATGGCTAAATTGATGACAACACCCACAGACACGCTATCAAGAACTTAAAAAAACACCAAGAAACTGACACATCATTGTAGTCCATTACTTCACGTTGGAAGAGAGACAAAGTATCCAAGTTTAGTCCAAATCCACCCTCCTTGATTCAGCAAATGTTGGGCTTACACTAGTAAGAGAAATGATAGATTTCCTACTCTCAATTGAATGACCACACTCTCTTACAATGTCAAAGAGCTCCCTTGCTAATCACCCCTAATACAATACATGCATATGCATAAGACAATGAGATTCCACTCAAGAGCTTCTTCTAGAGAGGTTGAGCTTGGCTTCTCAAGCTATAGCATAGTGCTCTTGATTATGGATCCCCCTCTTTTGTGCTAGCTACACCCTCTTTTTATAGCAATTTTGAGGTCTAGGGTTACTCCTCTAACCATGGTTGGGTTAGATTTTCAACACTTATCTAATTTCTTTTGCTTGGAATTATCAAGAAGTTCGTGGGGATAGATGAATAAGAGAGAGGAGAGAAGTGGAGGTGATAGGACTTTTGATAGTAGGTTAGTGTTAGTAAACTAGTAGAGTTAGTATTTTTATTGATTTACAAATGGAATTGGATATTTACAATGGGAGTATCCATGTAGAGTACAAATAAGGAAGAAAAAACTCTTAATAGGTAAGAAATTATGGATTTCTTACAATGTTGATGCTCCAAGAGTTTTGAGTAGGGTCAATTTTGACGTTTGTTGACGGTCCACTAGCTTTGACGGTACGTTTTTTCTCCACTCTTGACCTTCCTTGAGACCCAAGGTGATTGAATATGAGTAATCAGTCAACATGATGCCGTCTTTCAAGAGAAGAGGCTGAATTTTGTGGTTTTCTTGATAGATATGGGTAATATGGAGGTGGAAAAATGAGACTAGGTGGTCGATTTTGGAATGGAAGTGTGTGTAAGAAACATGAGCTCACCATGGTTTCTCTTATTCTTCAAGGTTGAGAAGAAGGTGAGAAGGGTGCAGAGAGGAGTGGTGAGAGAGGTGGGGATGATGAGTGGAGAAGTGTGTGTGAAAGAGGAAAATGATAAAGTGGAAGAGGGAGTGTGGTTACATAGCATGGGCAAACTGGGGTCCACCAATAAAATCATAGCTCACAGCTCGTAGCTCAAAAAAATATGACCAAATTTGAGGTAAATGTTCAGTCCCCGAGCTACAACTTTTGTTTGTATCCCCTTTCCAAATTCGGAGAGCACGTGATCTTTAAAAATTCAGCAAAACCAACAGTTTTTTTCCACTGCACAAAGTCCTTGTGAGGTTCTTCTTTGGATGATTCTTTTGAATACCTACAAGAGTGAGCCCCCCATAGTGCATGCATGCATGCCACATACCTTGACCTTATTTCGTAGGTCTATAATTGAATATATTGTTGAGATCATGATAAATGAATAGTCGAACTAAGAAAATCAAATATTGAGGGGTCTAAAAAAATATGTACATGTCAAATATAAATAATATAGGTGGAAAAAATATAAAGGGGTCAAAATAAATCTCTCTCATTATAAGTCTACCATAAAAAGATGAATATTTTTGGTGTTCTAATTTATGAGAGTAATAGAGAATAGATGTAGGAAGGAAAAAAAATCACAATAGTGAAAAAATATACACATAAATAAAACTAGTTTTTTTGGATTTTTGTTGGGATGGAGTTACACCAAAAATAAAAGAAGCTTGCATGAAATTATCTCTTTATGGAATAAAGAGTATGGTAAGAAAAATTGTGGTAATGGTGAGTCAATGTACATAGCATAAATAACACACACCTAAGTATAAATATTTAAATAAATACCAAAATAATTATGAAAAATCTTTATATTTAGGCCATATATACAATGAAATATTTACACATAAAGAAGTCATAATATACCTTTTTTTTTTTTTTTTTGGCTCAACTAGCCCAGTGACTAGCTAATTGAGGGTTTTTAAGAAAATATGGAGAAAGTCCCCTAACTCACACACGCCTATGTACAGTGAAATGGTAGGGATAACCAAAATGTTTGAGTGATTTGATAGGGTGAGGTAGCTTACTATGGCAATTATGGAAAGCCAAAAAACGGCTATCATTAGCCCCCCCCTTAGATAATGGTACATTCATGTACCATTTATCCGACCATACAACATGTAGATTGTGTAACGTCTGTCTTTGTCTGCTCTCATCTTTGAAGAACCTTTGTTGTATGATTAGAAAACCTTGTGTGATATGAAAGGTTCTCAGAGCCAATAGCAGGATGATGTGACTGAGTAAACCTCTTCCATTGAGAAAGTTTCCATAAGCACCCCCCAGGATCAAAGATCTTGAAATATCTTTCCCAAAGAGAGATGTATGGTATGGAATCACTTACTGATTTTGGTTGAAGAAACTTGTAGATTTTATTGTTGTCCATCATTGCATCTATCACTATGAATGTGATATAAAAGATTGGTTGCTCTTCCTCCTGTGTAAAGTTAATATATCTGCTACGATCTTCAAGAGCTATTTGGTGCTCCCCTAGAGCATACAAGGTTTCTTAGTAATATTATAAAGGGTACCCTGTGGCCCTCAAGTCTCCATAGGGTGCCAACATAGAGTGTAGAGGGTTTTTCCTACTAGCATAGAGGACATCCTATGACCTTGAGGCCATAGCGTTTCAATATTGAGCATAGAGGATATCTTACCAGCATAGAGGCTGCCTTGTGGCCCTAGGTCCATAGGGTGCAAACATAGAGAATAGAGGATTTCTTACTATCATAGAGGGTACCTTGTGGCCCTAGGTCCATAGGGTGCAAAGATAGAGCATAGAGGATTTGTTACTAGCACAGAGGGCACCCTATGGCCCAAACGCCATAGAGTGATAACATGTAGCATAAAGGGTTTCTTACTAGCATACAAGGCAGACCTTGTGGCCCTCGGGTCATAGGGTGCCAACATAAAGCATATATGGTTTCTTACTAGTGCTCATAGAGGGCATCTTGTGGCCCTATGACAACCCATGGCCTTAGGGCCATAGGGTGACACATAAATAAAGTACCATATGGCTTTGAAGCCATATATCTATTTATATGTTGAGACCTCCCAACAATCCTAATCCTATCTCCTTGAGGCCATAAAGAGACATATTTTGGATTATCTTAAAGTCATAGAGATATCTACAAAGAGAACCGTATGGCCTGAAGTCCATAAGAAACTTAGTCAAACGAAATCATCCAATGCAAGAAGATCATGGCAATAGAAAATGAGACTTCTGCTCTAGAGCTTAAAAGCATAAATGTTTCTCCAAGTATACTTCTAGGCGCCACCATCATGGACAAAGAACTAATGTAGCTAGATAAAGATTATGAATCTCTAGACAATAAGGAGCATAAAAATAAATTCATTGTAGATGTGTTGTCAGTTAGTAAATTTTCTATTTGCGATTAGTTTTTTCTAAGAATGTGACAAAAAAGAGTTATCAAAATGTAGATACTTTGGAATCTAAAATTAGGTGTTCCTTAAAATTGCAGTCCTTCAACAAGATATTGTGGCTGACAAAGTTTTACTCGAGATTGTTGGTATAGAGGATGCTAATGCCATTGACCCTACTGAGAAATATTCTATCAATCTCCATGTCAACCAAATAGTTTCTGACGAAGATGACAAGAATCTACAAGTCTTTGAAGTTCAATTGGTGCAATGACTAGAGATAAATTTAAAGAGTGATCCAATGGAAGAAGACAGTGAAAGTTCGAGAACATGTGCAAGGGAACAAGAAGATTCCAATGAAAATATTCTAGTAGCCCAAGAGTTGGGAATTGGATTGCATGACACCACAATGGAAGTAGAAGGCAATGGAAGTTCCAGAACATGTGCAACGCTAGAAGGAGAATCCAACACAAATATTTTAGCACCCCAGGATTTGGAAATGGAAGTGCATGGTGAGTCAGACCTTCCATCCACCAACAAAGGAATGTTGACTATAATAGTGAGCTTGTGTGGATTGTTCCTGAGGAGATGCTGACAAAATTCCAAGAAAATGAAGAGCTTAAAGTTTGGACATGAGCATATTGTTCTTCGTCCAAGATGCATTGAGTTTTTAAAGGCTCTATTTAGCAATTTCAATGTAGGTATATGGTCAGCAACTTCAATGTAGGTATATGCTAAGGACATGCATGTTGTGGACATCATCAAGATTTTAGAAGAGGAAGCTAAAGAAAAATTTCCATTCTTTATGATCTGGGGGCAAATCCAATGTCAACCATGCATAGAATCAAGGATCACTCGCTTAGATAATCCAAGAGTAGAAGCACTTTTCAAACCGTTGGCTATTGCATCATCAAAATTTGGGCTTGATGCAAGAAGATTGCTTCTTGTAGATGATGAACCATTAAAGGGATGTGTGAATCCTGCATTGAATTGTATTTTTCCACCATCATTTAATGTGGATTATGAGGAGGATAATATCCTCCTTGGGGAGCTGCTACCATATATCAAAGCTCTCAATCATGTTAATGATATTCGCACAGTTATAGGGTCTCAGTTATATGGACAAGCACCCATTGCTCAAGGTCATGAGCTTTATAACCGTATACACAAGGTTGTTGAAGAGTGGGAGGAGAGAAATCTAATTTTTCTAGGAAAAACCTACTCCACTGGAAGGCTACCAGAAGTTTCTCGTCCTCTTCATGATGAGAAAGTTACAACATCTAGCACTAGTGGAATGTCCACTCAAAGTCAAGACAAGAAACTTTCAGCACGTGATCGAGAAAAAGTAAGGGTCTTAAAGAATATCAAATCATTATCAACCTTGAAAGGTACAGAAGCAATCATGCTTGCCCAAAAATTGGGATACAAGGAGCCTGTGATCAAAGTACATGAAGCCAGGAATTATATAAAGCATCTTAAAATTCAGTATGATCTCAAATAGCCCTATATCAAGAAATGATGGAGCAATGTTTTGTAACATTTTTTCTTTTACAAAGATCTTTATGTACTCAGAGACTTTGTTAGAGTGCTTAGGGTTTCAAGATATATGAAGATGTAAATGATTAATAGTTTTTTAAATTGTCTTTCAATACTATAAGTAACTTCTGAGTTTCATGTGCCAAATTCTCTTTTTTTTAAAAGCTTTTATAGTTGTTTGCTTTGAAATTTGAGTTCACTGTGCCATCAAGCACAGTCTACATGCTCATAAGGTCAAATCTTGCTCTATAACCTTGGGGGAATTTCACTTTATGGTCTCAACACCCTATGAATCTAAGGCCATAGGGTCATAGTTTGGCATGTGTTCTTGCATAGGACTTACTAAGTGTAACCACAAATTAGGACCCTATGTCCCTAAGGTCTTCAACACACTTAAGATCTCTATATTAACTTTTTTTGTTTAATCATTTCAGGGCTTCTAAGAAAAAATGTTTTGCTATTAGATTATCACAAAATAGAGGAGCTCCCTTTCATATTACATCAAATATCACATTCAAACCAAGAGCAATGTTTTCATTATCTACCAACATCTTTCAAACAGGACAAAAGAACGCTTATCTTGGATTAGAGGGTGTGCTTCTTGCAACATTTGAGCTTCAATCAAGGCCAACTTGGACCAAGTACATGTGCATTTTAGAAGATAACAATGAGGTGTATGCGGTGCGTCCAGATGCAGAGTATTTCTTAAGATTTTTCTTTGAGTTCTTTGAGGTTTGGATTTGGATCTGCCATCGTTTACAAAAAGCTCAACACATAATCAAGACCTGTTTTCCTACACAAAGTCACAAATTCAACATGATTATGGATAACCGGTGCTGCCAAAATTCAAATTTCATGATCAATTACAAAAGAGCCTATCACAAAAATCTTTCGACCATATGGAAGCTATTTGATTATTTAGATGGGGACAACACTATAATATTTGATGATAGTCCATATCGAGTGATGTGGAATATGCAAGGAACTTATATGATTTTTCCAAAGTTTTGGAACCAACCTACTCAATTGCTTCAAAGTATTTTAAAAAGATGAAATTGTTCCATGGTTATGTGGATGGTTGTATGCTAAAGACAACAGAGACTATACCATAAGAAAATTTTTAATGGTCCATCCTGATCTTGAGACTCACTATGTAATGCAATGTTATATGTCTCAAAGGACTCAAAATCTCAAGAGAAGGAGGCCATTTTAAGTGTACTAGTTAAGTATTCGAAATAGCATCTACCAAGTATTTGGCAATGTGTACTCTTCAAAATTGAAACTTGATGGAATGTTGTGGGATATCTTGAAACATCTTTAAACTGTTTTTTTTTAATGAAGTGCATCCTATTGTGAAGAGACTTCTCTCATTCAAGTTCTTTGGCTTCATTGTTTGATGCTTCTGTGGTATTGTTAACTTTTTCTTCTTATTAGTTGTCTTTATTAAGTGATCCAAACAATCAGAATGTTCTTGACATTTGGCAATGTTACAAAACGGTGTTTTTTGAACACCCTCAATCTTGGAGATATCATACTCTTTCTAGTTATTACTTTATTGTACATGCGATGAAGACCATCATTTTTATGAAACTATCAAGTCGGTGGTAATCTTTATGTTTATACTTTATAGTATTTTGACATAATCAATGTATACATTTCGTATTATTCACATCAAATGGTGTTTTTAAACACCTCCTTTTTTTGAGACACCATCTCTAAAACCTTTGAGTGAAGTTTTGCAGCATGTTCTTGATGTAAAAAATCTTCATCTTAACATTCATTCTTTGGCACAAACTTATATTAGGAGTTTTTATATTGTAGTTTTATGTTAAGAAATAATTTCAAAGTTAGAATTATGATAGTTTATCTAAGTAAGTGCCTCATCTAACTTTGTATAGTTAAATAAAATACCAAATAGAATTATAGGTGCAATAGATGACATCTTATGGTCTTAGGGCCATAGGATACTCTATAGTATTGTTTAGATTTTTTAATTGTTTGTGAACATAGTTCATAGAGGGTTTTTCTTACTACCATAGAGGATATCCTATGGCTTTGGGGCCACATGGTCTCAATATTGAGCATAGAGGATTTCTTACTAGCATAGAGGGTACCTTGTGGACCTAGGTCCATAGGGTGCAAACACAGAGTATAGAGGATTTCTTACTAGCACAGAGGGCACCCTATGGTCTGAGGCCATATGGTGACAACATATAGAATAAAGGGTTTCTAACTAGCATACGAGGCACACCTTGTGCGCCTGGGGACATAGAGTGCCAACATAGAGCGTAGAAGGGTTTCTTATTGGCATAAACAACATCTTGTGGCCCTAAGACAACTTACATCCTTAGGGACATAGGGTGGCACATAAATAAAGTCCCATATGGCTTTGAAGAACTGGATCTCTTTATACGTTGGGACCAGCTAACAATCCTAACCCTATGACCTTGAGGTCATAAAGAGACATATTAAAGTCATAGACATGTCTACAAAGAGCACCATATGGCCTCAAGGCCATAGGTGCAATAGATGGCATCTCATGGTCTTATAGCCATAGGATACTATATAGTATTGTTTTGACTTTTTAAGTTTATGTGAAATATTAGTTTGAATGTTGTTTAAATTATCGTGTATTTAAAACTTGATAGCATGCTACAAAATCATGACCAAGTATTTTGTTATACATGGATTAAGGTCACCAAATTATGACAAGAGTGTTTAATAGTATTTGCCTTTACATATTATCTTTTTTAATTGTTGTAATCAATCTATATGCTGCTTTAAAATCATATCAATTGGTTTTTTTGACACCTTATTTTTTGAGAAGCTACTTCTAGAAGCATTTGCTGAATTTTGAAAAGCACTGATGTCATACAAATCCTCTTTCCAAAAACTATATTGGAGGTTTATTCTTAAATTTTATAGTAGAGAAATTAAAATAGACTCATACAATCATCATAATTTATCTAAATTAAAGGCAACTAGAGCTTAGAAATCATTAAATAACACAATCCTAGCATACACATTTAGAATTTGGGAAATAGGATTTTCCCAAATTATCTAAAATTCCTTACACAGCCCTTTTTGAGTCGTTTTTGGCCCGAATGCAAACGGTCAACAATTTTGTGTCTGTAGAAGACTGACTTTGCAAATTTGGCCATAACTTTCAATCCAATGATCCGAACCTTACCAAATTTGATTTGTGGGCTTAATATAACATGCTAAAACTAGTGGTATGTTGGTTTGCTCAAAAAAGTTGAAAATGGGACAAAAATAAATAATTGTGATTATCTACTTTTGGTAAATTTTTCCATCTTTTTGGTCAACTGAGCATGTACACTTGTTTATCACATCAATATAAGCCTATGAGTCAAGTTTCACTGAGCTTGAACAAAAATTTTCCAATTTACACTCAAGTTCCAATAGTTAGTACAAATTCAGTTTTTACCAAGTTTTTGTTCAGTTTGGTGATCCAAATTCTATGGACCTTTACAAAAGATGTTTGTACACATGCATAGAGTCTCTGGTATCAACCTTGCTCACTTTTGATCTGAAAGTAAATAATCGTGATTATTTACTTTAGGCCTAGAATGAGCACTTTTGTCAAATTTTTCATTGGACAGTCTTTTCATGAGCTATTTTAAGCCTTTGAGTCAAGTCAAAACTTAATTTGCCCTAAAATGTCAAGAAAAAGTAAATAATTTGAGTTTTTGTAAACTCTTGAAATTTTACGTCAAATGCGTCCTTAAGCTTATCCACTGGTTCATACAACTTTTAAAGCGTACTCTCCAGTCGGATTCAGTGGTTGACAGTCTTTTGGTGCTATTTCTAGTTGTAGACCTGAAATTCTGTAACTTCACATAAACAACTCATAATTGATTCTTTTAGAGAGATCAATGTTCTAAGATCCCACCTCGGATTCTACTTACCCTACTCCTATGTTCTACTGCAATGGGGTTGTGGAAAGTATCTACAAACACTCGTTTTCTTGTTTTTTTATGGTTTTCTGAGGCTTAATCTTATTACTTGTCTCGTCCATCAATCATTTCCAAAATCCTAATCTAATCCTACAATCCTACAATCCTAAAAGGTACTTAGCAAGTACAACCTACTTCCAAGCTACCTCTACACAGCAAAAGACGACATTCTTAAGCTATGTGGTTCTAAAAAGAAAGTTTTTATTCTACATGATCCTAGAGGAAGTTAAAGGATAACTTCACAAGATGCTCATGTTTTTTCCTAGTTTAGGTCTCTTCGATCCCCGTCATCGGCGCCAAATGTGGGACGGGCCGGTGTCTAACCTCACTCCTATTGTATTGCAGACATAACAAGAACCACGATTATAATTGTCAATCCATGGGACAAAGTTGACTCAAGTAGTGCATAGAGGCTACAAAAAGTTGTCAATCTCTTGAAAAACAACAAACAACTCGCATCTAACTCATGCTACACTCAAATGACTAAAATCATCAAAAGCTAATCGCTCATCGGTAAACAAATCACATCCATTACAGCATCAAACGACATCCAAACGTTACAAAACTTCTAGGACATGTCAATAAGACCTAAGCACATATGATTATGGTCTCAAACCTCACTTTAGGTCAAGTGCAAAAATCATGATTATTAATAGCAATGAGTTTTTGACCTAGTCGTTTTTGACCCACGATGCATTTAAATGCTTAGCAATGATGCCCCAATACCCCGCCTATAATTAGTTTATGATTTTGAATATTAAATTACTACTTTATGGATGAAATTAGGCTGCAAGTCGGTGATGCCAAAAGCTACGGATTAGAATGAAATGTTTATGTCAATGCGTAGAGCTCTTACTGAAGGAGTACGAGCGGAAGTGCGACGCGAGAGAGTGCGAGAAGAAGAGCACGACGATATGGCATATACGCATACTCTTTGTAGCTTTCAGGTATCTCAATATTCCTTTCACTGCCTCCCAATGTTTCTTGCCTGGGTTTGACATGTATCTGACTTACTACTCCCACCGCAAATGCAATGTCTGGGTGAGTAGCAATCATTGCATACATCAAACTACCCACTGCAGACGCATATGGAATCTTATCCATTTCAGCCTGTTCTTCCTCAGACACAGGACAATCTTGTTTGCTAAGTTTCACATATGGTGGCAATGGAACACTCAGTGCCTTTCCCTTCTCCATATTGAAACGTTGCAAAACCTTGTCAATATACTCTGTTTGAGATAACCAAATCAACTTCTTTGATCTGTCTCTCTCAATGCGCATACCAAGTATATGACTTGCCTCACCCATGTCTTTCATGTCAAACGATTTTTCCATCTTTGACTTCAAAGCTGAAATTTCTTGCAAGTGCTTGCCAGCAATCAACATGTCATCCACATACAAAATAAGGATCAGCCAACTACCATCCTCAGCCTTCTTTGTATATAGGCAGTGATCGAACTCACTACGTTTGTAGCCTTGAGAAAGCATAAACTTGTGGAATTTATGGTACCATGCCCTCGGTGATTGTTTTAAGCCATAAAGACTCTTTAACAACTGGCATACCCAATCTTCCTTGCCTTTCTCAACAAACCCTTCTGGCTGCTGCATGTAAATCTCCACATCTAAATCACCATGCAAGAACGCTGTCTTGACATCCATTTGGTGCAACACCAAATCTAATATGGAAACCAATGCAAGAAATCATCTCAATGTAGTCATCTTGACCACCGAAGAGAAGACTTCCTCAAAGTCAATGCCTTGTTCTTGCTTAAAGCCCTTGGCAACAAGCCTTGCTTTGTACTTTGGCTGACTATCATGAGCGGTGATCTTATACATGTAAACCCATTTACAGGGTAGAGTCTTTTTGCCCCGTGGTAATTTAACTAGATTCCATGTCTTGTTTTTATGCAGAGCTTTCATTTCTGACTGCATGGCCAATTTCCAATTCCCGGAGTCCTTCATTTGCACTGCTTCCTTGTAACATGAAGGCTCATTGCAATCAGTCAACATGAAATAGTTCATAGATGGAACAAACCTATCAGGAGCTCGCGTGACACGTCCAGATCTACGCACAATAGGTGGCTCAGGCTCAGCCACAACCCGTGGTTCCACTCTATCCTGTCATTGCTCCTCTTGAGCCCTGACATTTTGTCTGGCACGTGCAGGTCCATCTTCTTGGAAGACAACTCTTCTAATCTCCTCAACCCTCTCTGGTTTAGAATGATATTTGGATTCATTAAAGTGAACATCATTGCTGCGGACAACCTTTCTGGATTCGGGATCCCAAAGTCTGTACCCCATCTCACCAGAATTACCATAGCCTAGAAAGATGCACTTTCTACTCTTTGGCTCAAGTTTGTTCCTAAATTCCTTTGGAACGTGAGTATATGCCTCACAGCCAAAGACTCTGAGATGCTTGTATGAGGGCATTTTGCCTGACCATACCATCTCTGGCATTGAATCCTTCTGCAAAACCTTGCTAGGAGATCTATTTACAAGATGAACAACTGTTGATACAGCTTCAGCCCAAAACCCATTTGGCAGTTGTGCATTAGACAACATACTTCTGACCTTCTCTTGTATGGTCCTAATCATCCTCTCAGCAACACCATTTTGAGGAGGATTGTAAGGAGCAGTAAGTTCACGCTTTATACCTTTTGACTCACAAAAGTCATGAAAGGCCTTTGAAACATACTCTCCACCATTGTCAGTGCATAAGCATGTAAGCTTCTTGCCACTCTGATTCTCCACAAGTGTCACAAACGTTTTGAAAACACTAAACGCTTCATCCTTGTGCTTGAGAAAGTAAACCCATACTTTCCTCGAGAAATCATCTATAAATGTCATAAAGTAAGAAGCTCCCCCTAGAGATAGGTTAGGCATAGGTCCACACAAATCACTATGAACAAGTGCCAACTGTGTTTCTCTTCTACTACTTCTATGCTTACGTGCCTGCTATGTTTGCTTACCATACAGACAATGTTCACAGAATTCAAAATCATTAAATGAAAAGCCAGGAAAATAACCAGAATGAGACAAGATTTCCATTCCCTTCTTGGACATATGTCCTAACCGGCAATGCCACAAAGAAACGTTCGGCTGCTCGGTTACATTGATTACATTTTTAGAGACATTTGATACATAAATCATGTAAAGTCCTCCAGACTTTACTCCATGTGCTACTATCATAGAACCCTTGGATATCTTCCACATGTTCTGTCCAAAAGTGGTGATGTAGCCAGCATCATCAAGTAAACCTGTGCTGATCAAGCTCTTTGTAATTGCGGGAA
This sequence comes from Adiantum capillus-veneris, assembly GCF_014529385.1. Classification (NCBI taxonomy): domain Eukaryota; kingdom Viridiplantae; phylum Streptophyta; class Polypodiopsida; order Polypodiales; family Pteridaceae; genus Adiantum; species Adiantum capillus-veneris. Next base: position 139,930,427 of record NC_140939.1, read on the forward strand.
CATGTCTCACATTCTTCAGCGTGAAAGAAGAGCCATTCTGAAACTTCAATTGAACATCTCCAACACCTAAGATCTCACATGTCTGCCCATTGCCTAGCCGAACATGATCTTTAGTGGTCACATAAGAGGTAAACCACTCCTTGTTTGGAGACACATGAAGTGATGCCCCTGAGTCTATAATCCAGTCACTCAGTGCATTTCCATCAGATGCTGTAAGAAGAGCTGAGTGCATTGTATTCTTCAAGAAGTAGATGTCTCTTGACACTAGACTGTCATCCTCTGCAACAGTGTTTGTCACATTTGTTTCTTGAATCTTCACTGAGGACTTGTTCTTCTCACCATGGTCTTCAGCTTTCTCTTTGCCTTTTTCTGCTTTCCATTCTCTGCAGTCTCTTTTCATGTGACCCTTCTTGCCACAATGGTAGCATTCTATGTCACTCTTGCCTTTAGCACTGCGGGACTTGCTACAAGACTGATTCCTCTTTCCACCTTTGTACTTTTCTTTGGTCCTTCCCCTGACAACTAAGGTTGTTCCTTTGCCTTTTTCCATTGTCTTTCTATTGGTTTCTTCAGTAAGCAGACTTCCTTCTACACTTGCTATGTTCAAACCATCTGGAGGTGTAAAATTACTCAAAGCTGTGCGAAAAGTGTCCCAACTTTCCGGCAATGTGATCAACAGGAACATAGCTCTAACAGGTTCACCAAACTTGACACCTTGAGCTGACAACTGACTATAGATTGTGTTGAATTCATTCAGATGATTGGACATAGGTGTCCCTTCTTTCATCTTCAAGTCAACAAGCTTCTTAAGACAATATACATGTGAAGCTGCACTCTGCTTCTCATAAAGATCACTCAGCTTTAACCATGCTTGATAAGCCGACATCTCGTCTGCTACATTGAAGTAACGCTTTCTGCCAAAGTCAGCATAATGGTAGGAAGTGCCAATTCATCCATTTCACTCCATTCATCTTCGTCCATATCTTCTGGTTTTATCCCCTTGACCTTTATAGGTTTTATCTGCTTATTTTGTACCAACACATGCCAAATCTGCTGCTTCCACAATGGGAAATTGGTTCCATCCAGCTTCTTGATATTGTAAAGAGTAGTGTCCTGTGATCCAGCCATAGCTACGCTTCACAATAGTTTACTTTCCTGGGAAAAATTCGGCAGAGTTTCCCTTGTAAACTGACCTCTGAACCAATATCAACCTGTCAAATGAACCAAGAAAGCTTCAGATTCTGCATAAATTTCAGCAGAGTCTCCTTTGTAAAATGGCTCTGGTGTACTCAAAAACAGACCAAAACCAGCTCAAAAAACACTTTCTCTCTAACACTATAAGCTGTGGGTAAACCTGTCCTACACCTGTACTGTCTCTGACTGTCCTGTCACTGTCCTGTAAGCATAGACTGTGCCAATGCCTCAACGGCAATAAAGCAAATATGCAATCCCAACTGTCTAACTCACAGTCAATACATCCTAGCTGCCTATCTAAGGGTGCTCGAGGGATCGCTCCAAGACCTGTATCACCGAAAGGATCTCAACATTCGAGAATCCCCCAGCTCAATAAAACCTCACTCGACCCTCAACAAAGGCTGCAGTAAATCTGACAGTACATAGACTTCCCACAAAGTCATACATCCACAAATTTCCCACTGTATGCTGTAACCGCTGCAGTGGTTTTTTGCTGCGTGACTCACAGCTAGCAAACACTCAACAGACATACATCATCTCTGACAATACATCCCATGTGGAAGAACCTGCAATGTCAGTATGAAATCTCGAATATCAAGCAGAAAACACAAGCTACCTGATGAACTAGTGGATGTTGCCTACAGTCTGTGTGTAGATACGCCCGTGTTGTATGTGACACGCCTCCAAGAACTGTGAGCCGTCCTTCGATGTGTAGACAGCCACAAATCAACACTCTAGGAGTGTCGATATCCTCAGCACCTGCAGTCGTAGGTTGAAAACCCCAAATTTTCAGAGTCGGATCTGCACCCGCTGAGACCACGTAGTCGAAAATGGCCTACGCAGACCTTTGTCGAAGCCGAACGGTGGCCGAGATGACCTCAGAATGAAATTCTAACAACACCAAGCCCTTCGGGCTTGCCCACGAGATTTGGGGCCGTGTCGTCGCCTGTCGAATTTCACTCCAATCTGAGTTGGTGACTCTAGCCTCCTACAGTGCTGCCCCGAGCCTCGATCTGATCTCTGATACCAGTTGAAGGAGTACGAGCGAAAGTGCGACGTGAGAGAGAGTGCGAGAAGAAGAGCACGACGATATGGTGAACTCGCTCTACTGTAATGTGTAGAGCATAGTGAGTTCTTATTAGGTTTTTACAAAAGAATATGTGTACATACCTGGTGGCCCGTCCACTTACCTGGGCGACCACATTGGGCTTTATACCCCAACACTTACCTGCAGTTGCAATGCAACATATTTCGCTGCAATGTGACAATTGGGAAGGAGGTAGGAAGTGCTAGAAGGAGAGAAGTGAGCGTTGTTAGATCACGCTGTGTTTCTATTATCCAAAACTTATAAAAAACTTACAAAAGTTGGCTTTTATACCTTATTCAAGGTTTTTCTGGTCAAAACTAATAATCTGGGAGTTCTAACTAAAGACAGGTTGATAGAATCTGGAAGCTTGTAGCCTCGGCTCATCCATTACAATGTTTGTCTAGAAAGTAGGAGGTACAACATTGCCGATTCATCAAAATAATAAATGTTTTTATAATAAAAGCTCTAAAAGATGATATTTGAGTTATCCGAGTTAGCTTGCTGCTAACAAATTCATTAGTGAAAAAATGGTTCTCCCTTGATGTTTTACGGGAATTAGAAACTAGAGTTTGGTTGATGGATTGCTGGGATACAGATGACCTATAAAAGAGAAGCTCAAAGTGAGTAACATTGGTATAATTAATGATATAAGAAAATAAGAATAAAAAAGATACATGTCACTCACCTGCTCACAACTGCGTGGTAAAACTAAATTGTCATACCTCCCTGTGTGATGCACACTAGAGTCCACCATGTAGAGGCCATTCTCATGTTGTCTAGACACATTTACAAACCATTTGTACTCGAAGATGAAGGTATGAAAGGTTCTAAAATTAACCTTTAGTATCCTTCCAATAGTTCTACATTACCTGGCTTCATCACTGTCTATGTCAAAGTTGCCCATGATGTCATAATCCATGGTGGTTCTATGCTCGTCAATGTGGCACGTACAAAAGTGATGACCCTTTGACCACATAGAGTTAAAGGAAAGGCACTACAAAATAGGAAAATATATTTTATCAAATACAAATTGAAGATAACGCCAAAAAAAATTACAATATGGTTTAGGGTAATGAGTACTTTACCTTTGGTACGCAACCTCATGCATACTCCCATTCTTTGTTTTGCTGATGTCTTCTCCGTGCGCTTTTGCTCTGGTCATTCTCTCATGAATCCACTCTACAATAATGAGATATGGGAAATATGCAAGGTGTCTAGGCACTGGGTGTGCCCTCCTTCCTCCACGTGCTTGTTTCCATGCTTCTCTCTCTTGCAAATGCCTTGCCTTTGCCACTGTCCCACAAGTCCACCCACTTGGTCATAATCTTTGCATTGAGAATATAAAAGTTATTGACCACTCATGATAGATTCCTATCCATGTTAAGTAGTTTTACCTTTCCACTTGGCAAGTGTGAAGTCATCCTTGCATATTCCTTGTCTGACCACATGCGAGGCATTGAAGGATCAACTTGTGCCAAATACTCTGATATGTAAACAAATGCCTCTTGCACAATCCACCCTTCGGTCATACATATCTCTGGTTGAGATCGTAGACGCACAAAATCTTTGAGAGTCTTTAAAACCTCTCTAAGAAGGACATCCATTGTGTGTACACTACTCCACATATAGCGATCTCCTCCACCATATGAAACAAGAGGTGAATTTGACTAAGAAGGACCGATTGAGGAAATGCATCCTCAATGCAACATACAGTTTTTGTTGCAAGTGTTTGAGCAGCAGAGATAGCATCTATTTTAATTTCCTTGGAGCTCACAAATTTGCAAGAAAACACAAAAAGATACACTAAGTGCTATTTGAAATTATTGTGTACATAAGAAAGGTGTAGGTGCGTGGAGTCTTATGGTGTACCTTACTAGCTCTCCAAGTTTGAAAATAGCATCCCTGACTTTCTTGTCCCAGCATATACACAAACTCACCGGCAGATTGAATACAATGTACAATAGGGGAAGGGAAAGTGAGAGAAAGTCATACACACAGATTATAGATAGAATTGCAAGAGGGACATTACCTGAAGCATCTTGTGCCAATCATCGGACATCAACCCATACAATTGAACGCTTCCACCCTTCTTCACTTTTGTGAAATCTCCCTTCAGTAACCTCATGTTGTTGGGGGATATGTGCTCGAAATGTGAGCTGGGCAGGCGTCGCGCCTCTAGTTGTGGGAGGTGTGAAAGAGAACAAGAACAACAGATGAAAAAGGCTCTGTCAATCATTGTAACCTTCAATTAATCAATTTAAGCTCTGAGTACGATGTAATTGGTAGCCAAGGCGGCCTATTAGCAACATCGTGACTCGGATCAGCTAAAAATTAAGGAGTTTGATCTTCCTTTTTACAAAATGAACCGGGCCATTAACGACACCGGGGCCTAAGATGATGAGTAATCGACCTTCGGACTGATATTGGTGAATAAGATTTTTCGCCTGCCACTTTACCTGCTTCATCTGCCTTCAAGATTCTACAAACCTCATGTAAGTTCACTCTGTCGATCATCATGCTTCAATTATTACCAATTGTGCTGCAACTTCCCACTCTTTATGCTTTGCACTGGCATAGTTTCTACTCTCTAGTTTTAACTTCCTCCTGATCTGTTATTTCTATCTGAAGCTTTATCCCTTGCTTGGCTTGCCTTGTGTTTTCCTCTTCTGAGCTCATGCAACCTTCATGAAACAGCTCCGAGGTCCCTCCTTCTCAAGCACTTTGCTCCCCTCTTCTCTAGTTTATGGCCGAGATCGATAGCCAAAGAGATGGCATGACTTCTTCTTGCTCATGCACGCGAGCCCTTCTTCCTTGCTTATGCAACCCTTAAGTCCTTCTCCCTTGATTATCTTCTTGATTTGCTAACCGAAGACGAGAGAGAGAGAGAGAGAGAGAGAGAGAGAGAGAGAGAGAGAGAGAGAATACTCTTTGCTTTGCTCGTGTTCAAGCTCGAGAGAGAAAGAGCTCGAGCCTCTCTTGCTTTTGTTCGAGCCCGACCGAGCCTCTCTTGCCTAGTTCCGAGAGCGACAAAGAGAGAGAGAGAGAGAGACCTTCTTCCTTCCAGAACTAGTGAGAAAAGCTTCCCCTCCTCCTCGTTCATTCCTGAAACAAAATATTCCCTTTTGTTTATGACATCTAATCTCCAACCCTTTTTTCTTATTAAGCACTCTTGCATTTTTTTCCTCCAACCGCGGGAAAACGTTGTCAGGAGTTTTTTGGAGCAAGGGATTGCGCATATGTACATACACATGCATGGTGCATCAAAAAAAGGATTGCCCATTTTCCAGAGCCAGGTGGTTACGTGGGGCCCACATGTCTACAGGTAGGACAAGGTGTATCTACTGCATCATTTTTCACTATTACCAGTACTAGTGTGTTTTTTCTACAATAATGAGGAGTTGGTAGCGCGTAAAACTTCTCGAGGAAGCTATCCGCGGGCCGACGACATGAGGTCAGCAGGTGCGTCAGATGGCATCTAGTGGCGTCAGGAGGGCGAACGAGGTCAATGTTTGCACGCAGATGAGGACGGACACAACGTGGGTGTTTTCTTGTGAGAGTTACGCAGAAAGTTCATCATTAGGACCACTTTTTGGGGCCACTTCACGTGGTGGCGAGATGCATTATTGGAAAAAAGCTGAGTGCCAGGTGTGCGGATGATGCAAAAAGGTGACAACTATGCACTGCGAGGTCAGTTTTTGGCCTGTTCGGGGTCTGTTTGAGGTCATCTAAAAGGCCAAGGGTGCCCAAGTAATAAAGCTAAGTGTGGGAACTGAAAAAACAGAGAGAAGACCAGAAAAAACGTGGAGAAGAGAGGAGGAACAGCCGCAGGTGTGTTTTTTGGGTTTTTGGAGCCTGTTTTGGCCGTAAACTGCTCATCCGAGGTCGGATTTGAGCACTTTGACATTGTAGACTGGGGTTTTGGGCCGTTCCGGACGCGATGGCGCTGTCCATTTTGCCAAATTTCTCACTCTTTTTCTGCTGTTTTTCTGTGTAAGTTTCTCCTATGAGCGAAGTTTTTGCTCCAGTTTGTGATTATATCTGGCTTATTTTACCCATACTGTGTGAGCTATTTGCCCCATTGGTGTTGGCCCAAGCTCAATTGTATCTAAACATCAGAAATTCTCCCCTTTGGAACTGAGTTTTTTGGGTGTGTGTGTGTGTGTATCTCTCTGTGTGGAGTGGGTACACGGATCGTCTCTCTCCTCTCACTCCATAGGTGTGTTCCCTGTCTCGGCCAGGTGTGTTGTGTAAGCCGAGTGGTGCCCCATAGTGTGTGTGTGTATCATTCCAAGAGTGTGTGTCGGGTAGTTATAGAGGCGCTGTGTGTGTTTTCATCCCGCTCACATTCTTTTGGCACCCCCACGGAGGATCTTCTTCGAGTACCTTCAGCTTCGAGCTTCGGGATTACAGGTTGCAGGTTGCAGATTACCGGTTACAGGTTACAGGTTACAGGGATAGGTATAGGTACAGGTGATTCACACAGGTACAGGTAGTTGGAGTACAGTGATATACTAGCAGTGATGTCACTTGCAGCTATTGTGGGAATGCATCACTTGGCGCCTATTTGAGCGCATTGTCTGCTGGATTGTACGTTACTTGTGGAAACTGCCATTGTACGCATTTGTGGAGCCATACTTGGTTGTATTTGGCAGTCCCAGCCATTTCTGAGACTTGGTCTAGAAGATAGTCATTTCTAAGACTTGACTATATGCGATTTGCATTAGCCTTCGTGTGAGGGTCGATAGCGTGAGGTTTTTATTGAGCTGGGGGATTCTCAAATATGGAGATCCTTTCGGTGATACAGGTAGCTGGAGCACCCTTTTTGTGACCTCGCCATAGGCTATGTACTAGTGAGTCCTACTTGATGCTCGGGTTCTATTGTTGATAGTTTATGCATACATAGACAGTCTATATTTTGGGTTCCTACTGCTCTACTTCTGGGGAAACTCTGTCGAAATTTTCCCAAGTTATGATGGCTGGTTTTTTGGTATTTTGAGCTATTTATGCTGTTATGCTGCTGAAATTTTGGCAAAATCAGAGGTTGAGTCAGGTGTGCCTTCTTGGGAGCTTCATGGTTGGCTTTAATGGATGATCAAAATGGCCCTCAGTTCACTCCTTTTCATTTAACTCAAAGAATTCAGATTAATGTTCATGTGTCCAGGAAGATCTTTTTCCAGCAGCGCATAGTCTTTATATTTGGGCCAAGAAGATTGAGAGAGATCCTGGAATTTCCTTTGCCTGTTGTCATTCCGATGATTAACTATGAAAACTCATTTGATGTGCATGTGTTTGTCCTTATCTAAAGTTGAGCTCCATTGAAGTTTCTGGGGATTGGGTAGTGAAAAGTTTTGGGTTCTTGCATGTGTGTTTGAAGGGGTTCTCAAAGCATCATAATTTGGGTAGCCATGGCTTTCTCTTATCCCGAGTTTCATGGAAGAAGTGATGAAGATGTGGAAGAATTTTTGAAAAAGATGGAGGTTGCCTGCATTAGCAACCAGATTCATGACCCTACGCAAATGTTACGCCTTCTCCAAATTTGTTTGAAGAGTGATGCACGAGTTTGGTCTAAAGCATTTGAAGAGGAGTTGCGTGTGGCTGATCCACCTGTAAGGTTGAGTTGGGACAATCTACGACATGGGTTGGAAGTGGAGTTTGTGAAGATAGAAGATCCTGACAAGGTGTGGCAAGAAGTACAGGCTTTGGTGCAAAAGGAAGGTGAGCCAGTAGATGCGTACATACGTAAGTTTTCATTGGCATGGGAGCGAATGTGCAAGGCTTTAGCACCACAGGTACCCCCGCCTGACATGATGAAGAAGGACAGGTTCTTGGCTGGTCTTTGGGAGAATATACGTTGGAGAGTGGAGCTAAAGAAGCCTAGGACATATGAGGATGCACTAGAGGTAGCAAGGAACAAAGAGTGGAAGCTGAGGAAAATGAGCCAGTTAGGGGTGGAGTCTTTGTCAATGAGGTCTGAATTTCAGCCTATAGAGTCTTTACAAGGGTGCATGTCAGGGGTTCATCATGAACCAGTAGTTCCTGTTACTACTCAGGTTATGCCAGCAGTGGTCACTACAGCAGTGCAAGATGATGGGCTAAGGCAAGACATGAGGCAAATGGTAGATTTGATGAAGAATCTCATCCTAAACATGCTAGGTCAAGTGGGAAATAATCGAGGTCGAGGGAGGTTTGCAAATCAGTAAGGAGGTGAAGAAAGGCCTAGGAATGGTGTTGGACAAAGCAATGGTAGGTTTTGGAGGCAGACGCCCACATGTTATAATTGTGGAGAGTTGGGTCACATCAGCCCGCAATGTGATAAGCCACTAAGGATGGGGGGAGACATGTATCCATTGCCAAGACAGGTGCTAACTAGGTCAAATGATTATGGCATCGAAATTAAGGGAGACGAAGGAACCAGTGGACTGACCCAGGAGGAAAAGGGAAAGACAAAAGTACTAAGTGTAGTCACCTTGGAGAAGCCATCAAAGCTAGAGGATACATTAGTGATGCCTATTGGGAAGAGGACCACAGAGGATAAGGAAGGAAGAAGTGCCCCAGGTCCTAGTAAGAAGAAAGGACAGAGCCATGAAGACGAGGATGTCAAGGCCAAGAGGAAAAGGAGAGCTCGTCGAAAGTTTCATGTTTCAGATTTTCCACTAGGGGATGGGCAATTAAGCTATGACTTGAGGGAGGATCTGACGAGCAGGAAGGCAGATGTTACTTTTGGGCAGCTTATAGAGATGGTGCCTAAGCTAAAGCGACAGTGGAAGAGGATGGTTAACCCAATGGAGAAAGAGCCAGAGAGAGGTTCAGTGAAGGTGTTGGCAATGGACGAGCTACCAGACATTTGTCCAATAGTAGATGTGTGGCATAAAAGGAAAAATTTGGGACAAGGTTATGTGGATGGCGGAGCCCAAATATGCGTCATAACACACTCATGCGTTGAGAAGATGGGTCTCACAGTGGCTGGGGTGTCAGGTTTTCGGATCAGATTGGCAAACCATCAAAAAGTAAAATGCTTGGGTGTTGTAAAGAGCTTAGAAGTGGAGACATATGATGCAAAGGCAGTGGTTGATTTTCATGTGATGCCAGCAGGGTTGGGAGCATATCCTATTATACTGGGCAGACCATGGTTACGTGCAGTGGGAGCTGCTCAAGATTGGCGACATGGTACAATTAGCCTCTATGGAAAGATAGGTACCAAGAAGCTTTATAATATGGACACAAGGAAACGATTAGAGGAGCTTTATGAAGATGAGGATGATTCTAGTGATGAAGACTCTTCCACGGTGACAGATGAGGACAATGATAGCACTACCAGCAGTGATGAGGATGCTGATGTTGCATTTCTTTTGATGGATAAAGAAATCCAGGAGTGTGGTTTAGTTGCATTTGCGAAGGAGGTTGAAGATGAAAGTGAAGGGCCTTATGAAGTGATTGAAGGGCTAATGCAAACCAAGTTTGAGTTGTCAAAGAAGCAGGAATTGATGACACAAATGATCAGTGGAGACCTCTCAACTATGGAGAAGGATATATATTTGCACATGCTGGCTAGTTTTCCTGATTTGTTCATTACTTCATATGAAGAGATCAGAGGGTTCAAGGGCGAAGAGATGCATATAGAGCTGAAAGAAGGTGCTAAGCCAGTGTGGCAAAGGCTAAGAAGGATGGGTCAAGAGCAAATGGAAGCCTTGCGGGTAGAGGTGGACAAGTTATTGAAGGCAGGGTTCATAGTTCCAGTGGAGACCACAGAATGGGTGAGTCCAGTTGTAGTCAGTCCAAAGAAGGATGGGAAGTGGAGAATTTGTGTAGATTTTAAACCCTTAAACACAGCCACTAAAAAGAACCCATATCCTCTTCCATTCATTGATCAGATCTTGGATTCAGTGGCAGGTTATGAGAGGTACAGTGTGTGTGATGGTTTTTCAGGCTATTTTCAATTGAAGATTGCTCTTAAAGACCGCACAAAGACAACTTTCATTACGCCATGGGGCTGCTATTGCTACACAGTATTGCCATTTGGGTTGTCAAATGGACCTTCCTTCTATCAAGAGAGAGCAAATTGGGTGTTGGAACCATTCATTGGTAGTTGTGTTAAAGCTTTTATGGATGACTTCTGTGTCTATAGCAGTAGGGTTGATCACCATGAGAAGCTGCAGATGGTATTGGCTCGATATGATGAATGTGGAGGACAACTAAATCCAAAGAAATGTCATCTAGCACAGCCAAGGGTGATGTTATTGGGCCACATGGCATTGAGGCTGATCCAGACAAGGTTAAGTCTATTATTCTTCTTCCATCACCTACGAGTACGAAGCAATTGGCAACCTTTATACACAAAGTGAAGTACCTGGCACGGTTTATTCCATTGTCTTCGCAGCTTCTTTATCCATTACAGCAAGTGGCAAAGCATGATCCATTGCAATGGGATGACAAGTGTGAAGAAGTGTTTCAAGAGGTGAAAGAGGTGTTAGGGGGTTTGTCAGCCATGCAGGCTCCTGATTGGGAGAAAGTTTTTTATGTAAATCCATCAGTAGGGGATGATGCCATTGGAGCCATGCTATTGCAAAAGGGGAAGGGCAGCCATTATATGAGGCCAGTGTATTGTGCAAGCTGAGTGAAGTTGGTAGCGGAGAGAAAGTTATCAGAAGTAGAGCTAGTGATGGCCAGTGTAATATTTGCTTGTCGACGATTTCATCATTACTTGCTACCACGGCCTTTTGTTTTCTTGACGAGTTATGCCTTTTTGCCACAGTTAATTAATGGTACTAACATGTCAAATGTGGTGAAGAAATGGGTAATTGAGCTGCAAGAGTTTGAGTTCTCTTTTCTAGTGGAAGATAGTACAAGGGCTACCCTAGCTGATTTGTTGACCTACAAGGAGAATCCCCTTATTGTTAAGGAAGAGGTGGTGAGAAAGGTAGTTGAAGAAGTGCCACAGATCAGCAATGCACATGTGTTGTTCTTTGATGGTTCATACAGAAAGAGCCACAATGCAGCTTCAGGGGGTATAGCACTTTATGATCCAGAGGGGAAGCTAGTATGCAAGAGAGGGTTCAAATTGGATGCTCATAGTAACAATGAGGCTGAATATGCTACTCTGGAAGCCGGATTTTACATTTGTTTAAAGCATGGGGTTCGAAGGTTGAGCATAAAAGGTGATGCCTTGTTAGTGGTAAAGCAAGTGTTGGGTGTGTGGAAGAGCAAGAACACCTCATTGAAGGAAATGTGCTTCAGAATTAAAGGCCTGTTAAAAAAGTTCGAAGCATGGATCATCAGACACATTGAACGTGCTCTAAATGGAGAGGCACATGAAGCAGCTCAAGGCATGATTGGGGAGCTATTCGTGTTGAGGACCAATTTACCTCTTTATCATGGCCGGGAAAGTTTGGCTCAAGAAGAGGAGTTTTTGCTAACAGGAATCATTCCAAAGGAGATTCAGAATTAGTCTAAGAAGTATGGATTTGTGCGTAGAGCATACAGGTACAAATTGATTGGTGATGTCTTATACATGAAAGGGGCTGATCTCATGTTGAGACGTGTACCTTGGCGGGAGGAGCTTTACAGAGTGTTGGAAGAGAATCATGAAGGCGCATGTGGTGGCCATTTTTCTCTAAAGATCACCTTGCATAAGATTTTGCAAGAGGGGTATGTATGGCCTAGTTTGCACAAGGATGTTCACCATTGGTGTAGGTCTTGCAATAGATGTCAAGCATTTGGGAAGAGAGTGTTGAAGCCAGAGCTACAAAAAACCATTATGGCGTTTGATGTGTTTGAAAAGTGGGGGATTGATGCAATAGGCCCGTTACCTATCACAAGCAGGGGAAAAAGCTATATTTTGACGGTAGTGGACTATCTTTCTAGATGGGCAAAGGCTATAGCAGTAAAACAGATCATTGCAAAGGATGTGGCAAAATTTGTGTATGATGAAATATGTTGCAAGTTTGGGGTGCCATTAGAGTTACTTTCAGATAAGGGGCCAGGATTTAGAGCTAAACTGCTAGACTTCTTATGCACAAAGATGAAGATTAGGCACCAACATACCACTCCTTATTACCCACAGTGTAATGGCTTAAATGAAAGATTCAATGGTGAGTTGGTACAAATTCTTTCTAAAGTGACAGAGCACCAAGGAAAGAATTGTGATTTGGAATTGCCTAGTGCATTATGGGCTTACCGTACTTCGGTGAAGACAGGTACAGGGTTTACTCCATTTCATTTGGTGTATGGAAAGGAAGCACTATTGCCTGTGGAGGTAGAGTTGCCTGCGGTCAAGATGTTAGAGAAGTTGCTTGGGTCGCCTAGTGATGCATTCAAAGAGAGGCTCTTGCAGTTACAAGAGGTCCAGTTGGATAGGATGAGGGCATTGGAGCATTATGGGCAGATGCAGGATAAGGCTTTGGCAAAGATAAATGAAAAGGTTAAAAGTAAGGGTATCAAGAAACATGACTTGGTTTTGCGCTACAACAGTAAGCTGAACAACACCTTCCAAAAGAAGTTTCAAATTAAGTGGGAAGGCCCTTTCAAGGTAGTGGAGTGTTTTCCAAATGGCACATATCAGCTGGCTAACCTGGATGGTGTTCTACATAAGTCAAGGGTAAATGGGTTGCGTCTTAAATTGTATCATGCTAGATTGATGATGGTGGAGCAAGATGAGCTGTCTGTGGATCAAGGAGTGTTGGTGAGGGATGAGGAGACCTGTGATGCGGCGAGTCTCATATCTCTCTTTGCTGTTGCTGATCATGAATGATCTAGCAGGCTAGGGGATGGGCAAATTATGTCAGGAGTTTTTTGGAGCAAGGGATTGCGCATATATACATACACATGCATGGTGCATCAAATAAAGGATTGCCCATTTTCTAGAGCCAGGTGGTTATGTGGGGCCCACATGTGTACAGGTAGGACAAGGTGTATCTACTGCATCGTTTTTCACTATTACCAGTACTAGTGTGTTTTTTCTACAATAATGAGGAGTTGGTAGTGCATAAAACTTCTCGAGGAAGCTATCCACGGGCCGACGACATGAGGTCAGCAGGTGCGTCAAATGGCATCTAGTGGCGTCAGGAGGGCGAACGAGGTCAATATTTGCACGCAGATGAGGACGGACACAACGTGGGTGTTTTCTTGTGAGAGTTACGCAGAAAGGTCATCATTAGGACCACTTTTTGGGGCCACTTCACGTGGTGGCGAGATGCATTATTGGAAAAAAGCTGAGTGCCAGGTGTGCGGATGATGCAAAAAGGTGACAACTATGCACTGCGAGGTCAGTTTTTGGCCTGTTCGGGGTCTGTTTGAGGTCATCTAAAAGGCCAAGGGTGCCCAAGTAATAAAGCTAAGTGTGGGAACTGAAAAAAAAGAGAGAAGACCAGAAAAAACGTGGAGAAGAGAGGAGGAACAGCCGCAGGTGTGTTTTTTGGGTTTCTGGAGCCTGTTTTGGCCGTAAACTGCTCATCCGAGGTCGGATTTGAGCACTTTGACATTGTAGACTGGGGTTTTGGGCCGTTCCGGACGCGATGGCGCTGTCCATTTTGCCAAATTTCTCACTCTTTTTCTGCTGTTTTTCTGTGTAAGTTTCTCCTATGAGCGAAGTCTTGCTCCAGTTTGTGATTATATCTGGCTTATTTTACCCATACTGTGTGAGCTATTTGCCCCATTGGTGTTGGCCCAAGCTCAATTGTATCTAAACATCAGAAATTCTCCCCTTTGGAACTGAGTTTTTTGGGTGTGTGTGTGTGTATATCTCTCTGTGTGGAGTGGGTAAACAGATCGTCTCTCTCCTCTCACTCCATAGGTGTGTTCCCTGTCTCGGCCAGGTGTGTTGTGTAAGCCGAGTGGTTCCCCATAGTGTGTGTGTGTGTGTGTGTGTGTGTATCATTCCAAGAGTGTGTGTCGGGTAGTTATAGAGGCGTTGTGTGTGTTTTCATCCCGCTCACAACGTTATTGATGATGTGACGGTCGTCGGGTTGAGCAGCCCAAAATCCGGCGGCTCGGGCATCAAGCTGCTGTGCAAGGAGACTCTAAGCAGGTATTTTTTTGGCAACGAGGGCGTATGAGTCCCGTATTGGCTAGGACGAGCTCTCTTCATCCCCCTTCGCACCATTTTCGCTACCTACTGCTTCTTGCCATGCTTTCTTTTTCCCTTTTAGTTTTTTCCTTGTCCACACTCATTAAAACCCTTATTTGATTGCTTGAGCGGCCATCCCTTGGGTCCTTGGGCGGTCTTCCTCATATCATTTTGGCAAGCATGGGTGAATGCATTTGGAGAAAGGCCTTCCCTTCGCACCCGGTGAAAACAACCCAGAGCCTCATTGTCGTAGCCATTTTGGGCATATCTCGAAACCAATGCTCTTCAAAAAGCACATTTTTAACTGAAAGCTCATAAAAAACATCATGTACTTTCGTATGAGCACCACATTTGGCATACATATCGGCTAAGGCATTGTCAATCACAACATTCTGTATACATTCCGGCCAAAGAAGTGCCTAACACAACATCTGGTATTTTATGACGATATCATCGTGAATTTTATTGCCCATACTAGCATCTTGAATAATGACACATGCTTCTACAATGCACGTATAGGTGATTGCACTTGCCAAAAGAAATTCCCTTCACACTCGTTTTTTATTGGTTGTATCAGCTTCTCAGATCATGCCAAAATTATCCAGCTTAGCAGTGCCGACAACTGACACCGGGCTCAAGCCATATTATCTCATCAACCCGCACTCTGTTTGACGAGCTGTAAATTCCTATAGACTTCTCAAACTGCATAGAATTCATACAAACCCTGTTGAAGCTATAAAATTCCTAGATGGCACTCCAGCCAATCCAACCAGACTGGTGTGGAACTGGCCCCCGGTGAAATTTAATCTGGCGATATCTTGGTAACCGTAAATCTGATCACTGATCTAGAAAGACCGATACGCTCCACAACGTAATCACTTTAGGCCCTTGCATTCATTTCATTTCGATCCCATCAGCTATAGTTGCCTAATCATGTACGGATCTGCAATTGACTCAACCTTCAAATTGCCATAACTATTTCACCGTAGCTCCAATCGACAAGCCGTAAAGACAGGTTGCTAGAGCACTTCAAGCACTGCAATTATAGATCATAATCTCCCATCTATGCTTACTTCAATCATACTCCTTTTTAGCATCATTAAGGCATCTATTGGCCCTTTAAAGCCATATCTAGCATACATTAACTGTAAACCTTGCATGTTACCAAGACCTGATCACTGATCATTAATCAGGTAAGATTTAAATAAGCTCAATGTGCATTTTTTTGGCATATTTCTTAGCATGGGAGTGGATTTTCATGACATCCACCCCCTCTAAACCTGCACAGCCTCCGGTCTATGCCAACTGCACTTCAATCTGCATCTGCTATCTACAGGTACCTTGAGCTCTTTGCCATCATCAGACTCATGTAACTGATAAACATATGAAAAATAAAATAAGACTTATACCCTATCATCAATGTTCTAGCTTAATCATTAGGTAGGTGCCCATCAGAAATCTTTGAACCGTATCTCCAAACGTATCTCCAAAGCATTAATTATAGAAAAACAGTTTAGTGAACCCCGCCAGACTCAAGTGCTCCAGTTAATGATGCACACGGCTTGATCATCAAGCTCGCTTTAGAGAGCCCTGCCAAGCTCAAGTATGCCTTACTTTGTCTGCACATGGAATGGCCGTCAAGTCTTTACTTCAAATTCTGGTAGCAGAACCAACTCAAAAGATGTGAAGATAAGTCCAAAGAAGTGAACTTGGAAGCCAGCCATGTAATCTTATTGAATGCATAACCAAAATATCTCCTTAGCATTATCTAGAAACCAAAACCTTGTACCATGCAACCTGCTATAAGAAACGACTGATATCCTTTGAATTTGCAACTTGCACTTCAGTGGCCCCCGGGATCAAATGGGAAACTAATCATTTGTCCCACTGTGATCATTTCTTTAAAAGAAATTTGTAGCATCCTCCAGGATCATAGGAAAAATACAATAATTTCCAATCATTATAGCATAAACATAGATTATCCCACAATCCTTCATGCAAACTGCCTAGATCATATGGCATATAGGTTAATTTCCCCAGACCATGCATATATCTCTCACCTCCTGGGTCAAAAGCTAGCTCAAAATCTCCTGTACATCATAAGGTAACTTCAGATCCCATATAGCATCATGTAGCACTAAATACTGCCATATCCCCTGTGCAACTAGCTCATCCCATTTTCGATGATCAATCATCATAGGGAAAAGCATTTGTAGTGCACCTTCACTCTCACTAGTATTGGAATCCCAATCATGCATATCTGAATACATCAAGTCTCTGGCAAGACTCTCTTCATTAGGCTCGCAAGATGCATAAAAACGATTGTCTATCTTGTAGAGGCTCAAAACCAAGTAGAGCATCATCCAACATCTACATAAGGTCATCATCAACTGCATCTGGACAAACTTGCTAATGCATGAATCTAGATTGATTAGTATTCTTAGAATCTATATCAGAGAACCCTTCCAAATCTTCGTCCAATAAGCACATAAGGTCTAGGTCCATTGCTTCAGAAGGTTCCTCCATCCTGCACATCTCAAGCTGCTGTAATTTCCATATATGACATGCATACTAAATGCATTTGTTGTAAACTACTCTTCAAGTCTTTCACCCTCATCTAGATATCTTTGCACTTCTGTAGCACAAAGTTCAACAAGCACATTCAAAATTGCATCTACTGCTTTGTCTGTATCATTGACACAATGAAACTAATCATATTCAACAACAAGAGATTGCACTTCACTATGTACCCCCTGTGAATCAGCATCATCAAGTTCATGATCATTCTGCCAGAGTGTGAGCCATGTGTCACAAATTCTTGATAGAGAAGAAGTTTGCTCCCCCTCTAAATCACCAGCAAATTCAGCATCAGTTTGCCACATCGGTAGCTCTGGGTAATAGAAACTTGTCAAAGAAGGAGTCTGCACCCCCTCTATATCATCATCATCATATTCAAGATCAGTATTCCACTTTGGTAGCTCAACTTCATAACAACTTGTCAATGAAGGAGTCTGCACCCCCTCTGAATCAACATTTTGTAGATCTTCAAGCACATACTCTTGCTTAACCAAACCTTCAAAATCTGGTACATTCATATTCAAAAAATTTGGTATACCCAAATCCATGGTCCTACTGCTCTCAACAACAGCCTTGCTTTGACCTATAACATCTGTATCATCAATCAACTCTATAGAATCTGCACCAGTATCATCAATCAACTCTATGGTAGAATTTGTACCGGTGTCATCAATCAAATCTATGGTAGAATATGCACCAGTATCATCAATCAACTCTATGGTAGAATTTGTACTGGTGTCATCAATCAAATCTATGGTAGAATCTATACCAAAATTTTTTTTCTCTAATTCTGAGTCAATAGCAAAAGTATCATTTGTTGTAACCGAATCTTCTTGCATGTCTACTTGATATATGGATGCACTCATTGACCTGCACAATTTCTTCTTGAGCTTTAGCCAATTTGTTGTTTTGATCCCCTAATTTCTTTTCCTCCTGTACTGCATGCATAGGTTCTCTGCAAAATTCATTCTATGTATCCTGAAGCTGTAAAGCCTCACCTCAAAGACTTCTGCTTCATGCACAACATCTGTAAAACCCAACTTTTCATACACAGCTTTAACTATGGCGTCATCATTAGCATGTAAGAAGGTAGCATCTTGTACAATACACTTATCAATCATGGCTTCCAACTTTGATCGTACTTGTCCTCAAATATCTGCGTAGTTTGGTAGACTTGGAATCTGTTTTTCATAGCTTTCATAATGCTCATACCTACTTGTACAATAGCTTCTTTGAAATATTCCCAATCATCATTGCAGGCTTTGGTAACCTCTTGAATCTGCTCCTTCAAATCCAAACTCACTAACTGCTCAAAAGATCATTAACTCTTCTGGTATCCCTCTTAATTTGGTTTCCGACTCATAACACTCCAGGTAACCTTCTAGATCATATCCATCGAAGACTCGTCTCTGCATCTAAAGCTACATCCAATGCTTCTTCCATTTGATTTTTCTTCTTTGCGGTCTCCATTTCAAGCAGAGATCCTTGAACCAGTTGAAGCATCTTTGAAAAATCTGGAACTCTTGACTTATCATCAAAACCGTGTGCACTTAACTCTGCAATCATCTTCATCATCTACTCTAAATTCTCCATCTTTACCTCTCACCTCGGCTCATTTTACGTTGGGTTCACCAAAGATGTCAGGGGATATGTGTTCAAAACGTGAGCTGGGCAGGCACTGGACCTCTAGCTATGGGAGGTGTGAAAGAGAACAAGAACAACAGATGAAAAAGGCTCTGTCAACAATCACCATAACCTTCAATTAATCAATTTAAGCTTTGAGTACGATGTAATCTGTAGCCAAGGTGGGCTGTTAGCAGCACTGTCACTCGGATCAATTGACAATTAGGAGTTTAAGCTCCCTTTTTACAAAATTAACCGGGCCATTAATGACACCTGTGCTTAAGATGATGAGTAATCAACCTTCGGACTGATATTGGTAAAGAAGATTTTTTGCCTGCCACTTTACCTACTTCAACTGCCTTCAAGATTCTACAAACCTCATGTAAGTTCACTTTCTCGATCATCATGCTTCAATTATTACCAGCTATGCTGCAACTTCCCATTCTTTATGCTTTGCACTGGCTTAATTTCCGCTCTCTAGTTTTAACTTCCTCCTGCTCTTTAATTGCTATCTGAAGCTTTATCCCTTGCGTGGCCTGCCTTGTGTTTTCCTCTTCCGAACTCATGCCACCTTCATGCAACAGCTTCGAGGTCCCTCCTTCTCAATCACTTTACTCCCCTCTTCTCTAGTTTATGGCCAAGAGTGAGAGCCAAAGAGATGGCATGACTTCTTCTTGCTCATGCACGTGAGCCCTTCTTCCTTGCTTATGCAACCCTTAAGTCCTTCTCCCTTGATTATCTTCTTGCTTTGCTAACCGAAGAGGAGAGAGAGAGAGAGAGAGAGAGAATACTCTTTGCTTTGCTCTTGTTCAAGATCGAGAGAAAAAGAGCTCCAGCCTCTCTTGCTTTTGTTCGAGCTCGACTGGGCCTCTTTTGCCTAGTTCCAAGAGCAAGCGAGAGAGAGAGAGAGAGAGAGAGAGAGATTTTCTTGCTCCGAGAGCTAGTGAGAAAGGCTTCCCCTCCTCCTCGTTCATTCCTGCAACAAGATCTTCCCTTCCGTTTATGCCCTCTAATCTCCAACCCTTAACGCTACTACTGGGAGATCCTAAAATAAAATCAATAGTTTGTCTAAAGATTTACCCCCCCCCCCCCCCCCCCCCCCTCCCCTTCATTCTTTGGGTCGCCTTCCCTACAGAACTTGTTGCTTCCTTGCAACTCTTCCCTGGCAGCCTACACCTCCGTCTTCCCCTTGCAAGCACCTTTGATGCTTCCCCTACCGTTCATGGTTCTAGTAATGCATGCTCTCTCCTGCTGCGCACAACTATCCTACAGGCAAAGCCTTACTGTTTCACAAAGTAATCTGCCATTTTCTTCCCTGCTCTCAGCCACGCACGCTACAGTTGTGCTCGCAACTCTTGCCTCGCTGCTTTTGCAAAAACGCTACCTCATTAAGTAGCGCTGCCACACAGCTTCCATGCAAGACACTTTCCAAAACAACTCCACGCTGCCACGCACACCCTTCCAGCTTTTGTGAGTTTTCTCCAACTGGTATCACATCAGATTCTGGATTTTTCCAGATTTTCCGCAGCTAGGTACCCCCTACTCTCCAACCCTTTTTTCTTTTTAAGAACTCTTGCAAATTTTTTCCCCACCACGCAGTCACGGCGCTGTGACTGACGTGGTGTGGGAAAACGTTCTTGATGATGTGGCGGTCGGCGAGTTGAGCAGCACGAAATCCGGCGCGACTGGGGCACCAAACTGCTGTGCAAGGAGACTCTAAGTAGGTTTTGTTTTTGCAACGAGGGCATTTGAGGCCCGTCTTGGCTAGAGCGAGCTCTCTTCGTCCCTCTCTGCTCTGTTTTTGGTACCTGCTGCTTCTCGCCACGCTTTCTTTTTCCCTTTTATTTTTTTCCTTGTCCACATTCAATAGAACCCTTATTTGATTGCTTGGGAGGCCATCCCTTCCTCGTATCATTTTGGCAAGCATGGGTGAATGGAGTATCATTTTGGCAAGCATGGGTGAATGGAGTTGGAGAAAGGCCTTCCCTTCGTCATTTTGGGCATATCTCAAAACCAATGCTCTTCAAAAAGCA
The DNA here is from genome assembly GCF_014529385.1 of Adiantum capillus-veneris. Taxonomy (NCBI): domain Eukaryota; kingdom Viridiplantae; phylum Streptophyta; class Polypodiopsida; order Polypodiales; family Pteridaceae; genus Adiantum; species Adiantum capillus-veneris. The sequence continues at coordinate 139,951,002 of NC_140939.1, forward strand.
CATTCTTAAGTGAAAGCTTATAAAAAACATCATGTGCTGTCGTACGAGCACCACATTTGGCATACATATCGGCTAAGGCATTGTCAAGCACAGCATTTTGTATACATTCCGGCCAAAGCAGTGCTTAGCACGACATTTGGTATTTAATGACAATATCATCGTGAATTTTACTGCCCATACCAACATCCCGAATAATGCCACATGCTTCTAAGATGCATGTATAGGTGATTGCACTTGCCGAAAGACATTCCCTTCATGCTCGTCTGTTTATTGCTTATATCAGCTTCTCAGATCATGCCAAAATTATCCAGCTCAGCAGTGCCGACAACTAACAGCGGCCTCAAGCCATATTATCTCGTCAACACGGACTCTATTTGATGAGACATAAATTCCTATAGACTTCTCAAGCTGCATAGAATTCATACAAACCCCGCTGAGGCTATAAAATTCCCAGATGGCACTCCGATCGAGCCGACTAGTCTGGTACAGAACTGGTCCCTGGTGAAATTTAATATGGCAATATCTTGGTAACCGTAAATCCGATCACTGACTTGGAAAGACCGATGCGCTCCACAAAGTGAGCACTTTAGGCCCATGCATTCATTTCATTTCTATCCCGTCAGGTGTAGTTGCCCAATCCGGTACAGATCTACAATTGAATCAACCTTCAAATTGCCATAACTGCTTCACCGTATCTCCAATCAACAAGCCGTAAAGATAGGCTGGTAGAGCACTTCAAGCAGTAAAATTTAAATCATAATCTCCCATTTGTGCTCACTTCAAGTATACTCCTTTATAGCATCATTAAGGCATCTGTTGGCCCTTTAAAGCCGCATCTAGCATACATTAACTATAAACCTTGCATGTTACCAAGCCCTGATCACTGATCATTAATCAGGTAACCTTTAAATAAGCTCGATGTGCATTTTTCTGGCATCTTTCTTAGCATGGGAGCGGAGCTGCATGAAAATGTATCCTTTTGGTGTGCGAATAGAAGCAATGGTACCCTTCACTTTGTCTAATTCTTCTTTTGGCTAGTATGCATGGTGCATTAGGAAGCACAATTTTTCCATTGGGGACACGACGTGGAGTAGCAGAGGCGGGGAGACGTTTCAAAAGACTCAAATCCTCCCTTGCACCCAAAGAGTCCTTCTTGTCAATAATGTGGTCCCATAGTGTTTGGGCTACATTCTTGAATATGTGCATGGGATCCAAGAGGTGTTGTATTTTTAATCCCTTCCAATATGGAAGCCTTAAAAATATGGAATACCTTTTGGTGCAGGACACGGAGCCGGAATGTTGTTGTGGTGCTCTTCCCAAATGGTTGCCCAATCTGCCATCGTGAGCTTCAGAGAGGTCTTTCCATTTGTTGGAGCCTTTTGCTTGATATGCCCTTGGGGTAAGAAACGATGGTTGTTTGGATAGATTACCTTGCGCAAGGCATTGTGCCTCTCTATCACCAATGATGGCCCGCAACAAGTAGGACATGCATTGTGCCTTGATGTGGACAACCCTGCATACATATCATATCGTTAGAGAGATGAGTGAACTAAAGGGAGAGAGAGATAGAGAAAGAGAGGAAAAGGGGGTTACCAAAAATCTTGCCCAAGCCCAGGATAGTCGTGCATAGTCCACATAAAAATTCCTGTCACAATGGCTTCTCTCCCCCCCTTTGCAAGTAAGACATTGACAACAAGAATTCCTCTCCATAACTCCTCCAACTCCTCAATGAGGGGCTCCAGGTAGACATCAATATTTGACACTTTGTACTTCCCTGACACAAGCAAATAAAGAAGTATATATCCTGTCTCCCATGGTGGAATATTGTAGCTGACGATCACCACAGGCCAAGTGCTCCATGAAGTAGACTTAGTGCTGAAGGGGTTGATACCATCACTTGCTAACCCAAGCCTCAAGTGTCATTGCTTCAACCCAAAATCTGGCCATTGAGTTTCGATGTGCCTCCATGCAGGTGTATCGCCAGGGACATGCATCATTCTAGAGTGGTGGTTGGTGTGCCATGCGAGAAGCTCCACGATAGACCTGCTTTTAAACATGTGTTGAATGTGAGGAATTAATGAAAGATGCGTCAACACCTTGCGGGGTAGGTGCGCCCCGCTCACTCCGATCTTGTATCGTGCCTCTCCGCACACGGGACATGAAGTAGCATGTGTATGCTCATTGCGGTATAGCATGCAATCGTTGACACACACATGGATGAGCTCGTACTCCATTCTAAGTGCAGTGACATACGATCTAGTTCGTCAACAGTCTAGAGGCATGGGGTGATCTTTTGGCAACATTTTGCCTATCAAACTACAACAAACCGCGTATCAGTACAATTGCTAGGAGACGGCAAGGAATAGCGAGTGAAGAGTATATAAAAAGCTATATTTCATACTTACCCAAGGAGTGCATCAACACCTGCATTGCTCCAACCAAATTTTGCTTGCAAGTTGAGGACTTCCAAAAATGCCAGGAGCACGGAGTACTGTGCACCGTCATAAAGAGGTGTTCTGGGACTCGCCATCAATCTATCCTCCATTGTCGCTGCCGGTTGAGTGCAGGGCCGATAACCCTCCTCACACACGTCATGCTCATGAGCTAGTAACTCATCACACATGTTGAACATGTATTCATCCTCTCCCTCAAAGTGCAACTAAGAAGCCATAAGAGCTGTCAATGTAGATCCAACGGGAGGATCACCATGGTGCACCCAAATCGTCCAGTAGCTCTTGCCTCTGCCGTTCGACCTTGCGTGCCGGTGCACCACCACCGAACACAGACCAATGGGGCACCTTCTCAAGCGATGGGTGAGTGGCACTCTCATCCTTTCGAGCGCTTTTTCAAGGATTCCAAAGCCCTTCGTTCTCCAAGTGCTCCAGTGCAATGCGCCTCAAGCGAAGGATTTTCCTTTTGCACTTGGCGCAAGGACAAGGGAGTTTTTCTTGAGACATCGATTGCGCTCACGGCCTCCAAGGGGGCCACAATCATCCCACTCGATGTCCTGCATTCACGATAATTTTTTATTTAGTCATGTGCCTTGAAAAATAATTAATTAATTAGAGAAAGTTCTATATCATAATTTAAAAAAATACATGAAGTTAAATTCAAAGAGAATAAACTGCAATGAGTGATAAAATTATTTTTGAATAAAAGTGGACTTATAAAATGCAATTCATAAACATTTAAAAGTACTACAAAATAAGATTTTCATAAAAAAATAAAAATCTTCATTAAAAAACTCAAAAGTTTAAGACATGAAATAATTGATATCTAAGCGTAGAGGGGGTGGTTTGTACCCCCCCCCCGCAACCTCAGATATGTTTGTATTCGTTTCAAATGACTTATCACGGTAATACTGGTAGTAATAGGCACGGTAATAGGCACGATAATAGCTGTGGTAATGCCTGGTGCCTAAAATAGAGAAGGAGGGTAGAGTATGCCGCGTTTTGGTTGCATACCT
>NC_140939.1:139959467-140084467 GCF_014529385.1 Adiantum capillus-veneris
TAAAATAGAAACACTCCTATCGTACTAATCTTATCTACCCTCCATCACTCAAGTGATGAGGATCAAAGGTGTTTTATGGCATAGGTTTCTGTTTCACTGTACCAGATGTGACATGTGTAGGTCTGAGTAAATGTTTTGACTTTTAATGTGCATACTCGTTTGCTAATATTGCTCTTGCTCTTTTTTTTATTTTTTTGTGAGTATAAAGCTTTATATGTACATTCCCTAAGATTGGGAGATATAGAGGTCAGGGAGAAAGGTTGAGAGGGAAGCAAGTGAATGATGGATGTCCACAAACACTCCCCCCTTCCTTGGGTAGATCATACCGTTTGAAATGAGCTTGTCACCCTTTGAAACCAATTGTTCCAGTTGGTAATAGGTGAGGATTTTTGCCAGTAGTTTTCTATTACCCTAGGTGCCTCGTCAAGTTGCAAGGGTGGTAAGGTACTCTCCCAGGATCGAACTTGAAGTGGTTCATCAAGTGATTCTTGAACACTGGGAGGTGTGGATTCTTTTGTAGCTTCATGGAGGTCCACTATTGTAGATGGAGGCTGTGTAAAATCTTTTACCTCTATGGATGTATTACATGAGGATCTAGAAGCTTCATGGGACTCCCCCCTTCCTGAGCTAGGTGGAACAAATCGTTCTTTCTTTGGTACCCAAACTAGCTCGGGAGCGAGTGTGTAGCATTCTGTGATTTTTTTCTTTCAACGATCATTGATTCATTTTGGAGCTACGGGATTGGGCTCACTTGGGTCAGGTGATAGGTAAGAGCACAATCTACGTTTTGGCACCCATATTTGATCATTTCCTTGATAGTAGCCTTGGGCTTCCAATAGTCGTTTAGGGATCCATCGCAACATTTTCTTACTTTTCCTGGAGCGAGTGGTACGTTTCTTACAAGGCCTCTTTTTTTTAGCACTAGCTATGGTCACTAAGGAAGCTTTAGTGACCCACTTGTATGTTTTCTTCGTTACATTAGGATGAGTCTTGTCGGAAGCGATATGCATTGCTTGTAGCATATTTAAGGGTACAGGAATTTCATCCCCCTCAGGTGTTACCCAGGTCGTCCCCCTATTTCCCCAAGTGTCTATGGTTGCTGCTAGGTGGACCCAATCCACATTGTCCGACTCAGTCATCCCAGGTAGGATATCCATATAAGGAGAATCTTGGCCAATGTCTGTATCCTTCTTACAAGTGTAACAATATTGTAGTGGGGCCGAGTGAACTGTGGTGTCAGAGCGATGATCAATAATGGTTTTACTCCCTAAGGGGTGTACCTTGCCAGTCACCAAATCCACTCTAAGGACAGAGTCTTGGAATTGCAAATAGACATGATTTTTAGACCAATCATGAACCATTTGTGCTTCCCTCATGAATGGTCGTCCTAAAATCATTTCATATGACATAAGGTGTTTAGAGAAATCCATTACAATGAACGTATGTCGTACCTTGTGTCCTAGAACTTTGATCTTAAGATCCTTGAGCATCCCCATAGGTTTGGCTATGGTACCATTTGCCATCTTTACCACAATGTTAGTAACACTGAGGCGGGGTTTTCCCATGGATTCCCAACAATCTTTTGTAACTATGCTAACTCCCGCACCACCATCAAGAATTCCCTTTATAGTTAATCCCTTGGTAGTGATGGGTAGGGTCGCATTAGACTCGTCGCCTTCAAAATACTGCCCTAATTCATTAATGGGTACCTCGATCACAGACTCGTGTCCATCTAAGTCAAGTGATTGCACATGATTTTCCTCATCAATCATAATCGAGTCAGGCCTATTTGGTTGCGCAAACTGCGGTAATCCCGTTCGTAGCTCTCCGTTAAGGAATGCTCAAAGAGGAAGGAATAACTCAGGATCTCCATACAGCTTTGCTATGATCATGGTTCGGACCTCAGAAGACATGAAGTCCACTAGTTTGGCAACATTCATTGGCATTTTGTAGGGTGTAGGTCCTTGACTAGGAACTTGTGAGGATGGAATCTCATATTCCTCAATGGGATCAGGTATTCCTTCGTTAAACATTCTTTCCAACAAGAAGGGTGTATGCTCACTTTCTGATGTCCCGTCCTCACTCCCTTCTTGGATGATACTAGATATGGCTAACGGTCTATGGTTCATGCGGGGTGGATGAACTTGCGTGGGAAACACTGTGTCATGAATTTTGACATGCATGGGTCGTGGTTCTAGTTTCCTTTGAGTCTCCTCCACTAAACCTCTTAGATGTTTCACCTGCTCAATCTCGTCTACTGGGTTTGGGTACGTCCCAATCTTCTTCTTGTGATTCTTCCCTTTTTGCCCCTGCGGTTTATCTTGGGGGTCTTGGATTGGATTTGGAAACACTTGTGGTGTTTTCAGAGGCTCTTTATGGTTTTCTCTTATTCGGTTTTCATTTGGTTCCATGTTACGGTTTTCTTTGTCGGTCTTTCCCTTTGTGGCATTGGTTCTAGTCTCCATTGTCTCGATTGAATCTGAATCATCCTCGAGGTCATTCATATACACGGGGTCATCTCCTGTTCCTATGTTTGTTTTGGAACTTGGCTTTGAATTTCCCGTATTCTGCGACCTCTTCCTTCGTGTCTTCTTTTTCTTTGCTTGGATAACTGACGCGGTATCTCTCTCTTGGAGGATATGGCCTGGCCCTTGAAGCATGGACCGTGTAATCGCATAAGCGGGTGCGACGGGTGGTATTGGCGATGTCACACTAGCAATTTCGACCAAATTTAGGGGTGTAATTTTAGGCGCATTTGGGTTATAGGGGCATTGGGCAATCAAGTGATCTATGCCACAACGATTACATGTGAGTATTGGCATTGCAGACGTGCTCCCTTGATTCACTTGCATCTGTGCAGCATTCTTTTGCAGCCTAATAGGGCACTCCGCTGCCCGATGTGGTCCACCACACTCGTAGCATTGAAGAGGTGGCCTCCTAGCCTGAGTGTTGATATTTTGACCTCTGGATGCGACAGCAGCAGCTTGATAAACCGGCTTGACTTGCCCCCAACAATCTTCCATGTAGTATATAGGACACTCTTCCAATGTATCAAGTCCGTAGGCAATACTAGTGTCTATTTCCTCCTCACAGCCATCTGCATAAGCATTAGTTGGCTCGCAACCCACTTGGTTCATAGGGGCGACTCTTGGATGCGGGGGCTGCGGTCCTAGCACAGGAGGTGGTAGCGGTGTAGCTTGTACAACATTTTGAGATCTAGGGACCATGTGTTGCGGTAGTTGCTCAACAGGTGGAGCAGGCATCAATACAGGAGCTCGAGGTACATCCGTCCAGGCTACAGGTGGTCTATTTGCCATCATACGTTTGATCATTAAACAATCCTTAGCTTGGTGACCATACCTACCACATGCGTTGCAAGTTCCATTAAATTTTACTCTAAACGTAGGGCACTCACTAGTGCTATGTGGACCCAAGCAAATGAAACACCATTGTTGCTCCCTTCTTGGATACATGTGACTATTTTGAGGGGGTCGATTATCCTTAAGAGACTCTTGGATTGCCTTGGTGAGGTCTGTGAAGAATGTCTCAAATACCTTTGGCTCATTGGCAATGGGCTTTGCAGTCATGGGTTCATACTCAATGGCTTGTGAGCTAGTGGATCTCGTGTCAGTAGACACTCTCATGCCTGCTATCATCAAGTTGTCCTCTAATTGGATTGCATTGGCAGTGACATCTTCCCAGGTTGTGATACCTCTAATCACTAGTCCATTATAAATTCCTTCATTCCTCAACCCTCGAATGAATCGATCAAGCAGTTGGTTATTGTTGAAGCGCTCATTTACAGGGCAGCGAGAGTTTAAGTGCTTTAGACGACTAATGAAGTCCCTTACTGACTCTCCTTCCTTACGTTCGGCCTTCTGTAGCTGAGATGCTACACCCCAAAGCACACCTTCTCGTATGTACTCCTTTAGAAACAACCTTCGAAGGGTAGGGTAGATTGTTTTCTCGTCCACCCTTAGGGTTCTATACCAATCTCCAGCCTTCCCACTTAATGTCAAGCTTAAGGCATTGCACTTATGTAGTTCGTTGCGTTCCCCTAAGGAATCACATACTTGTTCAAACACTTCAATGTGTTTTCTAGCATCTTCGTCCCCATTGAATTTTTGCGTGAGTTTGGCAATTTGTACTGCCTTACTTCTAGGCTCTCTATCAGATGCATGACGCATATTTTCCGCGATAGATCGACCTATGGTTTGAGCAAACGCTGCCAAGTCACCTATGTGAGGAGGCAGGGCCGGTGGAGGTACTCTTGGAATCATATGTGGGAGAGGGACGGGTACCGGTCTTGGCATATGTGTGGATGATGCAGGATATGGAACATAACCGGGCATAGGTCCACTCGGATAATGGCTAGGGAGCGGCACTCGAGGAGCATAAGCAAGTGGTACAATTGGAGGTGTGGGGGCCATGTGTGCATAAGGGGCTAGAGGCACATACGGTCGAGGCCCCATATTAGGTACTACGACACTAGGTAGTGGCACTGCGCTAACCGTAGATGTCATCGGTACATTCTCTGTCAGGCTTATCCCTGGAGTGAGCACTATGTTTTCCTTAATAGAGGGTTGAGCCAAGTTAGGGAAGCTAAAGTTTTCGCTAGGAGGCTCAGATTGCATAGAGACCCCAGGTGAAATGACGTAAGATGGGTCCATGGGACTCATTAGAGGAGTCTCCATTTGTGATAGAGTGGGTTGTTGAGCCTTGTTCATATCCAGAAATCTCATGGGGCCAGTTGAGAGTATATTTACCCCTCGGTTTTGCCTTTCTGATTGAATAATGCCATGGATAACATTACAGATCATTTTCTGTTGATCTTCGATGCTCGTGGCACTAGAGGTGGATTGTACAATCTCTATCCATCCTACATGGTAGGCGTGGCCAGAGTGTAGATCCGTCAACACCTCAGTGTGGAGGTCGTATGTCCAATGATCATTAATGAACAATCCTTCTAGAGTCGACGTGTTAACGGTTTCTTGTGAGGTAGAAGCAATGTTGCTCCCCGTGGTTTTACTTGTCACCAATGGTACTCTAGAGGGAACTTCTGAAGGAGGCAGCTCAACAGGGACTTCTTGGTAAGAAGTTGGCAGGATATCCACATGGACACTCTTTGGTGGTGTGGGGTCCACGTGCGATGTGAAAGGAGAGTCCACTTCCCCACCCCCTTCGTGTGCTTCATTTGCATCAGGTTCCGAGCGAGTAGCTCTACCTAATGTTTCCATGAAACGGCTAAACATACTAGTACTAGGCTGTGGAGCTTCAGGAGGTGCATGGCCTTCTCTCTCAATGTTTTGGGTAGGGTATGCTTCCATGATTTCTGAGTCGGAGGAGGAATCACTAGCGGCTATTTTAGGGTCTTGGGTGGTGCTACCTTGTGTCCCCGCTGAGGGTCTAGAGCTTATCGTGGATGGGTAATGGGTGTCCGTATGAACAGAGGCACCCTCAATATGCTCGTGTTCTAGCACCCGCCCAGAGCGTAAGTGCATGTGCTTTTGATACCCTTAGGTGTCAAAAAGCTACTCTAGGAGGCCTTGTGACTAGTTTTTTGCGTGTTTTTTGTTTGTTTTTTTGCTAGATTTTTTAGAGCGTGTCGTGGAATGGTCCGTGTGATAGCTCGAAACGAGCGTATCGCTAGGAGGGACGCGCTGTGCTTTACAGCCCACCGTTTGGTTCTATTTTGCTCCAGAAAAGCTTGAAACAGTCTTTTCCTAGCTAGGGAACTAGGCTCCAAATAGCAAGTCTAAGGGTGCAAGTGGGAAGAGAAGGGAGGAGAGTGGAGGACTTGTCCCACATGCTCTCATTCCCTCTTGAGGAGGTAGGGTATATATATAAGAGTGAGTCTAGTATATATCATAAGATTGAGGACTGAGGCTTGGGCCTGGGCTTGTTGGGCTTGGGCTTGGGCTTGGGCTTGGGGAAATGATCCCGATCTAGCTTTTATACAAACCAACCCGTTCGTTTTAATAACTCACGTTTTTTATTTTCGAAAATTTAACCTCCCCCTCACTCGCGTTTTTATTTTTTGGAAAAAAAAATTTTTTACTTTTTTTTTTCAAAAAGTTTTTTTTTTAAATTTATTTATTTATTTTTGGGTGCGCGTTTTGGTGCGCGTTGACCTCACCTACCTACTTACTGTCCAGACTACCTACTGACCTGCTAAACAGTGGTTCACCTAATTACTAACTTGCTTAATTAACTAACTGTGCACAAACCAGAAAACACAGAAAATGCAGAAATTGAAACTTGATAGAACTGTGCAGTGCAAACCAGAAAATGCAAAAAACGCAAGAAATGCTAACTGTGCAGTGCAAACCAGAAAACGCAAAGAACAAAAATCTCCACACAACTACACACACTCATTCCCTGCCTTTCCTATGATAGAAATTGCACCACAAAAAAGCGTAAAGTGCTTAACCGAGCTTAGTGTAGGACATTTCCCCGACAACGGCGCCAAAAATGTGCACTCCTTGCCGCACTGTCGAAGCAAGGGACTTGCCAATACACCGTGTGCGAGCCACAAATGGCTCCAAGCACACAACAAGCCTAAACTAGCAAGCTCAAGAGAGCAAAGGGTGTGTCACTCACCGCTCTACGCTCCCCTTCGTGGTGGATTCCTCACCGCGATGAAGAAGAAGCTGCAGTCGTGCCGCACTCAACCGCTTCGCCGCCGTCGTGCCTTCGTAATGCTCGATCGCACACACACTCTCCCTCTCTCTCTCTCTCTCTCACACACACACACACACACAAGGAGGTGAAGAAGAAGAAGATGGAGATGGAGATGGAGCAAAAGCACTCTTCTATTGCACAAATGAGAGAATGAGTGAATTTTAGGTTTAGTTGGCTTTTATATGAGCTCACCCCATTCACACTTGGGCGCCCATGCTTAGCCAACTAATCCCTTGAATGTCCCAGTTAGAGTGCGCCTCTCATCGGCGATCACTCTTACCCTTTTCCTATTGGTCCGACAAGCCCGGTACCTGACTCTACCAAATACATAATACACGTCCGTCGTAGGTGATGGGGTGTCCGTGAGCCGTGAGGGTTAACAGACACACACACAAACAGAGAGAGAGAGAGAGAGAGAGAGAGAGAGAGAGAGAGAGAGAGAGAGGAGAGAGAAGTAGAGAGATAGAGAGGGAGAGGGAGAGATAGAGATAGAGAAAGACAGAAGGAGAGGGAGAGATAGAGATAGATAGAGATAGATAGAGAGATAGAGATAGATAGAGCGAGCGAGAGAGAGAGAGAGAGAGAGAGAGAGAGAGAGAGAGAGAGAGAGAGAGGGAGAGAAAGAGAGATAGATAGAGGGAGGTAGAGAGAGAGAGAGAGGGAGAGATAGAGAAAGAGATAGATAGAGAAAGAAATAGGGAGATAAAGGGCAATGGTTGTAAGCGAAGCAACCATTTTGTGGTGTACGTAGTGCGGGTATGCTTCTACTTCTTTAGAGTGCTATGAAAAATATCTTATTTATGTGAAGTCAATGGACCCTCAAAAATTACTTTCTTCTCTCTTCTCCTTAGCTAATTCTCTATCTTTCTTTCTTTCTCTCTCTCTCTCTCTCTCTCTCTCTCTCTCTCTCTCTCTCTCTCTCTCTCTCTCTCTCTCTCTCTCTCTCTCTCTCTCGCTTCCTATCTCTTTTTCCCCACCAAATAGGCATTAAGTTTTATAGCTTTTCAACGGTACCGTACCTCAGAATGGAGGCAGGCATGCAATGTGCAAAGTAATCCCTGGAACAAGGAGCTTCTGTGAAGACATGTTGCGGAAGAAGCACAATAAAGAAGCTCTTCTTCTAGCACTCTACAAAAGAAAGAGCACTCTCGCACTGCGCACAACACAAAACAGTGGCTACATTTATAACCATAACTCTTTATCTCTACTCAAAATGATGGCTACATTACCTAATTGTATATATGTTTGTGTGTACATATATATTTGTTTATGCATGTATGTAGGCACTAAGTACGAGAGCATAGCACCCAAAGGTTAGACGCTTCCTCATGGGTATAGTCCTTTTTTAATCGTGGCATTACGGTCATTGATCCACTCATGTATGGATTACTGCAATGTACCTTTGGTTTTACCACGATTGAGACTGTGATGATATCTAAAGAGGTGCACTTGACCTTGGGCACTACTAGCCTCTACTTAGGTCTACTAGTATGTATATGTATCTACGTGTTTGTATGCTAGTATACTTGTGTATGTATTTATAGATGAGCGAGTAGGGGGGAAGCTAAATCTGATATTTCTCTTTGTAATGTAGATGTAAAACGAGAGACCACCTAGTGCGGAGCAGCCATCTGGATCTTCTTTTGGTTGGTTCACATCTAGCTGGGCTCCCACTTAGGGTGGACATCGCCTCTAGTGAATCCGAGTCTTGAGGCGGCGAGAACAAGCAAAGAAATAAAGATTGTTTCTGGCTAGTTAACCCTAAACCATGAGTGTTATATGTTTATTTTTGCTATTTGCAGGCATGGCCATCCTACATCTACTCTACTCAGGTTCCTCCATCGGTCGTAGATCGAGATCTACAGTGGCCTATCTCTTTAGGAGAGCAGTACCTCCGTTCGACAGAGGATTTGTTTGGCTACTAGACTCTGCATCAGCTTGCGACCTATGGTATTTATCCATAGACCAAACCATGGGGGAGTCATGGAGGGACTCTAAACCTTCAGAGACTTGCACCGACGGCACCTCAATCTATGGCCCCTTCTTATCTTCCTACTCCCCTTCCATCATAGGGTCCTACTCCCCTTCCATTGCAGGGTCCCACTCCCATCACATCACAAGGTCCTACGCCACTCCATCCCACTCCTGCTTTGCCAAAATACCGTCGACGAACTTCCTCTAGCAGCACGCATCGACGCTCGTCTCAAGGCAACAAGTGCCATGAGAGAAGAAGTGGCGATGGATCTTGTGGCTTCACCTGTTTTGGTAGTGGCGAGGGAATGGAGTCCCTACTTTCAGAGCGTTGCGCCCCTGATGTAGAGGACGAGGATATTGACACACCCATGTGAGACATGCATGGGTGCTACTATAGGGTTAAATATGGTAGCGAGGTGGACTTTGACACAGCACAAGGTAGGGCATTTTGACACCATCTACAAATTCTTATACATTCAATGTATAATAACTATTTTGTAGATTTAGAGACCAACTGTCGGATCATGCATGCTACATTGAGGATGCCCTCTTAGCTAGATTTTGAAATGCCCCCAATCAATGTTTTTCACAACAATGGTATTAGGGATACATTAAAAAAATTCTGAAAAACAAGCAGTCCAGCGTGTGGCGCACAGGAGCCCAACCCGGGGTTAGAGATCTAGATAGGAGCTATCGCGGTGAGAACATGGCATACATGGAGTGGGAGTAATAAATTCAAGAAAAGAGTGATCAGGCATCGACAAGCTCATCCTACAAACAAAAACACGAAGCTTGCACCAGACAAACTCCCATGCACTATGGCTCAGAAGGCAAGGCAGCGTGGAAGGACAAATATATAAGATTGATTAAATAATAACGTCGATTGGTGATTATAAAGATTGTAGTTGATGATTTGTTATTGTTATTGCTTACTTAGGAAAATATCACTTTTACTCGACCAACCAGAGAGATTGTGAAGTATCGGGAGTGACATAAAAATTTGATACTTGGCGATGGTTTTTCGAGAAAAACCACATCTCTTGCGAGAGCAATTTGACACGGCGATTGGATCACTGCAAGTGGTCATTTTAAACAAGTAATTTTGTATCAATTGTTTTCAGTTGTTGATAATTGTTTAATTTGGTTTGGGTTTAGTAGAGTGAAGGTGATCAAACATACGTGCCTCTGAACGATAACGAGATCGAGGAGGATTAGATAGAAAAATATTTGTCCAAACTTTCATAAAGTCCCAATGTGGCACAATGTGTATACAACTACTTACATTTTATTGTAACTTTTTTAAAGAGTTGATCTTCAGCATATCAAATTGTCAATGTAAAGTAAATTCAATTTCAAACTTTTGGTTTTTTTTTATACTCTTCCAAATTTTTTTTTGATGTTTCATTGTTTTATGCAGGTAAAAAATAAAGGTGCTCATTTGGGCGGCTCAAATGAGCACCTTTATTTTTGAATGGTCCTTTAGCGGCAATAAGAGCGGTAATAGCAGTGGCAATAGACACAGTAATATCAACGGGTATATTACCATAGATATCATTGTGCTTATTGCCTTCAAACAACTACCGCGTTCAGAGCCGCGATAATTGTTGCGTACACAATTTTTTCTCTCTCCATTTTCCTTCGTTTTTCCGCCAATACTAGCGGTTATAGACTACTCCTCTTATATTGGAAGTGAAAAATGAGAAGAGAAGCCCTCTTTTTATGCACATTTTTAATAAGTTCTTTCACTTATCTTGATAGCTTCTTATCCCTATCTTGATAACTTATCTTTATTTGATAACTTATCTTACTTATCTAAACTTTCTCAACAAGTTACATACTCTAGTTACTTACTTACCTTATCCTTATCTTCTATTTTTCTTCTTTATCTTTTCTTTTTTCTTTTTCCTTATCTTATCTTTTCCTTTATGCTATTTTTTCTTAAAAGGAAAAGCTAATTTCCTATGCATTGGTTATGTCCATGTTCCCATGAAATAAGTCGGAAGTGTCCTGTGAGTATACTTTGGTGCTTAAATTGAGCCCAATTTTTCTTCAACATTTTTTTTTATTTCAATTATTTTCTATTCCTTTTTCATCTTTTAAGTCGGTGGCTAAGATGTGTTGGCCTTGCGTAAGGGCTAGAGAAGACCCTTACAGCAAACATGCGGTATAGGAGGTCCCTATTATTAGCGTGAGAGAAATATAAGAATAATGATCCAAAGACGGTATGGTTGGATGCATAGGAGTGGGTGGGGATTGTGCAAGAGATGCAAGAGCATCCTGACAGGTTTCAGCAACGGAGAGATGTAGCTAGAGTACAATTGGAGACTATAGGATCATCTCATCTTGGGAGTGAAGGTTATGAGACTCTTCAACATGAGTTTGTAAGTGACATACACTATTGAAATAGCATATGTGCACATGTTTTCCTAATATATATCTTATGGTTAAGTGTTTTTTCCAAACAGGAGCTTCCCATGAACCGTCCTCGGACATGTCCAAAAGAAAAATATGGATGTAAGAATGAATTTTCAGGTGGATTGTGCCAGTTTCAGGATGAGGGAGAGGCCATCGGGGCTGGGTGGCACTACATTGACGAGTACGGTTTGTGTAAATGTTTTGAGTATAGTTTATGTATATTTAGTTATGATTATGCTTTTGTATGAGCTAGCTAATAATAGGTACCCCCTATACCGCATGTTCATCCTGGACCTTGGCCTACTCAGTCTTACTCTAGTTCTGACACTACTCCCCTCTTGGAGAAGCATTTTTGTCCTCAAAAACAAAAGTGGTGTATCTTCGTACGAACACTTATGTTTTTTACAGTGGCATCCTTCATGGATCCATCTTCTTGTTTGACCGAAACATGATTTAGTAAGAGGTCCAATGAAATCAAGAATAACATCTTGATTTTCCGCATTGCTGTCCATTTGCAATTGTCTTGTGTAACCGGCCCATAGCTAACATCACTACAAGAGGTTCTTCATAGTAGCGATGCTAGCAATGCGACGGTCAAATGTGAAAATTCACAACGTCACTATAATTGTCTCTATGAGCATTGTTATACAAAAAATAATAGAATGATGCTAATAGAGACGCTCATAGCAACGCCGCCCATGTAGAAAAATAATTTGCGAGCGCCAAAAACTCAGATCTCATATCTAAGTTTCGGAGCTCTTGCAAGACAATTATACCCGCACCTCTCTCTCTCACACACATACACACATACACATGCACACACATGAGGAGAAGAAGGAGATCCAGGTATGCTCCTTCTCTCTCCTCCCTCTCATGTTCCCTTCCCCTCTTTCTCTCTCTCCCACACACAGACACACACATTGTGTGTAAAGTGTGTGTGTTTGTGTATGCTCTCCCTCTCTCCCACACATAGACACACACGTTTTGTGTGTGTGTGTGTGTGTGTGTGTGTGTGCTCTCCCTCTCTGCCACACACAAACACACACATTGTGTGTGTGTGTGTGTGTGTGTGTGTGTGTGTGTGTGAGAGAGAGAGAGAGAGAGAGAGAGAGAGAGAGAGAGATTAAAAAATAGAGAAAGATAGAGAGAATATGAAATGTAATCTTTTATTAAACGTCTTCAAACTGTCAAAATGATTTATGAGACCATTCGGATAAACTGCTTGTGGATCTAATCTAATGTCTGCGTTGTCTAAGAAAATAGTGCATCGGTCGGTGAAGAGCTTCGTCAATGTCTATCTTTGTAAATAGATGTCCTATGACATATATAGAAAAAGAGAGAGTGAAAGAGAGAGAGAGAGGGAGATAGATAGATAGATAGATAGAGAGAGAGAGAGAGAGAGAGAGAGAGAGAGAGAGAGAGAGAGAGAGAGAGAGAGAGAGTGTTAACATAGATTTAGGATTTAGTTTTTAATTTAAGTCAGAGTTTAGGTTTAGATTTAGTATTAGAGCTTTGGGGTTAGATTTAGGATTTAACTCAAGATTTAAGGTTTAGAGCTCAAGAAGAGACCCAACCATCTCTCTCTTTTTAGTAGAGCTTAGAGGTGTTTGAAGCTAGTTAGCTTTGGAATGTTCAAAGGGTAGGAAGCAACACTAGCTGATGAAAGCGTTCTTCTTTTGTTGAGCTTGAGTGATGAAAGAGGAAAATGGATAACTAAGGACTTTCACAAAGTATCAAGTTGGATTTTGTGTGTGTGTGTGTGTGTGTGTGTGTGTGTGAGAGAGAGAGAGAGAGAGAGAGAGAGAGAGAGAGAGAGAGAGAGAGAGAGAGAGAGAGCACTCATGGTGTTGAGTAGGAATTAGAGCAGCTGAAGCGGATGACATAGCAGGAGCCGTTTTCATTTGAAAATTTTGCATTTTTGTTCTATGTCTGTGCATGCAAGTTTGAGAGAGAGAGAGAGAGAGAGAGAGAGAGAGAGAGAGAGAGAGAGAGAGAGAGAGATTATGTTAGATTTAAGATTAGATTTTGAATTTAGTTTGTATATTAAAGTTTAGCTTCAAGATTATGGTTTAAATTTAGAGTTAGGTTTATGGTTATGTTTGTAATAGTTTGCATGTAGCTTACATGGGTTTAGGTATGTAGCTGTTTGCAAGCTCACAAGTGTAAACATCTCTCTCTCTCTTTCTCCCTCTCTTTTTCTCCATAGACACGTAATTAGGCTGGAAAGCTTTCAACAGCATGATACTCAGAATGGAGGCAGACATGTAATGTGCACAGTAATCCCTCCTACAAGGAGCTTCTATAAAGAGATGTTAAGCTTCTATGAATGGCTACAACTGAACAAGAGGCCAAGGGGTTTTTTCCACTACATGCATTGTCATGTAGACGTGGGTGTAGATTTCTTGTACCCACAAATATAAGAATTTATGAATAAGGACGAGATTATAACCCGATAGTTTTGCTCTTCGTGCAAAAGAATTTACCAATAAGGACGAGATTATAACCCGATAGTTTTTCTCTTCGTGCACCTCTAGATCGAGGTGTGAGAGGATTGAACATGGCTAGATAATTTGAGGTAGTTTACAATGTGATCTATGGTTTCTTGATTGTGAGGGAAATCCAGAGAGAGAGAGAGAGAGAGAGAGAGAGAGAGAGAGCGAGAGAGAGAAGAGATGAAGGATGCCAATAGAAGATTAAATTTTTTTTCAGGTTATAAGGTTTTTACATTCATTATGAGTAGTGATGACGATATGGGGCCGTCCAACCGAAACATCTATCTTTTAACAAGGATCTTATGTCCTTGTAATCAATGAAACATGTTGTCCAATGGACAAGACGCGTTTATTTGAAGCACTTTCTCAAATCTAGCAAGTTTGACCCATCATCATAGATCGAGTTGTTGCGAAGTACAGCTAGTTGGAATTTGACACTCGCCAATAGGCAACAATCTTGCAACCCAATAGACGTGTTCGCTAGTGCATTACTCAAGCATCATACATGAGGCCACAAGATGTAGCCTCTGACAACTCGGAGGGTGATCATGCAAATCACATTCCCAACGAGGCTATGTTTGAGCCCGAGATCAATGAAATGATCAAGACGATCATGGATTCAGAAAGGCTTATCTATGATGACATGAAAAGTGATGCCGATACGCCATTGTATGGTGGAGCCCATGTGTCTAGATTGAAGGCACTCCTGGTTTTTCTCAATATGCAGGCAAAGTTTGGATGGTGTGACACTAACGTCACAACACTTTCTAGGTGATCTATTACAATGGGTTTCCTTCAATAAACAATTCTAAATGTATAATTTACCAAACTACTTACACAAGTGTACCACATTTTTTTTGCTATGTAGATTGCTCAAAGAACACATACTGCTAACTGATAATGTGATGCCAGATTCCAGAGAGGAAGCAAGAAAGATCTTGCAAAACTTGGGGATGGATTACAATTCTATTCACGCTTGTCTTAACGACTGCATTATTTTTAGAGGGGAATACATAGACATGGACAAGTGTCTCAAATGTGATTCCTAAAGATAAAGAGTAGATCTCTACAGACAAAAAATTATGCAGAAGGTGTTGCGATACTTTCTTGTGCTGCCTCGTATCAAGCATTTCTTTGAATGTAAGTCCATGGCCACCCTACCATCATAGCACGAGGAGAATATATATTTGGATAGTATACTATGAATTCCTTTAGATTGTGTTGCATGGAAGCATATAGACAGCACATGGCCGGATTTTTCCAAGGAAGCTGTGTAAATCCATTTGGTCAGAGGTCAATATCTTACAATGTATGGTCAGTTGTCATTGTCAACTATAGCATTCCCCGTTGTTGACTACCAAGAAGGGGCACCTGTTTCTAAGCTTGATTGTGTCGGGGCAGTATTTCTTCGTCCACTATTGGAAGAGCTACAACAATTGTGGATTGGCATAGAAGTGGTGGATATGAGCCGACACACAGGTCGACGCAATGCTTTGATCAGAGTCATTCTGATGTGGACCATGCATGACTATCCCAGACTAACAGAATGCTCAGGTGATATATACTCAAACTCCAACACTATAAACCTTTGTTTTTCTCAAGCTTATCTATTGTCATTTGTATACATGCAAGGCTCCAAAGAAGTGAATATAGAGCATGCATCACATGTGGACTTAATGCACGTTGGGTGCGGTGCCCTCATTGAAGAAGAAAATCTACAAAGGTCATCAAGTGCATCTTCCAAAGAATCACAAATTACACGACAGTTTTTTGGGAAGATATCCACCGAGGATGTCTGCTCAAGCATGGTTAGAGCAGAAGGAGATGTGTGATTATAGTTTGCCCCCAGGGATAAAGAGATTCTCTCTATGGTACGAGTTACCATATTGGCCCAGACTCATGATCAATTACTTGCTCATCCAATGCACATATTCAAGAATGTGGGTAATCTGCTATGGGACCATCTCATGGACAAGAAAGATACTTTAGGAGCCAGAATTGACCTTAGAAATGTAGATCGTATGGAGAAATACTGGCCGCAGACAACATCTGATAGATTGATAAAACTCCCTAAAGCACCATGGATTTTGACAAGAGGCTAAGAACACAGAGTAAAAGAGATCATTTAATCCATGCGGACGCCCATTGGCATAATGCACTCGCTCCGAACATGTTTCACTGAGGGAAGCTTATTGGTTTGAAGTCACACAACTGACATAAAATGTGTCAGGTATGTTTGAAGTGGAATGGATCATAGTGTGAATTGTGTAGCATATCCGTGTGTGGACTTTAATACCATTGCTAGATGTGTTTTGCAGTTTATTTAATCAGTGGCCATTGAGGGTTGTTTGTCTCCTGGCGTCCATACCACAATCTAAAAACATGCGAAGTTGGTTCAATGGATCTCCCAAAAAGGAGATCCATGTAGGTTCCATACCATCTGCCAAACTAAATGTTGTGGAGGGTGTATGCACACTTTCCTGCTACCATGCTAACCATTCATGTGCATCTTCTTGTTCACATAATTGATGAAACAGAGGAAATCTACCTAAATGGAGAGCTCTATATAGACATAGGGAGTTATGTTGAGTTATGTGAGGATGAGAGAGAGACCTCTTAAATCCATAGACATTGTATCTGAGAAATTTTTCTTCTTTTTATAAAATAACATTGTATTCATGTGGAGTTTGTCCATTCTTGTCTCTATTCTAAACTTGTGAAATTTAAATTGTGATTAATCAAATTATAACTTGTTCAAATTTTCTTCTCCATTCACCATTAAGATTTAATGTTCTTGTATTTGATGCAGGTATGGATGATGATCAGTTTCTTTCTTCCTTGGACCCTGAGCAGAGGAGGTGGTACAAGGACTGTCATTGCTCTAAAGCACTGTTGCATCGTTCCAATTGTTCAATGTCTCCATCTGCTTCATAGCGATTAATGCGCTCCGAGAGTTCGATGTCGACTAGACGATCTAGCACTCTTCTAGGCGTCGACGCTCTAGTGGTGGCGATGGCAGTTTCTGTGGAGGAGCTGCATTGATGCTTCCACACAGCCTCGTAGTCGTCAAGGCTCCATACCTTCCCCTTCTTTGCCCGGCCCCACACCAGCCACGACATCACCCTCTACTCCAAGTTTTGTGCGACTATCGATTGTTCCTGGCTACACACCACTCACTACTCCTCCGGGAGTCACCCCACTCGACACTCCTCACTTTGCACCCCAAATTCTAGTGGAGACACTTGTTGTTCGTATCCCCATCGAGACGCCACTCGAGACCCCTGCCAAGATACCTAGGTTGACACGTCATAGGTGAGAGGGATTGCCGTACTCAATCGACATCAGCGGTAGCATCATCTTGGATGACGATGGCAAGAATGTGATTTTGGGCATGCACATCCTTTTCTCTCAGGTGTTTCAACACTACATACTAAACACCTGGAATGATGTGCCAAATGAATTAAAAGACAGATTCATCAACATGCTACATGACAAGTTTCCTGTATCAAATTGGGATGAGCACTTTAATGAAGACCTGATGAAGGTTTTGAAGTGCAAAAAGAAATAAAACATGGGTGGAATAGGCCATATTGGCTAGACAAAGAAGATTAAAATAATGCAAAGCGAGAAACACGCAAGATTCCTGACAAGTGGAAGCAACAAAAGGAGGCACCCAAAGCGCGAGTAGAGGTAGGGAGCTCGCACTAATAGGGGAGCGGCAAATGGGCATCATTTGAGGCCAAATTTGTAAGTGTTTTTGCATTGCCCTTTAGGTTTGGTAGTTATGGGTATTTGTACTTTCAAATTCTAACATAACGTATTCTTTGTATGTTTTGAATAGTGGTCGATGATAGGACATGACTTCACACTATACGCACATGAGTATGGGGGAAGAAAGGGCTTAAACGTCCTTATAGACATTCTTAGTTCTCGCTCCATCTTGGTTAGTATTTAACTTTACCTTCTTACATTTATTGTATTTTAATAATAAGCTAAAAAATAGCTGTTTTGTAATTTTATGTTTATACTTACAGAAGTCTTATTTTTTTCTGCAAAATTCGACAAATACACCACTTGGACACATTGAGATGTCGGATTAGTCGACGTCAATCTAGCCATAGCCAGATAGTACTAGTTTTCTTTTCTCATAGCATGTAATATGAGGTGACATGTGTACGTCATTTTTGTAACTATTGGTCAACAACGTATTTTCTCAATAATGACAATTGTTTTGTAACTATTACATTTTGGTCAAAGCTTAATAATCAAGTGATGTTGCCCATGATGTGTGTATAGTTTTGTCATTGTATTACTATTGTCAATTCACTTTTGTCACTTTTGCATCTTTATTCTAGAAACTTTATGTTCAATATGATTGATGGGGTGGTAGGGCAATGAATGCCTTGCCACCCAAAAAGATTTATTCTCGGGTGTCGCTATAGGTGTCTCTATTTTAGGTCCGATAGTGTCTTTATAAGTGTTGCTAAATTGGAAAATGCAGAGTCTCTATATAGAGACACATATAGGGACATTTATAGTGAGCAACAAATATAGTGACATCCTCTTTGCGACGTTTTTAGCGACGCTTATAGTGACACTAGGGGTGGAAAATATCCATGTGTATTTTTGTCGCTATAGCCGTCACAAGTGCTCGGAACCTCTTGTAGTGCATAGCATGTTGAATCCATTTAGAACTCACTTGAGTATGCTAAAATGGCATTACAAGGGATCACTTGGTTATCGACACCATTTTTCCGACGTCGATGGCGGGCTCCACTTTAAGCGTTGATAAAGATGGAGGGAGACATTGCTCAATGCAAAATTCAAATTTTAAATTCTGTCGCATATACCGATGCCTATACCGACACCCATACCGACACCAATACCAATGCATATACCGACGCTCGTACCGACACCTATACCAATGTTTTTTTTAATTGATGCATGTACCGATGTGTATATCGACATCTATATCTACGCCTTTATAGACGTTTGTATCGACCACCTGCTGCTTTACAATAACCGAGAGCTCATTTTGTGTGTTTTCTCTCTTCTCCACACCATGGCAGCCTTCATAGCTTCTCCCCATCTCCTCCTCCCTCCTTGCAGACCTTCATGGAGTTGCCTCTTCCGACTTGTCATCTATGCTTCCACACATTTCCACACTAAGAAGGTACATTGTTTTGTAGTATTTGTGTGAGAAAATTTGTTTTTGGATGTGTGGATGAGGTGTGGTAACAAAATGCTTATGCTTTTTTTTTGCAGGTATTTGCTTGACCCTTCGTACTTCTTGCACACTCACATTCTTTAAATGTAAGTGCTCCTTCTTTTTATTTCATGCACACACACATACACATAGATATTTGTGTTTCTATGTGTGGGTAAAAATGTTTATGCTTTGTTTTTGCAAGTGTTTGATTGACTCTTACATTCTCTAAATGTGAGTGCTTTTTCTTTTTCTTTCATGCATACACATATAAGCACACACGTACACACATAACTACACACACACATAATCACTATTTATGATTATAATTAAACTTATGATGCACATAATAAAAATGTTTATGGCTCTAACAATACCTTTATTGTTATGCTTATGCTTATGATAATGCTTATGGTTATGGTTTATTTTTTGCTATGTCACTAACAATGGTTATTGTTTATTTTTTATTATGCTAGAAACAATGGTTATGGTTTTGATAACTCTTTTATGGTTATGGTTATGTTTATGTTTATGGTTATGCTGATGCTTATGATGGTGGCAACGGTTATGGTGGTACCAACAGTTTTGGATATGGTATTTATATGGTTATGTTAGTGTCAATGGTTATGGCTTTGACACCCTTTTATGGTCATGATTATGGCAATGTTTATGGTTATGATAGTGGCAATGTTCATGATTTTGTTTATGATTATGTCATTGGCATTGGTTAAAATTATGTTTTGTTTATAGTTAAGGTAATCATTATGTTTAAATTTAAGGTTATTGTTTTTCTTACGATTATCATTATGGTTGTACTTATAGTTTTGTGTTTATTTATGGCAATGATAATAGTTATGGTTATCATGGTTTTGATTATTGCAGTTTCTAGTTTTGTATTTTTTATCGTTTGCTTAACACTTCTTTATTTTTTTATGATGCACTATTCATCTGTATTAATGCAAAGTGCGATTACGTTTGCCTTCTTCTTTTGAGTAGAGAGGTTGTGCCTTTGTTACTACAGCACATGTAGAAAATGACACTACTCTCTGCTCAAAAAAAATTTACAGGTGTAGATGTCAATATGTGCATCTGTATAGGTGTCTTTATAGGCATCGGTGCAGGCGTCTGTATAGGCATCGGTATGAGCATCTGTACAAGCGTCGGCATGAGTGTCTACATAGGCGTTGGTATGAGCGTCTGTATGGCCGCTGGTATGAGCGTTGGTATAGAAAGTGATTATACCGATGCATATACCAACAATACGAGTCCGGTCCGATGCATATAGGGATTCTTATTCTGATGCATTTTAATTTTAAACCACGTTTATTTGCATCGATACAAACATCTATTTTTGCGCGACGTGTTGTAGTGAGGTTATCACAACTAAGATCAACCCAAAAGAGTACCTCTTTTCACTTTCCCATGAAAGTAATTATCTGAGGTAACTCATCAGAAAAGTATAAGTCCTTGACTTGTTATCATTTTTATTAGTGAACAAACCCACCATAACTAGTGTTCAAGATTGAGAACCTAAATTACATATGAGAAGACTAAACCTACTCGCAAACATGTTCTACCTTATGGTAAAAAAACTCTAATTAGAGGGATACATGCTTGCTAATTGGATTACTTGGTGATAACAAACGTGATTTGCATATCCTTTAGCACAAGATTACACTTGTATTATGTCTATCCCCTTTCGATAAATGACAGTAATGAGGTGGGTTTCCCCACTGTTTACGAACAAGTCTTTCAAAATGACTTGTAAGCAAGGAGCACAATGCCATACAACATGGTTGAGGAATCAACAATGTTATAAATAACCATCTTGATTAACTTGAAAGATCCCACAAGCACCCAAATTGATTCATGACCTCTATTGGTGATTGCTAGATCTATGTCATGAATGTGCATGCCGCTCCAAATCAGCCTTTGCTAAACATTGGGGCCCATACACACCTAGTGTGCATGCATTTAGAAAAAATAGATCCAAACCTTCATATCCATGCCCGTACTTGCCAATACTTATGGTGAATATGATGCTCATAGCACACAGAAAAGAGGAGTGTAGGTAGTTCTAAAAAGAAACTAGCACTTTCTACTGCAATCATTTGCAAGCCTTGCTGATACATTTAAACCATAATAGAATGTGAAACATAAGTCATTTCTAGGTACAAACAATAATACATTCTCATTAACAACACATAACCTTGCTACATGCATAAACAACCATTCGTGAAAGTTGTTTAGCAACACTTGTAAGCTTCACAAGTCGTTCTTAGTATTCGACAATTTTTTGCCGCCGCTGAAATTGCTCAAAATGGTCTAGCAAACAGATTTGATGCAGCTAGGGACTTTGTCGTGATACATAATTGATATAAATTGTGCATATGTCAGTCAAGAGATCCATATGTGGAATATTTTTCACATGTGGAATATGTCTGAGATAAGGATGTCCATAAGAAGAACGTCCTTCAAGTACAATATGTACTTGTGTGTGGAGGTAACTACAAACACTCTATAACATGGGTGAAATCAGGGACCCTCATTAAGATTTCTCAACACTAGCTAAATCAAACTCCTTGATTTCCTAGACCGTGTTGTATCCCATGGGACAACACATGCCAAAGAAAACCCTACATATAGGTCCATAATTGCATAATACAAAAATGTATATGGGACACTGCAACACAAAAGTTTGCGCTCTTACATGACCTTGTCATTTCTCTGAAGAGCAAAATGGATGAAATCATTCAAGATTATTCATTAGACTAAAAAAATTTCAAGTAAATCATATTAAAAAATGGAATAAAACTAAATCATATGCATACTTGGTGGCTGAACATACTGTTCACTGGCCTGTAGTCACATGCACTTTACAAATCTAAAAGGGGGTCACCATTAAGTATCCCCCTATATAACGTGCGTTCGTAAGGTATTAAAAGAATTCCTCTTTTAACATGTATGAATGAATAAAATAACCCCTTATTTTATGATTTTTTTCCAAAATTCAATATAAAAACCCTTTATTTTAATGTGTCTCTGTTAAATTGCCTAAAGTTTTTGCATTTTATAACCCCTCCTATCAAACTCACGTTATACATTAACATGATTACATAGTGTACCCCCCGAGCAAGCAGTAAAAACTGGTAACCCCGGGTGTTGCCTTTGCAATTCAAACCCCTTAGTTAACTTCTGCAATGTGAAACCTCTTGGTGAGATTGTGGGATGCATGTCTAACCTCACCATCCTATCTTATTGCAGTATTAGCGAGAACCATGATTAGGTTGTCAATACATGGCACAAAGTTGACTCGACTAGTGCATAGAGGCTACAAGAGGTTGTCAATACCTTGGAAAAAAACTAACAACTCGCATCTAACTCAAGCTACACTCAAGTGACTGAAATCACCAAAAGCCAATCGCTCATCGGCAAACAAATCACATCTATTACAGCAGACATCCAAACGTAAGGAAACTTCTAGGAAATGTTTATAAGACCTAAGCACACATGCTTATGGTCTCAAACCCCACTTTAGGTCAAGTTACAAAATCGCGATTATTAATAGCAGTGGATTTTTTACCTAGTCGTTTTTGACACAGAATGCATCTAAATGCTTAGCAATGATGCCCCAATACCCCGCCTATACTTAGTTTTTTATTTGAAAGTGTAAATTCCTAGTTATGATGAATTAGGCCACCGGTCGGCGACACCAAAATCTACGAAATACTGTGAACTGCTTACGTCAATGCGTAGAGCTTTTACCTGCGGTTGCAATGCAACAAACATGGCTGCAATGTGATAACCGAAGAGGGAGTAGGAAGCGCGAGAAGGAGAGGAGTGAGCGCCGTTAGCTCACGCTGTGTATTTATTATCCAAAAACTTATACGAAACTGGATTTATACCTTAGCCAAGGATTTTGGGTGGTCAAAACTAATAATCTGAAGTTCTACCAAAGCTGGGTAATGATAGGTTGATACAATCTGGAAGCTTGTAGCCCCGGCTCATTAATTACAGAGTTTATCCAAGAGAATAGGAGTTACAATATTCCCGATTTATCAAAATAATAAGTGTTTTACAAAGAGAACTCCAAAAAATGGTATCCGTGTTAGCTTGCTGCTAATAGAGACTTTGCATGAAAACTGCTCATCCTAGTAGCCAATAGTGACTAACACACTCTATCGTGTTCAAAAATGTTTGGAATCAATTGAGAATTTTTCTACTACTCCTTGGTAGATTGCAGACTTCTTTCCTTAAAAGTAGAATTGTGATGAGATCAAATTGTGATGCTCAAAACTTCTGGAGTGATTGTATATGAGAGGAATCATACCCCTAAAAATGTCACTCGTAAAGGACTAATCAGTGTTGTAACTAGCAATAGATTTTCTTCAATTGGAATCTTATTCACAACTAAGTTGTGACAGATTCTTTTCCTTTCATGAATAGAGGAGAAAGATGTGAAATGCTCCCAAAGGAAATAGTTATACTCCATCTTCTCATGTGTTTACACAAGAGATTACCTGCATGGAGGCTCTCTTAATCTATCCATATCATGCCATGAATTGGCTGCTTAATAGCTAGGCCATGCCTACTTGCGACCCATAAAAACTGTCATTTGGATTGGTTGCACCTTGTGCATAGCGCCAAGGCTCACTGTACAATATACATATACAATGATCGAAAGTCCATCTATCAGCCTCAATTCTTCTTGGAGAAAGTAGATGATGTTATTGCAGAAGCGTAAACAAGGATGGAGTGGACATACTGCCATCTTATTTACATTCCATCCACGCATATCAAAAAAATAGATTGATAAGCCCTTGGATTCAATGACAGTCTCAACCTTGTCAGCTATTGTTATACGCGGCTTTCACATTTACATGGGCATGGATACATCATAGTGCGACATAGCCAAACTGAAACTATGAGCTTATATCCTCTTAGTGCCAAATATGTGTGCCATTATCCTTTATCTAAGTTCAATTGATAATACCTTGGATCATAAGAGAAGCCTTGCTTTACATGAAGTGTGGCAAAGCACTTTGTGTTGCACAGTAGAGATATCTTTTTCAAATTAAAGATTAAATCACAAAAAAAACAAGAATAACTTGAAAATTACTAACCTTGTTGTCTCTGTGAGATGGATGGGTGTCGCTTTACTCTGGCTCATAGCCATGTATGCTAAGAAATTTAGAGCTATCCGATGTGCCATCGTGGCTTGGGTCATGCCAACCTCCAAGAGAAAAACCAAATAGACATGATGCTAAGTTTCCCGAAGCTCGTATGCTGATAGCATATTCCAAACTTTGGAAACTTCTATGCAAGATGCCTGAAGTGAAGGTTTTCTTTGCATAAGTTCATCTAAAAGATGAGAGAAAATACAACCTAAGTATTTATAGCTAATACATGTGCTCTTGGTCACACACATATGTCAAAGAAAAAAAGAGTTGACCTTGTTGAATTTTCATAAAGAAAATCGGCCTTGTCAAAGCGTACATCTTATTGAGAATCCTTAGATAACCCAATCTTAAAATCAATAGCTCGGGCTCAAGGCGTTCACTAGGAAACAGGTAAAATACCACGTGCAAACAAAATAAGGATTTTATAATTAGGTACATTTTTAAAAAAATTACTTACATAAAGGGATTTTTAATTGAGAAAGTGAAATTCTCATACATAAGGGCTAGTTTTTTAACACTAGAATGGTAACCTAACAGGACATAAAAGTGTCCTTTCAGGGTTTTGGAAAAAATTTCCAAAACCATAGTAGATCCACTCATTTTGAAAAATCCTTTCATGAGCTTATATTTCAAGAACTACTACATCTGGAAAAACTGAGAAACTTGTAAGTTTTCTCATCCCTTGGTCACTACAAGCCTCCAAAGTTGATGGACCAGTGCATTTTGCCCAAAACAGCAATTTCTTACGGTTGATTGCATATAAATAAGAGTGGGGATTTTTGTAGGACATGAGATAAAATGCCCCGTTAACTTCAATGGGTTGGTAATCAAAACATATGGTTTCTTTTACCTCACTATGTTTTTTTTGGGCAAAAAAAAAAGGTTAAAAAAATTGCATTTTTGCCATTCTGCGGACCTATCATCAAAGTTTCTATAGTCACTCTCAATACAGATACTATATACATGTTTTCTTAGTTCCCTTTGGGCCTTTGGATTCAAAAGGAGACATGGAACATGTCAAAAGGATAATGGATCTCTTACTAAGTGGAACCTTGGGAGCAATGATAAAGTGCTAAATACAGCAAAACATGAAAAAATTGGGTTTAGCATTATGAGCTCTAGAAACCCATAGAAACTACTCAATATCTAACCAAGTTTGTAGTCTATGATTAGGTATGGTTACTACCTACAAAATACACACAATTGGCCTAAGAAACTAGCAATATTGAGAAAGTTATACTTGCTACTCTAAAATGTATCGTATTCTTCAACAATCAAAAAACTCAACCATCATCATATACTATGCTATATAGCATATTAGGTCCCCCAAAACTCAAGGAAGATTAGCTTTATGTTATACATTACACTTTCACAATCAAAATTGATTTTTGATATCAAGAAAGCCACCAAAAAAATCATAAAAGTGCTAATTTTGGTCAAAAAACACGATTATGCAATTCTTGTAAGTTGGTCATAACTTTCAATTTTAACACTTAGCTCTCCCTACAAGCATCAAAATATGTTGAGAACTATGAAGACCTAACTTCTAGCCATCTAAACCTCACAAACACGAAGTTTAGAGTGGTATAGTTGCCAAAAATTGAAAAAAAACCAAAAACAGGACCCATTTTTCACACAGTTTAGGTTCAAAAATGTTGTGCAAGAGTAAGGTTAATGGTGAGATTGATACTCCAAAAAAATGCCAAGTTTTTTTCAGCTCATAAGGCAACTTTGTGGATATATAGCACCTAGAAATTCATTTTCATACTCTTCAAATAATTCAAGTAAAATGGTCACTTAACAGGACATAAAAGTGTCCAAGGACATAAAAGTGTCTTGTTACCATTCTATTGTTAACAAAAATGCATACATAAGGGGTACATATAATCGTTGAAAATATACAGATAAGGGACTATTTAAAGACCTCTTGTTTGCACGTGCTATATGCAATCCTTACATAGTGGACTCCCCGAGAGCTCAAGGAGCTTAGCTATCAAATTTCATCTTACTACCAATCTCTACTCAACCGAAGCAACATTTTCTTGTCAAGTTGGCCTTGTCGAAAATCTTCAAAAGTTAATAAGTTCAAAATTAAAGATGAAAGGTAACATACTTCCCAATTTCCGTAACGATTGTCCTTGGCATCAGAAGTTGAAACATAGGGTGGCATGATTGTGTTTCAATGTACTTCACGTACCCTTTTGCCTACACATTGACAAGCTACAATAGCTTTGAAGTGATTATGAGTCCAATGCCTACATAAATATTGAGTTGTGCTCTTGAAAAGCTTTCTTTTTCTCTTCAAAAGAGATACTAGCCAATGAAATTTGTGGCCGCTAAAAATACATGCCTTGCTCCTTAGTCGGGCCAAAATGACATGTCTTGTAGACCCTTAAATCATATACTGTTTCTGCAAAATAAACTCTGGATCAAATTAACATATAAATAAACCAAAATATTCTTGACCTTGTTATAGACTCCTGGTCTACACCAGAGGTCTACACAAGCCTTGCATGTGCCTGTGGCAGCTTCATACGGAATCATACTCCATAATCATCATGGTTAGCCTCATACGGAGTTGTACTCCATAGACAAACCATGATCAATGTACCTTGGTCATACAGAGCCGTATTCCCAACTAATAACCCGTGTATTATCGAGACATCCATATGTTACCTTGTGTCCATACTCAAAGTTGAGACAGAGTTACCTCGCTGATGGTTGACCTTGTCGAGTAGCATATCGTATTCAAAGCAAAAAAATATCTATAATAATTACACACTCAAGCCATACTTGCAATATCCAACATCATTGCGGATTATCCTTGAATCATGTTGAATCTTGCTTGCGGACCATGTGTAGATCCTTAGCGCGGTTGAGTGCCTCGTTTAGCAATGATACAAAGAGCCTTGCTCCTCTTTGCATAATGTCTTCGTCGATTCTATCATTCCTTGCCAAAACTATCAATCTTGCTAAGTATTACAATTTTGAGAGCCCTTACCAATTTATTTTGAAAATGAGTCAAACTCTCCGTGTTGCCAAATTTGTTCCGTTACTGAAGCCATTTGTGACTGTCAAAACTCCCCTTGCATGCATTTCATGGATTTGAATTAATAATCAAGACATGCATCATATGTATAAGAGTTTTGCAATTGCAGACGTGTTGCCGCAGTTTACTGCATGCCTTGCATGTTGTACCCTCGCCAAGAATGTCATGCCTAGTTTTGTCGTCTTGGATTTTCCTTTTACTGCCTCGATTCTTGTGCATGGGTGATCCCTTCCAGAACCAGTACCAGATCTTGCTACGCAAGTCACCATGTGACCCCTGTGTGTACAAGGGCCGCTTCATGCAGTCTTCGTTGTCAGATTCAATCTCTTGCTTAAGGGGCCTTCCCATGGTCTTCCCAACCCCTCCAAGAGAGAGATGTCCTTGCAAACTCTTCCTTAGGGAAATTTCCCACAACCTTCACAACCCCTCCAAGAATGATAAGAATCATGTAGCCTGTCATGACACACACACACAAAAGACCCATGCCTCAAAAACTCCATCTCCATGATATTTCCCCCTCCTCCATCTGTTCTCCACCTAGCTCGCATACCAATATGAGATGGAGGGGACTGGAGCATGCGACTTTCCACCCAACGTGCCCCATATAGGCCCTCCCTAGATAATAATAGGGACCCCTTGTTCCACATTTTCATCCTGGCCTTTGGCCTACCCGGTCCTACCCTAGGCATAACATTTTACTTCATATGTATACTTAGACATCGGCTATGGTTCTCGTTATATCCATGTATACTCAGTTTTGGTTTTATTTATGATTATGAATATTGTTATTGTTATGGTTATGGTTTTGAACATGTCCATGGTTATAGAATTTTTATTTGGTTATGGTTTCAAAATCTTGTGATGGTTATGTTTATGGTTTTTAAATCATGCTATAGTTATGCTTATGGTTTGAGAATCTGATTATGGTTATGGTTTTGGAATTTGCTTAAGGTTATGGTTATGATTTTGGAGTCATGTTATGGAATTCCTCTTTGGTTATGTTTCTGGAATCCTGTTATGGTTATGGTTTTGGAATCATGTTATGGTTATGATTTGGGATCCCCTTAAGGTTATAGTTATGTTTTCACAGTCATGTTATGGCCATGGTTATGGAATTTCTCCTTGGTTATGGTTTTGGAATCATGTTATGATCATGGATATGGAATTTTTGTTTGGTTATGGTTTTGGAATCATGCTATGGTTATGGTTTCAAAAGCTTGTGATGGTTACGGTTATGGTTTTGGAATCATGTTATGGTCATGGTTTGAGAATATGGTTATGGTTATGGTTTGAGAATCTCCTGGTTATGGTTTGAGAATTTTGTTATGGTTTTTGGAATCTCGCTATGGTTATGGTTTGAGAGTCTTATGATGGTTATGCTGCAAATCTTGTTATGGTTATGGTTTGTGAATCTTGTCATGGTTATGGTTCTAAAATCTTGTTATGGTAATGGTTTGTGAATATTGTCATGGTTATGGTTCTAAAATCTTGTTATGGTAATGGTTACATTGTCAATATGCACTCAGAATACTGCTCAATTTTCAATCAAAATGTAGATGGAGTGCGGTTGCATTTGTACTCTTCCTTTTGAGCAGGGAGGACTAGTTTGGGGTTGTAGTACATGTAGCACCAGCTCTGTAAATCCTCTTTGCTAAAAACAATTTGCAGGTTTTGGCATCGATATAGGCGTCTGTATAGACGTTGATATGGAAGTCTCTATAAGCATCGATATATGTGTTGGTATATTACAGACATATACCAAATCTATGTATATTGATGCCTACTTCGACGGTACGGTATAGACACCTTGAAATTTAAGAACCGTTTATTTTGGTCGGTACAATCATCAGTATTTACGCGACGTGTTGTAGTAGTTGAATTGATGGATTTGTGGGTTACTTAAGACATAGACTTCCACAACACGTTCATTAATATGTATGCCAAAGTGGAGTGTACTTTCTAGAACACAAAATGTTGTTGATGAGCTTCTGATTTGAGATGTCATCGCTTGAATTGCGCTCCTTCGAAGGTAGGTCCCCAATATGGGTGGGCCATATTTCACAAATGACCTAAGATTCTTATTAGCTCAAATGAACAAGTGATACAATCACAAGGCTTGCCAATGATGATGAGATGCACCCAGTAACAAGGGCAAGGCAACCCTTTGTTAGCATATTATGGTAGTATCTCCATATTAGTTTACAATTGAGTCAATGATTAGGGCCTATACTAGTTACATATGTGAAAACAATGTAGCAATGAGCAGTTAAAGAATTAATTTTCTAATATTGAGACTTTGAATCAAAATTCTTCATCGTCAGGATCATTAGGCAGCTCCAAGTGAGGCGTCTTACCCTTGAAACTTCTTAATCGATCTTGGCACAGGTGTCTACAACAAAGGGTAGACTTTCCATTGCCTGGAAGTCTCATAACGTTTACAAGACCCTTTGATCTTATCAAGTACAAGCTGCACGGTAGTGAGGATGGACAGAGTGCATCAACAAATCATTGAAAGAACGAACACATGATTCTAAGCACCGGAGCTAGTTCGGATACTTGTTGCAGAACGCGTTTTCATCATGCTAATGAAGATCTGATGTAGCTCTAGCCTAGAATATTTGAGAGCGCAAACAACACAAAGGATTAAAATGCAAGAATTAACGACACAAGTACTACACTTGAGACACGCAACGCATGCCTTATGAGCCAAAGAAATCATGCCTCTCTAGAGGTGGCATGTTACTGCAAATGGTTGAGCAAATTCTCTCAATGCAGTGGATCAAGTCCACTATGAGAAGAGAGCATTTCCAAAGCCTTGTGCCGTTCCGCCAAGTCATTGCGAGCTGAGCTGGGTTGTTCCTCTTCAAATTCCTTCCGTTTTGCCTACCTCTTATCAAGCTTAAGCTTGCAGACTTGCAGTAGTGCAGCTTCAACTCCTAGGGACTAGGGAGTGAGCTTGAAAAACATGCATAGGATACGTTGCTGAGGAACGGCAGCAATGAAAGCACACAATTCACGCATGGGTCATTTTTAAGATTGAGACATACTCCTCAAAGAGAAGCAGTAGGACAAGGTTACAGGTGCAGGCAGCATGGGAGAAGCGGAAGGGGAAATAGAGTCTAGGAGACTGGCTATGGTGGGTGACGTCCAGGATGTTGAAGTAGGAGCTGATCAGCTTGCCGTAGAGCTTTCCTGAGAATGTCATCTGTGCAACGGTACTGTGTGATAGAAAATCGCCGTCCTTCCCAACACCTGGAAGAAGATGATGGTCAATGTCGTTGACACTGCATCTCGCAATAGCGGCAGCATGGAATCCACGCATGATTAATATTTGGTGAGGGTAGATGACTAGCTAACTAGCAAATTTATGTGGCACAAGCACATACAGTTGAACAAGCAGCAGATGATGAATTGCAGAATAGAGCCTACATGCCAAGCCCTACAATATATTGCAAGGTCTTGCAAGGGGGCACCAGCTCAATAGTCACGACCTATGGATTGCATCATTTTTTAGTGTGTTGATTGGCCCTCCACTATTAAAGAAATTGGAAGGCCCTCGACCCCTATAGGCCCTTCTTGAGAATGGGTTGCAAGTTGCAGATCGTACAAAACAAGCTAGTCAAGCATTGCACCCATGTTATTACACATTAACGATGGCTTGCTCCATAGTCATATTGAGAGTCTAGACTTTAGATACACGAGTGACGGTCCTGGTCCTGGACGAAACTTCAAGGAAGGAAATAGGCTAGTAGCATCCATCCTTCCCCTCTCATTATGACACATCATTGAGCCGAGAGCCCCTTCATTTCCCATCATCACAGATCTTTGATATGTATCCAGTAAACAGTTTATCGTTTCAAATATTTAACCACTTGAGTGGCAGAAAGTGTTGCCGATGTTTCATCATAGGGAAACATGTTTGATCGTAACAGTGTAATTATTTTTGGCATATTCAATTTGTGAGAAATAAGGAAACTCAGATATGTGCACAAACAGACCCCCTAAGAAATTGCACAAACAGACCCCCTAAGAAATTCATAGTACAAGCTCTTGACTCTTGAGAATGAAACTCTACAATCAAAAAGCAAAAACTTAGATAGGATAGATTACTAAAGCATTGGAAACCACACTGAGGCAGACGCTTGACTCCCAACCCTGCAAATCTGCAAACGAAGACAAAAACCTAAACCGGATGAATCAAACTAAAAATTTGAAAAAGTTTGAAGGAGATCTCACCATGTGTGAATCTGGAATAAACTCCATGAGGTAAGCACCAACAAGCAGCCCTCTGGAACCACCAACACTATCAGCAAGACATCGGGCTGGGTTGCAAGCAAGCGTAGGGCTGCAAGTGCATGGACAAAGAAACGAGAAACCCTATGCGATAGGCCACCACTACTGAACAAAAGGATCAGGGGAGTCATGAGCACTCCTTCATGAAGCTCTGGCAACCCTAACTTGCCCTCAAGGCTGTTGGACGGATACACCGCGACGGAAGTCAGCACAGCGAGAACTCACCTAACAAGATTTGTCAACTAAGGACCAAGCTCGACCCGCAGGCGCGTGGAAGCAAGCATAGGGTGTCAATCTACACTCGACCGACTCTCGACTAATTCTTACAGAGGTCTCTACCCAATGTCTAAGCTACAGCCTTCACGAGTGCATAAGAGGAAACTTCCTACAACACTTTCTAGAGTCGAATACCCATTAAACAATCTCGAAACGCCATAGAACTTGAAGGAGACCCTATTAACACCAAAAGGTCGCTCTCCCTAAGGTCTATGAACCAAAATCTCCACCCAAAACACCTGGTGAAAAATCACGTAGGATGTCTGGCCGAAATTTGCAGGTCGTCGTTTCCAAAAACTAAAGTGCCTAATGTGTAGCTCTACTCAATGTGAACGAGTGGATATGCTGAAATGCAAAAACGGATAACGTATGCTCACCGAATCACCAGATGAAGCTCGTAGATGGAGCTTGCAAAACCGGACCGTACACGCACAATGTAGGTATTGGCGCGTAGCTCTCGTTGGGGGCAACACACTGCACTTCTCCGCACTTGATTCCAACCACTGGTGCACGCATAGCGTCAAGATGAAGCTCTCATTCTCTCTTGTACACAGTACGCTCACTCACAGACTTCAAATTTTTTTTTAAATGACAAAGGTTTTTGCATTAAGGTCCAAAAGTGGTATAAATACCTTACAATCTCAAACCCTAATGTTCCAATTTAACCATCTACTCAATCTAAATGTCAAAATTGGGATACAATCTGGAAACTTCTGTAAGCCCCAATATTTACAAAGGTGAAATGTCGGGTTTTCTCAATAAATGAATAATTACAAAAAATAATAATCCGCCAAGCAGTCATTTTCCGCAGGGTGTGTCCAGCTTCTAACACTCCCTCCCTCCTTATTCATGTTGTCCCCGACATGGCTGTTGAGTTGCTTCTTCATCGTAGGCTTTCTCTCATCTTGAACAGTGACTCATATCTTCAGTGTTGAGCTAGTAGCGTCGGGCCGAATATGTCAGTGCTGATTGTGAAGAAGCCGGTGTAGAAAGCTTCTTCAAAGGCCTAGAGGTGATAGGATGGCAAAAAAATGATCCTTTGATACAATGCATGTATCACCTCGTGGGAAGGCTGACCAGACAGATCATATGCACATATGTATGTATCTTGAAAGAAGAAGATACTGTCTATCGCCTGGCCGGGTTTGAATGTCTCGAAGACTGCCAAAAGTGTTTTGCAAATCTTTCTCATCATAATGCAAGACAGGTCAGGTGAGCCAGTGAACAATTTGATGGCGCCCGTTAGGGTTTTCACCATGCCATATTTCTCACTTATTCTCTCGCCTGCCTTTGAGCCTGGCAGCATCGTGTAATTTAGCCAAGTAGGTTGGATTCTTTGCAATAGCTCATGGGCCTTCCACGTCTGCATCCTTGGCAGAGGGTAGAAACTTAGGTTATCTCTGATGACTTTAGGTGCCTCTGCCAGATGGATTAGATACTTTGGATACTTTTTCAACCATGCCTTTCTCCACTGGGTTGAGAGTCGACTATCAACTTTACCCCTTCAAGCTTGGAGATGTCTGCTTTGTACAGTGGCGCTGTTGGCTCCTCTCTGATTCGCTTGTTGATTGTGGAAGCTTCATATTTCAGTAGAAGATATGGGAGAGAGGGCTATAACCATTCACGCCGTAGGTTGCTGGCATCTATCTTCTGAATAGTCATTGATTTAAAGACCCTCTGCTCCCATTCCAAGGCTTCTTTTTTTGTGTCTTTGACTGCTGCTTCTATGGCCTTTTGCAGCTTCTCTTCTTCTTCTAGTGTCAGATCTTGTGGCTCTTGAGAGGGTCCTACGAGGATTTCCTCTTGCATGGTGGTGTCCACTTGATCTGCCACATTCTCTATGTCTATTCCCTCCATGGCTGCTGGCCTAGTGCTAGACTACTCTTCTTTTTGCTGCTGGCCTCTTAGCTCTTCTATTTTCTTCTGAAATGTCGTCTTTTCTACTTCAGCTTGCTCTCCCATATTCACAAGGAGGTCGTTTAGATCGGCATTTATCTTTTTCGCCTCTTTGAGTTTTCTCTTGACGGTTTCTAGCTCATTTTGCATTGCTTTGTGCTCTTCTTCCATGCGGGTTTGCATGACCACTGACCCCTCGGCCATCATCAGACTCTGCTTTTTCTCTAAGGTTAACTCCTTTTGGAGCTCTTTCATTTGTTCTTCATAAAGCTCCGTCTCTGAAGTGGTGTGAGTTGGAGCTAGTAGCTCTGACTCTAGCAGGAGATGCCCATAACTGTTGGATGGTTTGATCTTTGAATTTTATATGTTCTTTAAGCTCTATTACCTCATCCTGGCTCGCCTCATTCTCTAACTGTGCCTTTTCTTTGGCATTTCTCAGTGTTTCCACTTCCTTGGATTCTTCAGCAAGTTTTAGGGTTAGGTTGTCCCTTTCCCTCTTTGCATCTGTCAATGCCTTGCTGAGTTTTCTGTATTCGTCTTCAGCTCCTTGTAGTCTTTGAGCTGCTGCCTGATTTTCTTGTTCCATCTCCGGGCATCTTTGCAATGCCGTGGCCAGACTGGCTTGCGGCTCTGCTTGTTTCTCTATCTGCTCTTGGCTCTATCTTCGTAGTGTGTCTACTTCAGATTTGATTTGCACTTCGGTGGTTTTGAGATTAGCAATCTCACTTTCCGTGGCCATTGATTGTGCCCTGACCCCGGTTAGCTTGTTCATCACCACATCCCAATCATTGGTGGTGGCTGGAGGTCCACTGTATCACTGGCCATCTCTTTTAGTTCCACTAATCGTAGGCTCTGTATCTGTTCTTTGGGCCTTGTGCTTGCCACGTCAAATGCTATTGTAGCTGCCTCTTCTCTTGAATATCCCGCAGCTAGTAGATCACGAAATGTGTTAAACCTTCTTTCCTCTGGATCTATCTTTTCCTCTTTCTGTTCATCTTCTTCTTGCTGCTCTTGCTCTTGGCTCTTTTCTTGCTGAAATCTTCTTGTTCCTCCTCCTTTTTTTGGGTTTGTGGAGGGCTACAAGGAGATGGTGATGGTGGCGGGCTGGATTCCGGGCTTGACAGTGGAGTTGGTGGCTTCTTCTTGAAGTTCATTTGGGCGCCTTTCCGCCGATTTCCCATTTGGTGGCCTCTTGCGGGGCTCTAGGAATTGGGGTTTTTCCCGATGGTTTTCTACTACCTTTGGGAATTCAAGATTGGTCTTCTATGCTAGGGTAGACTGCCAATGAAGTCTCATTGCTTTTGGGTTAGACGTTAGGTGGCCACTTCTACTTGTAGGTCTCTACTGCTCGCTTTTTGTGGGAACCCTATGCTAGTTTTCGCGACAAAATGACAAACATGCGCGAAAAGCTCAAGGTGGTGAGCCTACCTCTCATGTCTGGAGCCTTTCGGGTATTCATGCGCGTTGTAGAAGCTGCTGGAAGTTCCGTTCCCTCTAGGTGGCAGAAGCTCTCTCTCAAAAGTCAATAGTGGAAATAAGCTTAAAATGAAGTGAGAATTTCTTATAATGGGGGCCCCGAACCACTTTTCATGAAATTTGACATGTCCTCCCAACTTCTTGCGAGATGCGGTTTAGGCTCAAAAATTTCTTGATTTGGACTCCATTTGCCCAGTTTACGAGAAATTTGACGTTTCGATCAAAATCTGGCCAAATCATGCTTTCCGCTCCATTCACATAGTTGCACCCCCACTGTACCATAGGTTGTCCTATAGTCACTGATCATCCCCATATTTTTTGTTTTTCATTATGATCGTTTTTCACCTGCTTTTTGTATTTTTGAAGTTTTTCTGCAAAAAATTAGTAAAATTAAAAGAAAAATAGTAGATTAAACCCATAAAATCCCCAAAAATCATAATAAATCAAAAACATTACCGCAAAACACTAAATACACTCACATGCAATTTTTATGGCCGAATTTCTCAGTTTTTTTAATATTTTGCCCGAAAAATGGCGATTTTTACTTATTTACACACATCTAGAGGCTTGATTTGGCGTTTGGCCCCATATACTTGTAGATTCATGCTGTATAAGGGCATATCTACTTGGGTTAGTCCAAAAAATTTCGCAATCAAACGACAACCCTTAAAATAGTCGAAAAACATGCCCTTTTTTGCTCTTTTTTCCATTGGGTCCGCATTTGAGAATGCCTCCCTCCCTCCTAGCCGGAGTCCTCCCGGACGACAAGGTATCGCCTTGGTGTATGTGCTATGCATGCTTGAAAACTTGTGCTAATGCTTGGCCGTGTTATGTGGCCCTATATTATGCATCTCGGTCAATGCATGGAAAAATTAATGTTGTACAGGAGGAGGGTATAAGCAAGATGCTTATTGGCATTCGCCGTCGAGGTTTCCTGTTGGTTGTTGATTTGGTCAGTAGATTTTCTTTGCAAGAAAAAGTTGTAACTCTACCGCTCTTTGTTTGATCGTTTTTCTTGCAACAATCACGAGGTTTGCCACTACTGTCGATATGGCCGTAGTCGTCTCCTTGGAGAGAACTTTCGTGGAAAAATTGGCCATAGACTTTGTCTCTTTTGATTTCCATTTGTAGCTTTGTCTTGCCGGTTTTTGTAGGTTTATTGCTACTTCCGCGGTTGTCATTGTTTTGCTCTGCTGATTGGCACCCACATAGATCTGTTTGCCGGTTTCATATGTTGTGTGTCCCTGCCTTCCGTTGTTGCTTGTACTGAAGGGAGTTCCTTTTGTTTTGGTTTCGGGATCCAAATGCGAGTCATATGTAAGTTCTTGTGAGCATTTTCTTTGGAATCCATATCTTTTTTATTCCCTTGGTTTTTGGTTGAACTGTCTGCCTCGAGTGACTTCTTTCGTTGTATTGTTGTTTGTCTGTCATGTCACCTCTATCCTTCCGCACCCATACTTGTTTGTTGCATGTTGCTAACCTTGATCTTGACACTGCAGTCTGTTTTGTTTTATGCTTGTAGTGAACATTTTTGGCAGTTCCCTGTTTGTTAGCCTTGGGTATCATGTTGTTCCTTAGTGGCACCCTTCCTTTTGGCTCTTTATCCAGTGATTGCATTGCTCGAATCTGACTCTTCTGGGGTTGCTGAGCAAAGGCTACCACCTGTTGTGCTTGTGCATGCTCAATCTTGACTGAATTCGCATTCCAATCTATATGCACATTATACTCTTTTTACCAAGGATGTCCCAACAACATGGGGTGTTGTGTGCTCTCATCCTCAACCACATAAAACTTGTGTGGGTAAATATATTGATGTATTTGTACATGCAATATAATCCAACCCAATGATTTCAGCGAATGTGATGTACTACTTTCCAACACTTGTGGAGTAGGATGTAGTTGACCTTTGAGGTGGAGCTGTGTGTATAATCTATAAGAGATTAGATTTGCTTGAGCTCCAGAATCAAGCAATGCTGTCGATTCAACTTGATTGCTACCCACTTTGACTGCACTTATTGGCTCCACTGTCTTCATCAAAATTCGTTAGTCGAATAGGATTTATTCGCAACGGTGATCCACATTGTTGTTGTTGTCATAGAAGCCTTCTTTTTGCAATGCGTTCTTTTTCTTCTACTTGGGCTTCTTCTTGGACCCTTTGTTTCTCCTTCATCCTTTGTTTTTCTTAATGGATTTGTTGAAGCATATCCTGTGTTAGTCGTAAATGATATCTCTTTAATCGACACCCACTAATCCAATTTGGCATTTCTTCTCCTGCTAATGTAGCAAGCTTGACAGCTCCGCTTTGTGATAGGTCACTAATCACAAAGGGTCCCATCCCTCGCTTCTTAAGTTTCTTGGAATGTTGCTTCAAGGTATAAACAAGTACATAATCACCTGTTTTGAACTCTTTCGTGCACACATGCTTGTCAAAAAACTCTTTTTGTCTTCTCTTTTTAGCATAGATCGAAGCTACAGCTCGTAAGCGAAGTTCATCTAACTTTTCAAGATCATCTATTCTTGAAGAGAGCTCATGCCTTGTCCATTCTAAGATTTTCGCTACTTGTAGAGTTGGAATTAAAAACTCTATGGATAATATAGCATTTAGGCCAAACACCATGTTGTACGGTGTTGTTCCTATTGATGTTTTGTAAGCTACCGTGTCTGCCTATAGTGTTGAGTGTAACTGCTGATCCCAATCTGTTATGGACTCTGATACAATTTTAGTGAGAACCGTGCATAGTGTTGTTTTTGTGGCCTCACCTTGTCCATTAGCCTGTGGATGATATGGAGCAGATTTTCTATGTATGACCATGATTAGAAGATATTCAATGACTTCATTAAGAAAATGTGTCCCTCGATCACTGACATTTTCTATTGGTAATCCGTATCGTACAAAGACATTCTCATACAAAAACTGTGCAGTCGTTTGTACATCTGCTTTTTGTGTTGCCTTGGCTTCTGCCCATTTTGTGACATAGTCCATAGCCACAATGATACATTCGGTATGGGTGCGATATGCAGGGGGTGAAATAGGTCCCACAAAATCAATGCCTCATTTTGCAAATGCCCTTGCTCCCATCATTAGCCGTAGTGGCATCATATCTCTCTTTATCCGCACCTTGGTGCGTTGACAAGCATCACAACGCTTTACAAATTCTTCAGCATCCATATGCAATGTAGGCCACCATATTCCTGCGGTTAAGACAATTTTTGCCGTCTTATCGCCTGAAAAATGGCCTCCATGTGCGTGTTCTAGAATCAGCAGGTATTCAATTTCACTTGCATAGATTCTAAGTTGATTATCCCTTGCTGGCTTATAGAGTTGGTTCCCAATTAAACTAAAGTCGCGAGCCTCCAACTCTATAGCCCTTTTCTGTACTCTTGTTATTTTTTCAGGAAACGTCCTTGTGGTTAAGAATTCAATGATATATTGACTCCATGCAGGTGAAATGTTTACTTGAAACAATGTCGCGTGATCCACTGGTCGTTTGGTACTACATATAGTACAATTGTTAACATAAGCATGTGTGTCAGCGTACATAGTTGGCCAATAAACCCCTAATTGTTTCAGTCTCTGGGGTGTTTTCATTGTTGAACAATGAAATGCACAATCCTGAACATGTGCTTCTTCAAAATAACACTCAAATTCCTCCGGAGTTATACATAATCGTAGAATTTGGTCCGATCCTAGATGATACAGCCGTCCTGCAATCAACTGGAAGTTTTTTGTTTGTCAAATTGTTTGCTGTTTGGATCTGTCTTCCTTGGACCATCAAATCTATCTCCAAAGGAAAGAATGCTAACAATATCCTGAGACCATTCGGGTATCATTTCAATATTGAAAAGATACGCATTAGGTATGTCATCATCTACTCCTTCAGGAGCTTCCCTGTTTTGTATCCTTGAAAGATGATCCGCTTGTAGATGTGTTTTACCCTTTTTGATTGCTACTGTGAAATCAAACTCTAGCAATATAATAAACCAGCGTACAATTCTCCCAGTATTGCATGGTTTATTTACCAGATACAACAGAGCTTGATGATCTGTGAAGAACACAAATTTGTTTGCCAGCAAATAATGCCGAAGTTTCTTTACAGCATAAATCATTCCTAACCCCTCTCTTTCAGTGGTTATTTAGTTCTTTTTTGCACTGTTTAACTGTCGGCTTGCATAACAAACTGAAAAATCCATTGTTCGGTCTCCAGGTTGAGCCAGAATACTCCCAATTGCATATGCAGATGCATCAATGTAACATGAAATATCTTTTCCCAATCTGGTGCTTTAAGTACCGGTGTTGATACAAGGTTTTTATTAAGCTTTTGAAATAAAATTTCACACTCCTCAGTTCATTCGAAACTGACTAACAAACGATACAGAGGTTGTGCAATGACTGCATACATATATATAAATCTTCGATAATATCCGCAGTGTCCCATGAAGGATTGCACTTGTTTGGCATTAGTAGGCCTTGGCAAGTCTACTATGACATTGATTTTGTCTAGGTGAGTGGTTATTCCATTTCTTGAGACAATGTGTCCTAAGATGCGGCTTTGCCTAACCATAAAAATGCACTTTTCCGGGTTAAGACAGATTCGATATGTCCTGCACTTCTCAAATATCTTTTGTAAATGGTCAATATGTTCTTCTCGTAGAAGAGACTGTGCACAAAGATCATCCATGTATATTTCTAAGAATATTTTCAGGTATTCTTTGAACGCATGCGTCATTAACCTTTGAAAGGTAGCTGGGGCATTAGTTAAGCCAAAAGGCATAACTCTATACGCATATATTCCCCATTCTGTGGCAAACGTTGTTTTGTGTTGATCCTCTATTGCAATTGCCAGTTGGTTATACCCTGAAAATCCATCTAGAAAGGAATAAGCCCGTTTCCCGGCCACCCTCTCAAGTACATGTTCTGTGATCGACAAGGGATAATTATCCCTTATGGTGGCTGCATTTACCTTTTTGAGGTTTACACACACTCGCAGTTTTCCGTTCTTTTTGTGGACAACCACAATGGGTGACACCGAATCTGTATGTTTGATTTCATAGATGAATTCAACATCCATCAGATTATCAATCTCCTCTTTGATTCGTTTAGCAAATGTGTCATTATATATATAACGACGTTGTTTGCTAGGTTTGGCATCTGATTTCAAAGGAATTGTATGTTGGCATATCATGGATCAACTCCTTTGAGATCTTTGTAGGACCATGTAAACACATCTTTATACTTCTTGAGAAGTTGTGTTAACCGTTCTTCTTCTTCAGGCTGTAAATCAGTTGCTATATAGACCGGCTGAGGCTTCTCACCTGGTTCAACGAGGTCTATTCATTTTGCATTTTCCGGCTCATCGTAAGATTCCTGGTTTATTCTTTCCCTGACTGGTGGTGTCATTGTGATTTTTTTGTCCTGGATGGTGAATTTTCGATAGTGTGATGGTACATTCATGTTTCCTTTTTCTGACTCCTCCTTACCATCACTTTCTTCCTCAGTAGTCCATACCTCTCGTAATGACGTTTCAGTTCTTGGTATTTCTTTTTACGCTCCAGTTTGGTCCACTCTGGGTCTTTTGTTTTTTCTTGTTTTGATTTTTGTGATTTTGTTTCTGTTTTAGCTTTCTGTACTTGTTTTATTTCCTCTCGCGTTCTTTCCCTTCGAACTTTCGAGAATCTTCCTCATATTTGGTCTTTTACACAATTCTCCGCTTTGACAAGCATTAGATAGTGAGTTTTATCTTTGATCCTGGGCATCAGTT
The DNA here is from genome assembly GCF_014529385.1 of Adiantum capillus-veneris. Lineage (NCBI taxonomy): Eukaryota > Viridiplantae > Streptophyta > Polypodiopsida > Polypodiales > Pteridaceae > Adiantum > Adiantum capillus-veneris. The sequence goes on from NC_140939.1 coordinate 140,000,165, forward strand.
TCTCTCTCGCTTTGTTTTTCGCTCATTTTTTCCTATAGCATTCCTGGCATCTAGGGTGCTGATTGGCAAAATCATAAAACTTGATATTCTCTGTTTTCTTCCCACGCTCACTTGAGCTATCTGAACACTCATTATCTGCCTCGTTATTTACCTCCAGATGCTCAGAGGAGTTATAAAACTCTTCTTGTTATGGTGGTTCTACCATCTCATCTCTTCGTCGTATAAGGCTTACCATGTAATAGGGTAGCATATCATAGCCATCCTTATCACAAAATTTTGTCGTTGGACTATCTGTAATGGTACAGACATCCAATGTTGCTAGTATGTGTTCCCATTCTAGAGGTTCTAAGGCATCTTCAGGAAAAGGTTTCGGAATATAATCCTTGTCCTCAATCGCTCTTTCTAAGACGCATTCCTCTCTTTTTAAGCTCCCACATTGTGAAGCTCCACACATACATAACTCTTTTTGTTGCCCTAATCATGCTGGGAGTTCCGACCCTGCTGATGTAGCTGAATCGAACTCTTCCAGCGGTGTCTGGTTCACATCCTTGTAACTATGGTCTTTCAAGTGAATTTTGGTTGTAGTCTCACCATGTCTGAGGTATATGTGGTCGTAACCCCAATCCTGAACCATCTTTAATTCTCGGGGGGTTCACTATGTGTAAAACTACCATATCACGTGTGTTCAAGACATGTTTGTAAAACCCATTATCTGTGAATTTTGTTAAGAATATAATGTACCCTGTTCTTTTAAAATCTGTAAGTTTTTTTCAAATTTGAAAAATAATGCCCTTCTGTATATATATTTCTGTAAGTTTCAAGAACTTTAAATACCCTTCTGTTGAACTCACGTGATAGTTTACATTTTTATTAGGTGACCTCCCCAGGCTTTAATTGTCTCATGAATGGTCTTCCCAAGATGATCTCATAATTGTTATTTTTGTCGAAATCGACTATTGTAAATGTATGCTCATACTCGTTTCCATAGGAAGTGACAATTACTTTTTCTAAGAGTCCTAGAGGCTTTTCCATGAGCCCATCTGCCAATTGCAATTTCATTATGGTAGCTCTCAAAGCCGCTTTTCTCCATTTTTTCCAGATTTCTTTGGTGGCAATAACGACTCCTGCTCCACTATCAAGAATAGATTTGGAAACTACTTCTTGGAATTCTACTGGTAGCGTGGTGTTTCCATCTTCACCCTTGCAATACTCTCCGACCTTGTTTAAAGGTACTGGCCTAGTATTTAGTTGAGGCCTGTCCAATTCTCTGATCCCTTCCTGAAGCTTCGAGGTGGGGTCTTTCACTCCAAATGTTTCTAAGAATTTTCCTACTGTGCTCCACATGTTTGGTCGTAACCTCAAGAGTTCGGCTAATGTGATTGTGCATGCCACAAGAGTGGACAATAACTCAATCAACCCTTGTGAATCCATCACTCTGTTAGAAGACAGTCTTTGAGATGGGATTGCTCTCACCTCAGACTTGGCTTCATACTCTCCTGGTAAGACGGTAGAGTTTTCAGCGAGTCTGGTTGGCTGTACCCCGAACCAATTGATCCCTGGTCTCCCCCTTGTGAATGTATATCAAAGTTCATTTGTGATCTTGCCTCAAATTCTTCAATAGGAGGTAAGATCTCATTTCTCTCTTTTCTCGTGCTATTCATGTGGTAGCTCACTCTGTTAGCCTCGTTGGCATCACGGACTTGCTTCCACTGGTCATCTAGACCGTTACAATCCTTACCCATTTCTACCAATGTTTTAGGCTGGAACCCGTCACTTATCTCATCCGTTGTATTTGTCACTATGATAGGCTCCCCTAGACTCAGAGGCATTAGTGAGTCTCTCCTTCGTTTCTACTTGTTTCTCTAAAGTTGGTTTGATAGGGGTTGGAGCTGGTACTTCATGCCAGCTTGTAGGTTTACCAAGCGGGTTTTCCATCAAGGATTGAGTTGTTTCAATCATCTTTCGACACATTTTCAACCTCTGTTTTTCTATTTCAGCATATGGATAAGTCATTCATCTTTGCTCTTGGGTTTGGTTCTTTTTGAGTCTGGCTTCGTAAGCTTTTAGAAGTGCATCTAACTGATCATTTAACTTTTCTTCCAACACTGATCCTCCTGATCCTGCACTTTTGGGTTCTGCTATTTCCTTGGGTGCTGTGGTTGCCACAGTGTGTGAGCTGAGGCTAGCTAGATCCTCTAACCGCTCTAATCTATCCTTTGTGTGTTTTAACTCCTCAGATAGAGCCGCTTGCTCTCGTTCTCTCCTGGCTTTCATACACGCCTTTGTAGCTTTCCAAGTGCTTCTATTATTTTTCGTTTCTGAACTTGGGGCATAGATTTTTGGCTCTTCAAGTATTGGTTCATTCGTCATTCTTTGAGCTTGGGCTCGTGTTACTACCTGAATAGGTATGATTGTCTCGTTTTCTGACCCTCCACTGGAAGGCACTATTTCCAGTATATTCAAGGTAGTTTTTGCTCCTTTACTCGGGTTCTTAGGGCAATCGGAAATCAAATAAGTAACTCCACACTCGGTGCAATATGCGTTGACTCTAATGATTTCACCATGAGAACAGTCTCTTAGCCAATGGTCTCCACCACACTTGTAGTAGGGTCCCTTAGGTTGTTGAGGTGCCCCTTGAGCTCCTCTTTGTTGGTATGCATGTCTTTGCCCGCCCATGCCTCCGTTGGCTATGAACAGCAACGTTCGTTCATCCAAGCTATATCTTCCTTCTCCTGCTGCCTGTGCAGTTGTAGCTGGTCCTGCACTTCCTATCATGCTTCATGGTTCTGGCGTTGAAGGTTCTTCTGGTGGATAATAGATAGGATTGGCAGCATATCCATTGGGATCTTCGTAATATGCATGCATAGGCACCAAAGACTTCTCTTCTGATTTGGTTACTAATGGTGTGTATCTTATGCCAACTGATCGTAATCCTGGTAGGAGTTGTTGTTGCCCCAACACTGGTTGTGGTCTTTCTACACCTACAGGTCCTGGTAGGTTGCCTACTTGATACCTAGGCATCGGTGGAATTTGAGGAGATGCTACCTGAGCTTGGGGAGCGTAAGGTCTCTCTCTCACATATCCCTTGTTATAATAACATTCCTCTGTCCCATGGTTTGTCCATTTTTGTTCAATAGCACACCACTTGGGCTGTTTAGCCTGGGGTTTGGCGTACAAGTTAATTTTTTTTAGCACTTCTTCTACAAGCTGCTCTTGGCTTACAGCTACTTCCCTTTTCAGTGTTGTCTTAGAGGACTTGCTTCCACTTTGTTGTGAGGATGAATTATTGTCGAGATCCTAGAACTCACCCTCTTTGTAGACCGCACAATTTTATACAAGGTAAAGAGCTTCCTTAGTTAACTCATTTAATGTCTTGCTCCTCTTCATATGTAAGTCCTTCTGGAGATCTACATTCCTTAGTCCTTGGATAAATATAAGCATAAGTCTGGACTGAGTTGACAGTTCTTCCACAGGGCAAAACTTCACATATCTTTTTAGTTGTAGGGCTACCTTTCGCACAGATTCTCCATCTTTCTGTTTGAATTTATAGATTTGTGAGACTGTATTATGAGCTATCCATTAGGAGATTTCGGAGGTCTTTTGGAGGGCCTTTTGGAAGAGAGAGGAAAATAAGCTCCTCCAATGAGAGAAGAGCTTACGTTACGTAGAAAAATAGATTGATATTAACAAAGATATAAAAGGTGTCCCTCTCCTCATTTAATAATCTAGTGGTCCTTGAAGACGATCAATCTCTTTCATTTAATGCGAGCACTTTTTTCAGAAGGTAGATGCGGTGCATTTGATACGGCTTACGTCATCACTAGAATTCAAAAAAGTTACAAAACTATCAACTGGTGGAAGATTTTGAAACTTTTGATACTGTCAATGCGTCCGGAACGTCCCAATATCCTAGAAATGAATGTCCAATTGCCTAGCTCCGACATCCAAACACTACAAGAGGCTCTTCACATTAGCGACGCTCACACAGCGACGCTCAAAAAAAAAATTCCCGGCGTCGCTATAAGCGTCGATATGAGCGTCGCAAATTTACAAAGAAATTTGCGACGCTCATAGCGACGCTTATAGCGATGCTCATAGCGACGCCAGCTGGGGTAAAAAAAATAACCGAGCGCGCCCAAAAACTCAGATCTCAGATCTGAGTTTTTCGACGCCCTCAAGCAAAGAGCAGGTAACGCTCTCCCTCACTCTCTCTCTCTCTCTCTCTCTCTCTCTCTCTCTCTCTCTCTCTTTTTCTTTTACACACACACACACACACACACACACACACGAGGAGAGGAAGGAGAGCCAGGTATGCTCCTTCCCTCTCCTCATTCTCATGTTCCCTTCCCCTCTTTCTCTCTCCCTCGCTCTCTCTCTCTCACACACACACATACACACACACAGATAGTGTTTTTGAGAGAGAGAGAGAGAGAGAGAGAGAGAGAGAGAGAGAGCGAGAGAGAGTGCAAAAACGCACACACATACATAAACAAAGAATGCACACACACATTGAGAGAGAAAAAGAGAGAGAGAGCATGCATAAACAAAAAACGCACGCATTGAGAGAGGAAAAGAGAGAGAGAACATGCATAAACAAAAAACGCACACATTGAGAGAGGAAAAGAGAAAGAAAACATGCATACGATCCAAAAAAACGCACACACATTGAGAGAGAAAGAAAGAGAAACTAAGGGAGCGTCGTAGGAAACTAATTAAAATTAAAAGACCTAAAGATCTAGCCGATGAGGAGTTGAACTGAAGACCTATTATTCAAGAGAGAAATGGCATAATCAATCTATCATACTTGGCATGGGTGATAGAAAGGTTATACCATTTATCTCTTTTTATTGGCACACACATCCACACACGCGCACACACACAGGAAGAAGAGAGTTATAACGTCGTAGGAAACTATCTTAAAAGACGTTAAAGATTAGGTTATATGTAGACTTACATTAAATTAGATTTAGGTTTATTTTTAACTAGATTTACGTTTATTTAAGCTAGATTTAGATTTACGTTATATTAGATTAGATGCGGGTCTCCATAGACTGCGATGCCTGCATGAAGCGGGTGAAGAAAGCCCTCAATGGAATATAGGGTATTGCTGCCTTCACTCATAGTGGGCTCCGTCGATCCAAAAGTACTGGTGAAATGTCTTCAGAAGATAGGGAAGAAGGTGGATCTTCAGGGCGGCAAGAGTCACTACATCCCCGACACAATGACCATCTAGACAACCTCTAGTCATTAGACTTACGTTAAATTAGATTTAGCTTTATTTTTAGTTAGATTTACGTTTATTTAGATTTACGCTTATTTACGTTAGATCGAGTCCACGCAAGAATTACTTACGGTTTAGGGTTTAGACTTAGACGAACAGTGAAAAGATCTACTGTGAAAAGATGTTAAGATGAAGTGAAGTGCTACAGCTAGAGAAGAGGCAAAGGGATTTTGTCCACTACATGCAGTATCATGTAGACGTGGGTGTCTAGATTTCTTGTACCCACAAATATAGGTATTGACCAATAAAGACGAGATTATAACCCGGTGGTTCTGATCTCCGTGCACCTCTAGACCGAGGTGTGCGGGGATTGGACATGACTAGAGAATGTGAGGTAAAGAGAGAGAGAGAGAGAGAGAGAGAGAGAGAGAGAGAGAGAGATAAGACGAAGAATGCCAATAGAATATTAAATTTGTTGTCTAGGTTATAAGTTTTTTATCCTCATTATGAGTAGCGACGAGGATGTGGGACCGTCCAACCGAAACACCTATCTCTCAACGAGGGTCTTATGTCCTTGTAATCAATGCAAGCATGCTGTGCGACGGACAAGACGTGTTTCTTTGCAGCACGTTCGTGAATTTGGCGAGTTCGATCCATCTATTATAGATCGAGTTGTTGCCAATTATAACTCGTCGGACTCTGACGCTGGCCAACAAGCATCAATCTTGCAACCCAATAGACGTATTCGCAGGCGCTTTGGTCAAGCAGCATATGTGAGGCCACAAGATGTAGCCTCTGACAGCTCGGGGGATGATCATGCAGAGCACATTCCCAACGAGGCAATGTTTGAGCCCGAGATTGATGAAATGATCGAGACGATCATGGATTCAGAAAGGCTTATCTATGATGATATGAAAAGTGAAGCCGATACATCATTGTATAATGGAGCACGTATGTCTAGATTGAAAGCACTCCTGGTTCTTCTCAACATGCAGGCAAAGTTTGGATGGAGTGACACTAGCGTCACAGCGCTTTTCAGGTGATCTATTACAATTAGTTTACTTTAATAGAACTCATGGTGTATAATGATCTGATAGATTTTTACACGACTGTATCATATTTTTATGTTGTGTAGATTGCTGAAAGAGCACATTCTACCAGCTGACAATGTGATGCCAGATTCCCGAGATGAAGCAAGAAAGATTTTGCGAAACTTGGGGATGGATTACAATTCTATCCACGCTTGTCCTAATGACTGCATTCTTTTCAGAGGGGAATACACAGACATGGAGAAGTGTCCGAAATGTGATTCCGAAAGATATCGAGTAGATCTCCACGGGACAAAAATTCCACAAAAGGTTTTGCGCATTTTCCTTTGCTTCCTCGCATCAAGCATTTCTTCGAATGTAAGTCCATGGCCGCCCTAGCATCATGGCATGAGGAGAATAAATCTTCGGATGGTGTGCTACGAATTCCTGCAGATTGCGCAGCCTGGAAACATATAGATGGAACATGGTCGGATTTTGCCAGGGAAGCTCGAAATTTGCGCTTAGGCCTGGCTATGGATGGCGTAAATCCATTTGGTCAAAGATCAACATCTTACAGTGTATGGCCCGTTGTCATCGTCAACTACAACATTCCCCCGTGGTTGACTACGAAGAAGGGGCACCTATGGCTAAGCTTGATTGTGCCAGGGCGATATAAAGTGGGGAATATGGATGTGTATCTTCGTCCACTATTGGAAGAGCTACAACAATTGTGGATTGGCATAGAGGTGGTGGATATGAGCCGACACACAGGACGACGGAATGCTTTGATCAGAGGTATTCTAATGTGGACCATGCATGACTATCCCGGGCTAACAGAATGCTCAGGTGATCTATTGACACTCCTCTCTCAGACACTGTAAATCTTGTTTTTCCCCATAGTTGATCTATTATCATGTGTATACATGCAGGGCTTCAAACAAGCGGATACAGAGCATGTGTCACATGTGGACCTAGACTGAATGCACGTAGGGCACCCTCACTGAAGAAGCAAATCTACGAAGGTCATCAAGCGTATCTTCCGGAGAATCATGTGTTACGCGACGGCTTTTTGGGAAGAGAGCCACCAAGGATGTCTGCACAAGCATGGTTAGAGCAGAAGGAGATGTGCGATGACGGATTGCCTCCAGGGATGAAGAGACTATCTCTATGGTACGAGTTACCATACTGGCCCCGACTCGTGATCAATCACTTGCTCGATCCAATGCACATATTCAAGAATGTGGGTAATCTACTATGGGACCATTTGACCGGCAAGAAAGATACTTTGGGAGCCAGAGTTGACCTTAGAAATGTGGATCGTATGGAGCAATATTGGCCGCAAACAGCGTCCGATGGATCGATAAAACTTCCTAAAGCACCATGGATTTTCACAGGAGCCCAAGAACGCAAAGTAAAAGAGGCCATTCGATCTTTGCGGACCCCCACTGGCGTAATGCACTCGCTCCGAACGTGTTTTACTAAAGAAGGAAAGCTTACCGGTTTGAAGTCACACGATTGGCATAAAATGTGTCAGGTACGTTCATACTGGACTTTAATATCATTGCATAAAATGTGGACTTTAATATCATTGCTGCACATACTTTACAGTTTATTTTACCGGTTGCCATTGAGGGATGTTTGTCTCTCGACATCCGTAACACAATCTACAAACTTGCAAAGCTGGTGCAATGGATCTCACAAAAGGAGATCGACGTAGACTCCATACCATTCGCCAAACTAAATGCTGCGGAGCTTGTGTGCATGTTTGAGAAACATTTTCCTACTACAATGCTAACCATTCAGGTGCATCTTCTTATTCACATAGTTGATGAGGTGGAAATAGCTGGCACAGTTCATTCCAGATGGATGTTCTTCTTAGAGCGTTTCATGAAAACGCTTAAGGGATATGTGCGTCAAAAGGCACGTCCGGAGGGTAGCATGGCAGAAGGTTGGTTGGTATCAGAGTCCCTAGTGTACATTTGAACAGTCTAGTCAACGACGTTCCTCTGATGCAGATCCCGTGGTGGCGGAACTCACTTACTTCGGCACGCTGCAAGAGATTTTGAGGATCGATTACAGAGGATTTTTTGTCGACTTGTTCGACGTGCAATGGTTCAAGATAATCATGGAGGGTCGAAACGCTACTGTGCGTAGAGGAGAGTCTGGTTTTCTTGAGGTGGATTCTACTAAGAAATGGACTGACCTAAGAGACACTTTCGTACTACCCGAGCATTGTGAACAAGTAAGTATATAAATAGTTAACATCCCCCTTTTACAAGTTATGTGCTTGAAAGCTCTCATGTAAGTTATGTGGCTCTGGCAGGTAGTATTTCATCCTACAAAGTCTACATCAAACTGGTGGTATGTCATAGAGGTAGCCCCTCGTAGTGCAAGGACGTATGAAGGCTACCATGTGCCAATCACAACGACATCAATGGAGGAGATCAGAGAAGATGCTCAATCAGAAGCCGCTGCGGTGGTGCCAGACGAGCATCAAGATGCTACTACTCTATATGGGGTGCATGCAGAGGAGCTACAAAATGAAACAGAGGATATGTGTTTAAACGGAGAGCTCTATATAGATATAGGAAGTTATGCTGAGTTATGCGAGGATGAGAGAGAGATCTCTTAAAGCCACAAATATTGTATTTGAACAATTTTGCTCCGTGCTGTAAAAGCTCTAGCTCTCTAAGTAGCTTCCATGGTGTGTAACGCTCTTTTCTACTTGCGCTCACATCTTTTGATTGAAAATTCTGAGTTTTCGACTTGCCTCTTCTACCACTCGATTCATTGCGTCATTGTATTTATATGCGTCATTACGTCATTGTATTTAATGGTCTTTGCGTCATTGTCTACTCTATTCATTCTACTCTATTCCGCCACCGATGCCTCCACACCGCTTCGTGTTCGACGAGGCTCTTTACCCTCCCCTTCTTTGCCCCCCCCCACACCAGCCACAGCATTGCCGTCTACGCCAGGTTTTGCACGGCTGACTGTTCCTTGAAGCTACACACCTCTACCTACTCCGCCAGGAGCCACCCCACTCGACACTCCTCGCTTCGGCGCCCAGACGCCGATGGAGACACCTGACGTCCGTACCCCCATCGACACGCCGCTAGAGACCCCTGCCGGGACACCCAGGTTCACGCGTCACCGGCCAGAGGGCTTGCCTTACTCCGTCGACATCAGCGGCGGCATCATCATGGATGATGACGGCAAGAAGGTGATCTCGCGCATGCGTGGTCTTTGCTTTCAGCTGTTTAGACACTATATACTAAACAAATGGAGTGAAGTACCAAGTGATTTAAAAAACAGAGTCATCAGCATACTTCATGATGAGTTTCCCGTTCCAACACGGGATCAGCGCTTCAATGAAGACCTGATGAAGATTCGAATGCGCGAATACTGCAAACACAAGCGTTCCGAAGTGCAAAAAGCAATCAAGAATGGGTGGAATAGGCCAGATTGGCTGGCCAAAGAAGATTGGAAGAATGCGAAGAAAGCAGCGCGCGAGAATCCCGACAAGTGGAAGCAACAAAAGGATGCAGCCAGAGCGCGAGTAGAGGCAGGGAGCTCGCACCACTTGGGGAGCGGTGGATGGGCATCATTTGAGGCCGATTTTGTAAGTCTTTTCACATTGCTCTTTATGCATGTTCGATAGTTTAGGGTTTATGAGTTTTTTAGTTCTAACATAATGAAATCTTTGTATGTTTTGACAGTGGTCGATGACAGGACGTGATCCCACACCGTACGAGCGCGAGTACGCAGGCAGGAAGGGCTTAAACGCCCTGATGGACATTCTCAGTTCTCGCGGTGGCATGGTTAGTATTAGGGTTTACTCTTTTTTATTTTTTGTATTGTTTTATAAATGTCGTTATATGTTTATATTTACTGAAAACTGTCTTATTGTCTTTTTTTGCAGAATCCGACAGATACGCCGCTTGGACGCGATGAGACGTCTGATTAGACGACGTCAGTTTAGCCGTAGCTAGATAGCATTAGTTTAGGGTTTCTCATAGCTTATGTATCATGAGACGGATTTTATACGTCTTTTTGAACCATGTATATTATTACATTTGTCACCGCAATTCCTTTTGCCAATCAATTCTTTATGCCTATGATGTTGTACAATTGTCATTATTACATTTGCCAATCAATTCAGTTTGTCTATGATGTGTACAATTGTCAATTTTGCAAACAATGCGTCTTGTGGGTGACTATTTTGGGTCTATTATTTACCTTTGCACTTTTTTTAAAAAGTGAATCAAGTACAATATGGTTGATGGGTGGCAGGGCATTCAATGCCCTGCCACCAAAAAAATATTCTCTCAGGCGTCGCTATAAGCGTCGCTATTTATGGCTCTGTAGCGTCGCTATATGCGTCGCTATACTCTTCTGTGAGAGCGTCGCTATAGGCGTCGCTGCCTATAGCGACGCCTATAGCGACGGCTATAGCGACGCAGATAGCGACGCTCTCGTAGCGACGCTTTTAGCGACGGTTATAGCGACACCGGGGGTTATAAAAACCCAGTGTATTTCCGTCGCTAAGAGCGTCACAAGAGCACATAACCTCTTGTAGTGAAAGAGGCAAAGAATGTAAAAAACCCCTAAAAGAACATTTTACTAACGGCGCGCAAGGGGGCATTTCAAAATTTTGGAATGCCTCATCGCGCGCTGTTAGTAAAAAGCCCCTTTTTTCCTCTTTTAGAGAGCTTTTTGAGAGGAAAATGTCAAAAAATCTCTAAAAATGCCTCCATCTATCACATAGGTTTTTTCTTCATCATCTTAGCCTTAGAGATCATAATTTCGAGTCTATAAGAGTGAGCACGCACACCCATTGTTACAATTCTACAAAGTGCATTTTGATCACACACACACACACACACACACACAGACAAATATAACATACACAGAGACACACACACTCACAAACACACAGACACACAAATATAACATACACACACACACACACACACACAAACACAAAGAGCCTCTCTCTCTCTCTCTCTCTCTCTCTCTCTCTCTCTCTCTCTCTCTATACTATAGGTGCGCGTAGAGAGGCACAACCGGTGTGCATGTCTCTATGCGCGCCTTTAGTACTGTGCATCCATCAGTGTATGTGTTTATGTGTGTATGTGTGAGTGTTATAGAGAGAGGAAGTAAGGCGGGGGAAAGAGAGAGAGAGAGAGAGTCTTTCTGTTACCTTATACTAACGGCGCGAGGAGGTGTTTTTTGAGGTCAAAACATGCTCCACGCGCGTTGTTAGTAATGGGAGTCTCTCACTCTCTCTCTCTCTTTAAATATGCTAAGCTATAGAAAGGAGAGAGAGAGAGAGAGAGAGAGAGAGAGAGAGAGAGAGAGCATGGTGCAAAAGTGCAATAGAGAAACATAGGTAGGTTTTCTTGAAAGATAATTGTCCAAAAATCACTAAAAGGAGCTTTGTACTAACGGCGCGCAGAGGGGCATTCTAACATTTTAGAATGCCTCCTCGCGCGCCTTAAGTAAAAAACCCATTTTTGGGGGGTTTTTTGACATTTTTTGCCTCTCCGGATGTCGGAATGAGACAAGTAGACATTCGTTTTTAGGGTATTTTGGCGTTCCAGACGCATTGGTGGTGTCAAAAGCCTCAAAATCTATCACTATTTGACAGTTTGTGACTTTTCAACTTTTAGTGATGACATAAGCTGTCTTCAATGCGCCTCACCTGCCTCCTGAAAAAGACGCTCACATTAAATAAAAAAGTGACCGTTTTCAAGGACGATTGGGAATATAAATCTACTTTTTAAAGTGTCTGGTTGTCCTTTTGGACGTACTCACAAGGTGCAAGTGCATTTTAAAAAAAGTTTCTAGAGAGAGAAATACAATTTCTTACAAGGCCCTCCAAATGACCTCCGAAATTTTCTAATGCCCCTCTGTGAGAATTCCTCAATAAACTTGTCAAACACCTCCTCCATAGACTCAAAGTCTCTACGCTCCACAGAGTCAAAGCAAGTAGCAGCGTCATCCTCTAGGGTTAGTCCAAACCCTGCAATTGGGTAGGGAATTCTAACACCTCTTTAGCTCTAATTACACGCACAAAGGCTGCTACATGATCTCTAGAATCTCTATTTCCCGTGTATTTATTGTTTACCCATTTTTGCACTTGAGAGGTTCTAATTCTACGATGGTCTACAAATCTCATCATTGGATCTCCTCGTCCTAATCGATATTCCTCCTCTGACCTTTGGTAGTGGGCGGGTTCCTCTCCCAATGGTGTTCCTAAGCCGTAATTTCTAACGGTTTTTGCAAGAGATGGTTCATCTCTTCGAACTGGTTCTATGGATGGTCTTCCAAGCTCTGTTGACCCTTGAGTTTTTGGCTTACTCTCACCATGATACCGTGAATAGAGTAGTGGTTCTTGTAAATCCCTTAGCCCTCGTGCGGCTTGATAACCATCTTGGTTTCCGTCTTGTTCTAATGTTGCACTCTGTCGAAGCCATGCCTACAATGATGACTGAGTTGCTGGTTGGTTTTGGTTGTTGAATGTCTGCGGTCGGGTAGAATGTGAGGTCGCGTCATACTCTTCTGAAAAGGGATTTGTCGACTTGCTAGGGGTGTAGGTGGCTCTTGGCACTTCATCGGGGCAATATGTTGATGCTTCTGGAACTGTTGCCTTTTCTACCTCCTCTGGGAGAATACGTTTTTATTCTCGCCTGTACCTATCAACAAAAACGATATCCTTCTCCATAGCAATTTCATAAGAGAATAAGTAAAAAACTTTGTCTTTGCTTAATTCGTTTGGATAGGGTTCTTTGCAACAAAAGTAAGAGATTATTCCCTCACTCTCATGCTTGTAAATTCCCACATTCTCATTATAGGTTGAGACCCTGGTTGTTTTCTTATCATACATAAAAAGCGATCCAGGTCGATCAATGTTTGGAGGCGGTTCTTGAGTTTCTGAAACCATTTTTCCTTTCGCCACGTTATCTCCATATCTATTGTAATCCTTAGGATTACTAACTATCAGATAGTGCTTCCCCTTTTCGTCTCGAAATCTATCTCCATCATCATAGACTCGAATTATCTCCAGTCTCTAAGCCGGTCTTTCTTCAATACAAATACACTTGCGTCCTCGATAGTCAGAATAAACTAGGGCTCCCCTTGAGTTTGTTCCTTCTAAGAAGATCGTAGTGAAGTTGGAATCATTCAAAGGATTTAGGGAGGTGCTTCCCCTTGGCATTGGCCCGTCATAGGTGAAACCTTCTGGCTGGTGACTACCCATCATGAAGAAGGATTTGTCTGATGAAATGTCAGTTTGACTATCCTCTTCAATAATTGGTGCTAGTGGGCCTTGCTTGAGTTACACTCTCCTCGGTGGAAACTAAGCTACCCTGATCACCTGCCACCTTTTCTTCTCTAAAAATGTATCTTCTTGATCTTAAATTCATCAAACTTAGCAATGCAACTTACACAAATCTAACCACTCACTTGGCAAAGGATCAGTTTCTGCACAACTTCTTGCTTTGCCGCAGAATATACCTGTACACAAGCATTTAATTTTGGAAATCGAATTCAAAGCATTTAACCGCTAGAGGTGATTTTAGTAATGATTGGTATAACTGGAGAGTTAACCTCAACCACTACTGTATTTATACACTTCTGATGTTCTGGATTAGGTCTGCTAATCTGGAACTGAACTTCCCTCGGATGTTGGTCAATTTACATGAAAAGTCTGAATTCTGTCTTTGCTCCATCAAAAGGTCAAACAAGGTCCAAATTCACTTCTGAAAGAAGTTATGGAACCCTCAAGTCAAATGGAACCTCACTGTATACCCTTAATCAAATTTTCTCTTTCATAAGTCCCAGTAGACATCCTACGCATAGGATATCTCCTGCTCTATTTTGCCTAGATTTTTGCACTATAAACTTCCCTTGATGTGCTGAGTCCATAGCTGTTTTTTACTTTTTGATTTGGACACCTATAAGCTGGTCAATGGATCAGAAATCTATTCCGACCGCCTGATGTTGGTCTGATCAGTCAAATCAACCCCAATTTGGACCAAAATTGACTAGGAGGCTTGCCTCAGGCTATACAACACCCTGCTAGGTCTACAGTCAGTTTCTGGCTTAAATTTCTTGCTTTAGACATTCTACGCGTAGCATGTCTTTCTGCTCAAAATGGCTTCAAATGCAAAGCACAGACTCTTCTTAAGGTGCTGATCACTTTGGTATGCAAACTGAGTTTGGAGTGCAAAATCACACAAATGACATCCTACATGTAGGATGTCTTTTTGGCTTGTTTGACCTCAGAATTGATCCACAGCTCCCCCTTGATGTCAGCAACCCATATGCTTAAATTTTGGTTTGGATTTCAGAAGTCCCCAATTTTACCTGTTCTAGCCTTTTTCAGTCAAAAGTGTTAAAGTCTGCTTAGAATCCAATTTTTTCACCCAATTGAGATGAAACCTTTCTCAATCACTCAATATATCATGCAGATCATGCTCATGCAGGCATCCTATGGTTTTGGTCTTAAAATAATGCCTTGGCACAATTTGGGTAGGATGTCTGGCAATTTTAGTATATCTGGCCGTATCTTGTCAAGATATGGTCAAATTTCCACTTTCCAGATGAAAATAGAGTAAAATCTACCTTCTGAACACATTGGTCAACTCAAAATTTCAAAATTTCCACCAGATTAGCCTGTTGACATCCTACGCGTAGGATGTCTCCTGGCTTAAATTTTATTTTTTTCTTGACAGAAATGCTCCTGATGCTCTGCAGCTCTATCAGAAACACTCACAGCAACTATTGAACTTCACTTCAGCTTTCAAACACTCTTTTGCGTCTTTTACAACCTTATGATGAACCAAACAATCAAGTATACATGCATGAAGTGCTCTAGATCATGAATCATGATGTCCTACTTACTATACTATTCATCATGTGAAATAGTGATAATGATGTTTTGATTGCTTCCTGGCCTTTCCGGACTCTCAAGCTCTCCTTTCACCGCTTCTCCCACTTAAACTCCTACTCTTCAACTCAACTAAGACCTAAAACTATCTCAGTCTACCTAAGTCTACCTAAGTCGAAGGATATAGGCCAGACACACGCTCCCTAGACTCCCTCTAAGACCTAGAGAGTCCTCCACCCTCTGATCCTATCTAAATGTAAAACGAGACTCTAGCAAGCCAGAGAATCCCTATCCTCAAGGACTAGTCTCGATCACCTACCTAGGGTTTTCATCCCTAGTAGCGGCGCCAAGGTTGGACGGATACGCCGCGACGGAAGTGAGTAGAGCAAGAACTCACTTAACAAGATTTGTCAGCTAAGGACGAAGCTTGACCCGCAGGCACGTGGAAGCAAGCATAGGGTCTACACTCAACTGACTTTCGATTCATTCCTACAGAGGTCTCTACCCAATGTCTAAGATACAGCCTTCAGGAGTGCATAAGAGGAAACTTGCTACAACGATTTCTAGAGCCGAATATCCATCAAACAATCTCGAAACGCCATAGAACTTGAAGGAGACCCTACTAATACCAATAGGTCACTCTCCCTAAAGTCTATGAACCAAAATCTCAACCCAAAACACCCGGTGCAAAATCACGTAGGATGTCTGGCCGAAATTTGCAGGTCGTGGTTTCCATAAACTAAAGTGCCTAATGTATAGCTCTACTCAATGCGAATGCGTGGATATGCTGAAATGCGAAAACGGATAACGTATGCTCACCGAATCACCAGATGAAGCTCGTAGATGGAGCTCACAAAACCGGACCGTACGCTCGCAATGTAGGTATTGGCGCGTAGCTCTCATCGGGGGCAACACACTGCACTTCTTTGCACTCGATTCCGATCACCGGTGTACGCGTAGCGTCAAGATGAAGCTCTCATTGTCTCTCGTACACAGTAACGCTCACTCACAGACAACCTTTTTTTAAAATGACAAAGGTTTTTTCATTAAGGTCAAAAAGTGGTATAAATACCTTACAATCTCAAACCCTAATGTTCCAATTTAACCATCTACTCAATCTAAATGTCAAAACTGGGATACAATCTGGAAACTTCTGTAAGCTCTATTTATAAAGGTGAAATGTCGGGTTTTCTTAATAAATGAATAATTACAAAATATAATAATCCGCCGAGCAGTCATTTTTTGTAAGGTGTGTCCAGCTTCTAACAAAGACTCAATTGCAACACCTCATCCAATAAAGACGCAACAACGATGTGCGTCAAGTCAAGTCTGCGATATCGTTGCCTCGTGCCCACCCTCCTCTCCTCAAGGGTTGTGCCAAACGTCTCTTCAACATTCAAGCATTGCAAGTTTAGTGGCTCATGTAACATTGAAACTCCATGTTAACTTAGGCTAATCACACGATAGCATGGCAGTCCAAACTCTTTTCTTGGTAAATGAGAATTCATTTCACATTTCAAAACTCAAAACATGTCCATCATTAGATTTACACACTCTTCGTTTAAATGAGTGCCCACTATCTTATTTCAACCAATCAATATTTTTTGGCCTACCAAAAAATGCTTGAAAATACAACTCTACCTTTTCTCTATTTTAGTCAGCAAAACGAGAAGACATCTCTATAGCCTTTGCCTTTTGGGTAGGCCAAAAATAACTTCTTAGTGATTGTATGCATGTGTGAGACCACGGGACTCTATGCTACTTCTCTAGTTGCTTTTGTAAATGTCCAAAGGACGGGTCACAAACTCTTAAGAATCAAGAGGTGAATGAATTCTTGTTAGAGCTTGACAAAATGTCGTTAAAGGAAAACCATTATGAGGTTGAAAAGGTTATGGAAAGAAAGTTCTCATATGGTAGAGGAGCCAACATAGACATCACGAGATTGAGGAGGGCACATTGAGGAGGGCACACTCCATCCATTTACGCACAGAGTCGTCTTTGAGAGGCGCAAAGGATGCCCAACGAGAAGAGGTTTTTTGCAAAAAAGGAAACTCCTCAAGTGGACCTGCACACAACTCATGCATAATTTTCGAGGCAAAATCTGATCGTTTAAGCCTTAGACATGCGCCAATGGTGCTAGAAAAGAGACGGAGATGCACCATGGTTGAACTTAGCTTCAATTTCACGAAACAATGGAGCTCCCCTACGCCGACAAATCATGCGTTGGTGTGCTTATTAGAGAATAGTGTGTCTATTTATTGGGGCATGTCTTATTACTACTCCTTCACCCTAGAAGGTGGTGTGATATTTGTGGACAGAGGTGACATGTCATGTACTAGTGAAAGGAAATTGTGGTTATCCAAGTTCTGATAATTTAATTCGCTGTTTCAAAAATATTTGTAGGTTCTAAGGTCTCAACCTTATAATTTTTCCAATATAAATATATATTAGATTTCCAAAATCGTAGCTAGTGATCATATAGATGTCAAAATCCGAAATAGTTTTACAAGGCTTCTTATATAAGTACAATGGGGAAAATTACCACACATTAAAAACTCTTATTTAGTGAGCATGGATGATTATTTAGTGAGCATGGATGATGACGCTGATGCATATCGCTAAACGGTGGTGGCGACGCCGGCTATAATGCGGTCGATCTCGCGCTGGTCGTTAAGACCGAGGGCGATTTGCAGGACCTCCTTGGGCAGAGGGGGCTGAGCCGCGAACAGAGCGGGAGCGAGCTGGGAGACGCCGGGGTTCTGCGAGTTGAGGGCGGAGATGGCGAGGGCAGGCTTGTGCGCGTCAGGGTTGAGCTGGAAGTGGGAGAGGCCGCGGGGGAAGACGAAGAGGTCGCCTTCTTGCAGCGTCTGCTGGAAGAGGGTGTTGTCGGTGGTGGAGACGAAGCCAACAATTAGCGCGCCCTGCGCCATGAAGAGAACCTCGGTGGCGCGCGGGTGCACGTGCGGGGGGTTGAGGCCCCGGGGCTGAAAGTCAATGCGGGCAATGGAGAGGCCCTGCGTGTTGAGGGCCGGGAAGGTGCCAGCGCTGGCCAGGTTGACGGCCACACCCAGCGCCTGGTTGAGGTTGCGCGGCTGGCGGAGCAGAGGGCTAGCGAAGTCCGCGCTCTGCACCTTGGCGGCGGGCTTACAGGTGAGGCCGTTGAGCGTGATTTGCATATTGTCGACGTCGGCTACGCAGAAGTCCTGCAGGGGGTCCTCATCTGCAGCCTGCACGCGATTGCCCATATTCATTAAGGCGAGGCAGGACACTATCACTAGCATATAGGCACGACCAAGGAGTGCGGATTGCGCCATTGTATGCTATATATAATGATCAACTGCTTACTACAGATCAGTTGAGGTACTCACAAGTACTGTGAGCAACACGATAGTGCTATAGCGAAATTATGCTGTGCATGGACCTCCACTTCAACGCTCCTATTTATACTTGTATCCCTCCCTCCCTCTCGCTCTCTCCCCCACTCCCAACCGCGTTCCCTTTCAAGACCAAGTCCCTTCTCCCCCTTCAAACCCATCTCCCTTTTTTTTTTCCTCCTCCTTTCAACCTTCCATGCGTCACACCCCACTTATGTTTATACAAAAAATACTGGTTATAACCTAATGACCTTTCTTGAAAAGTACACCTTGCCTCTCTCTACGGTGCTTTGCCACATTTTTCAACCATCGTCTTCATTGTCAAGGATTCTTTGAACCACGTAGTAATCACAACAGAAGATTATCTATGAACGTAGTACCCCTTGGACAAGCAAAATTTGACAACACAACTAGTATTACTTGGGGGGGCCCATGTAGCCTTGGCAAGTCCTGGCCTATTGAAGATAGTTTTCTTTGAGCAAGACACTAATCACAGAAGAAGGTGGCCTATGAAAGTAGTATCCTTGAACAAGTAAACCTTGACAACACAACTATGGAAATTTAGGTAGTATATTACTTGAGGGCCCCATGTGGCTTTGGCAAGTCCTTTTCTACCGTGTATGAATTCATTGTGTTCTAGATATATCGAGACCACATCTTATGGTTTGCAAGTTAAGCAACAACCATATCTTATGTTTTATATCTTGAAACAAAACGATATGATAAGCTTAATATCCCTCTCAAATTAGCTTCTCACACTTGCGATTCTTTCTTCACATATGCATATTGCATGAATGATGGATAGTAGAAATCAATGTGTGTGTGTGTGGGAGGGGAGGGGGGGGGGGGGGCATCCTTAAGGTATACTATAAGTGAGCTCTCACTTCTAAACCCATCTAAAGCATATATTAATGGTAACTTACATTGGAAATGTTAATTAGGAGACGACTTGGAGGCCAATGCATTCGAACCCATTATATTAGTAGTAACTTGCTTTGAAAATGTTAACTAAGAGATGAATGCATTAAAACCCGGTTAAAGCTTATATTAGCAGTAACTCACTTTGGAAACGTTAATCACGAGACTACTTGGAGACAAGCGCACTAAAACTAACCCTTTTGTCCTATTTGATGAAAATGTTAAAGATCGTATTTCTAAAAGAGAGGGTTGTTAATGAGAGTGCCCAATATAGACCATGAATGATGGGTGCTCCAACAAGCACTATGTATGCAATACATACAACTCCAATGTATATAAGGAACAACCAAAAAGAATCACACATAACTTTCAATAGCATATGGCTACACACACATACACACATTTGATGACCTATAGAGTGAAGGATCGTGATTTGTGTTACTTTCATAATTAGGTTTTAATGGTCCAGGTTTGTTCTGGTAGTTTTAGCCTATCATCTCTTTGTTTTTTGAAGCATTTCAAACACTATAAGAAGAGTTGTCTATAACTGCTAACATTGCCATGGAAAAACAAAGGGAAAAGGAGAGAGAAAAATTTGCGGGAGCGGCAATAACCGCGGCTCTGTACGTGGTAGTGTTTTGTCAGCAATAAACACGGTAATAATCGCGATAATATATCCACTGCTATTATCATGCCAGTTGCCGCAGATATTACTGCGTTTATTGTGGCTAAACGCCAATTCAAAAATAAGGGTGCTCATTTGGGCCACCCAATTTTGGGTGGCCCAAATGAGCACCTTTATTTTTTACCTGCATTAAACAATGAAACATCAATTGTTTTTTGGAAGAGTATTAAAAAATATCAAATAATTAAAATTGAATTTACTTCACCTTGACAATTTAAAATGCAAAAGATCAACTATTTCAAAAAGTTACAATAAAAAGTAAATAGTTGTATATACATTGTGCCACATTGGGACTTTACGAAAGTTTGAACAAGTTTTTTTTCTATCTAATCCTCCTCTATCTCGTTGTCGTTCAGAGGCACGTATTGTTGATCACTTTGACTCTATATAAACCCAAACCAAATTTAACAATTATCAACATCTCAAAACAATTGATACAAAATTACTTGTTTAATCTTACCGCTTGTAGTGATCCAACTGCCGCGTCGAATTGCTCGCGAGAGATGTGGTTGTTTTTGAACAACCCTCACCAAGTATCAAATTCTATATGTCTCTTCCGATACTTGACCATCTCTCTGGTTGGTCGAGAGAGTGATATTTTCTAATTAGCAATAACAATTACAAATCATCAACTACAATAATTTTTATCACCAATCGATGTTATAAATTAATCATTCTTACATATTTATCTCTCCAACCTCCCTCGCCTCCTGAGCCATAGTGCGTGGGAGATTGCCTTGCGTGAACATCGCGTTGTTGAGCTTGATCACTCTTCTCTTGAATTGTCCACTCCCACTCCGCGACTGCCATGTTGCCACCATGGTAGCTCCTGTCTGGATCTCTAACCTGCTTGGCTGCTGCGTGCCGCACAATGGACTACTTGTTTTTCAGAAATGTCTTTATGTAGCTCTTCAACCACTGTTGTGAAAAATGTTGATCAGGAGCATTTGGAAATTTAGCTAACTGAGCGTCCTTAATGTACCGCGCATGATCGGACGGTTGGTCTCTAAACTTTATAAAACAGTTCTTATACGTTGAATTTATAAGAATTTGTAGATGGCGTCGAAATGCCCTGTCGTATGCTATATCGAAGTCCACCTCCCAGCCATATTTAACCCTATAGTAGCACCCATGCGTGTCTGGCACGGGTGTGTCAGTATCTTCGTCCTTTGCGTCAGGGACGGCACGCTCTGAAAGTGGGGACTCCATTCCCCCGTCACTACCAAAACAAGCGAAACCACAAGATCCACCGTCACTTCGTCTCTCACGGCGCTCACTGCCTTGACACGAGCGTCGACGCACGCTGCTAGAGGAATTTCGTCGACGGTGTTCTGGTGAAGCAGGAGTGGAATAGAGTGGCGTAGGACCCTGTGATGCGATGGGAGTGGGACCCTGCGATGGAAGGGGAGTAGGATGATAAGAAGGGGCAATAGACTGAGGTGCCGTCAGTGCGAGGCTCTGTAGGTAAGGAGTCCCTCCCTGACTCCCCCATGGTGTAGTCTGGGGAGAAATACCATAGGTTGCAAGCTACTGTGGAGTGTAGGGACCAAACAAAGTCTCTATCTCTTGCAGATATTGGTTTCGTAAAGAGAGAGCCCACTGTAGGTCTGGATCTACGACTAATGGAGGAACCTCAGAAGGGTAGGTGTAGGATGGCCATGCCTACAAATAACAAAAATAAACCTATGACACTCGTGGTTTAGGGTTAACTAGCCAAAAACATTCTTTATTTATTTGCTTATTCTCACTGACTCAAGACCCGGGTCCACTGGAGGCGATGTCCACCGCGGGTGGGAGCCGTGCTGGATGTGAACCAACCAAAAGAAGAGTCAGCTGGTTGTTCCCTACTAGTTGGTCTCTCATCAAACATTTACAATACAAAGAGCAATATAAGATTAAGCTTTCCTCTCTACTCACTTATCTATAATTACGTACACAAGTATATTAGCACACAAACACGTAGATATATATACATACTAGTAGACCTAAGTAGAGGCTAGTAGTGCCAAAGGCCAACTGCACCTCTTTAGATATCATCACAGTCTCAACCATGGTAAAACCAGAGGTACATTGCGGTAATCCATGCATGAGTGGATCAATGACCGCAAACGCCATGATTAAAAGAGGACTATACCCAAGAGGGAGCGTCTAACCTTCGGGTGCTATGTTCCCGTACTTAGTGCCTACATACATGCATAAATAAATATATATATTAGCACACAAACATGTAGATACATATACATACTAGTAGACCTAAGTAGAGACTAGTAGTACCAAAGGTCAATTGCATCTCTTTAGATATCATCACATTCTCAACCGTGGTAAAACCAAAGGTACATTGCGGTAATCCATGCATGAGTGAATCAATGACCCCATTGGAGAATAGATTGATGATGAGTGCCCGGACATCTCTTTACGACGGTGCACGGTACTCGGTGCTCCAAGCATCGCTCAACTTGCAAGAAAAATTTGGTTGGAGTAATGCAAGTGTCAATGCACTACTTCTGTAAGTATGGAATGTGGCTTTTATATACTCTCCACTCGCTTATGGTGCCATCTTCTAGCAATTATACTAATACACATGTTTGTTGTAGTTTGATGGGCAAAATGTTGCCAGAAGATCACCACATGCCTCTAGATCTTCAACAAGCTAGATCGTATGTCACTGCTCTTGGAATGGAGTATGAGTGCATCCATGCATGCATCAATGATTGCATGCTATGCCACAATGAGCATGCACATGCTACCTCATGTTTCGTGTGCGAGGAGGCACGATACAAGACGGCAGTGAGCAGGGTGCACCTACCTCGCAAGGTATTGAGATGTTTTCCATTAATTCCTCGCATCCAACACATGTTTAAAAGCAGGTCTATCGTGGAGCTTCTTTCATGGCACGCAAACCATCGCTCAAATGATGGAATGATGCGTGTGCCTGCCGATTCACCTGCATGGAGCCTACATCAAAACTCAATGGCCAGAGTTTGGGTTGGAGTCTTGACACTTGAGGCTTGGGATTAGCAAGTGATGGTGTCAACCCCTTTGGCACTAAATCTACTTCATGGAGCACTTGGCCTGTGGTGATTGTCAACTACAATATTCCACCATGGAAAACAACCAAGAAGGGCAAAATACTTCTTTCCTTGCTTGTGCCATGGAAGTACAAAGTGTCAAATATTGACGTCTACCTCGAGCCCCTCATCGAGGAGTTGGAGGAGTTATGGAGAGGTATTCCTGTTGTCGATGCCTCACTTGCAAAGGGGGGGGGGGGGGAGAGGCCATTGTGAAGGAAATACTTATATGGACTATGCACGACTATCCTAGGCTTGGAGAGATTTCTGGTAACCCCTTTCCTGTATCTCTCTCTCCCTCTTTCCCTCTCTCCCTTTAGTTCACTTTAGTTCACTCATCGCTCAAACCATATGATATGTATTCAGGGTTGTCCACATCGGGGCACAATGCATGTCCTACTTGCGGCCATCGTTGGTGACAGAGAGGCTCGATTCCTTGCGAAAGGTAATCTATCCAAACAACCATCATTTCTTACCCCAAGGGCATAATAAGCACAAGGCTCCAACAAATGGTAAGACCCCTCTAAATCTCACGATGGCAGACTGGGCAACCATTTGGGAAGAACACCACAACAACAATCCGGCTCCGTGTCCTCCACAAAAAGGTATATCAAGGTATTCCATATTTTTAAGGCTTCTATATTGGAAGGACGTAAAAATACAACACCTCTTGGATCCCATGCACATATTCAAGAATGTAGCCCAGACACTATGGGACCACATTATTGGCAAGAAGGACTCTTTTGGTGCGAGGGAGGATTAGAGGCTTTTAAAATGTCTCCCCACCTTTTCTACTCCACGTCCTGCCCCAAATGAAAAGATTGTGCTTCCTAAAGCACCATGGATGCTAGCCAAAGAAGAATGAGACAAGGTGAAGGGTACCATTGCCTCTATTCGCACACCAACAGGATACATGAGGTCACTAAAGGGAGCTTTCACAAAAGAGAAGAAGGGTGGAAGCGTTCAATTGTATGTGTTGAAGTCTCATGATTGGAACAAGATGCTTCGAGTAATCTTCATACTCCATATTCTATCTATAGTTTGTGTGTATGACTATTACTCACTTTCCCTTTCCCTGATTTAAATTGTAGTTCATTCTTCCGATGAGTATGTGTATATGTCGGGACAAGAAAGTCAGGGACGCTATTTTCAAACTAGGAGAGCTAGTAAGGTACACCACAAGACTCCACTCAACTACACCTTTTTTATGTACACAATAATTGCAACTAGCACTTAGTGTATCCTTGTGTGTTTTCTTGCAGATTTGTGAGCTCCAAGGAAATCAAAATAGATGCTATCCCTGCTGCTCAAACACTTGCAACAAAAACTGTGTGTGCCATTGAAGATGCATTTCCTCGATCGATCCTTCTTAGTCAAATTCACCTCTTGGTTCACGTGGTGGAGGAGATCGCTATATGTGGAGTAGTGCACGCATGATGGATGTTCTTCTTAGAGAGGTTTTTAAAAACTCTCAAAGATTTTGTGCGGCTACGGTCTCAACCAGAGGCATGTATCACCGAATGGTGGATCGTTCAAGAGGCATTTGTTTACATATCAGAGTATTTGGCACAAATTGATTCTTCAATGCCTCGCATGTGGTCAGACAACGAAGATGCAAGGATGACTTTACAGTTGCCAAGTGGAAAGGGGAAACTACTTAACATGGCTATGAATCTATCCCGAGTGGTCCCGGACGACTTAAGGTGAATGATTTTTCTCTCTTAATTATGTTATCTTTATGTTTTTGGATTATTCCCTGCTCTAAGGTGGGTATGCTATTTCGTTTTTTTTTTTGCTAGATTTGTAGCCGCATGGAGAGCACGATTCAAATTGAAAAGGCGTGGATGATGGAAGAGAATCTGATTTTATCATTAGAGTAGTTATGTTTTGTACTTAAAATTCTTATAATATCACAATTGTAAGTTCAAGCAGATGGTTGTATCAAATTTTGGCAATGCACATTATCTTAAAGTCATAGTGATGTGTTTCTAGAGTTAAATGATTGTAATTTAATTTGAAAGTTTTTTATAACTTCTTGTTATTTGTGTTACTTTATAAAAATTGTTTAATATTTTAATTGTTGCTTTTTTTTGTTTTTTTTTTTTTGGGGGGGGGGGGGGGGGGCGCTATGTAAAGCCTCCTAAACCCTACCATTTTCACAATTCACCTACATAGCTTGTTCACACTCTCATTTGAGCTCTAGCACTCTTTGTATTCCTACCTTAGGAGCTAGCATTATGGCATCCTCCTCCACCCCTCCCGAAGCCAAGGCGTTACAACGCTTCCAAGCGTTTTTACAAACAACCGAGTGGCAAGATCGTGACAATCTCCATAATTTCTTCACCCAATTCCCTGATGTGAATGCAACTATTCACCTAAACAGACACTCTTTTCAACCTATCTTGGAATTTTTTTAAATCTACATCTACAAGTATGCTGTACCAATTGTCGGACAAGGGGAATTGTGGATTCCATGCGATTTGCTTCGTTACATACACAAAGGAAATCGGACTTTCACCCAGCGGCTTCAGCGATTTTGTGTAATTGCGGGTGAAGCAGGTCAGTACATTGAAGATTCACGTTTGAAAAAGAAGAAGGTAGGCACCCTGTTTCTAAGTCGCTTGGCGACTTTTGTGTTTCTTCTTGTGGAGGAGCCTGAAAGATGTGAGGTGAGTTTGCCTCATTTGCGCCTTGGGGGTGTCGTCAAGGACACAAAGGAGCCCATTACAACGCCCTGGGATGCAAGCAAAGAGGGCAATATTCTTGCCCTAACCTACCCAGGAGGTGTCATGGATGCCGCCAAATCCAGGGTGATGAAGATGCAGAAGCATCCTTTAAGCCCGCTGCAGATGCGCCGGAGGAGACATTAACTCCGGAGGTTTTTTTTGAACACCTCTCCCCAATTGTCATAAATGGGGAGGAATATTTGTTTTTGCATGATCTTGAAAAGACTTTTGATATCCGCATGGATGAGTGTCTGTCGATCCTCTATGCCACTGTAGAGTCCTCTGCCATTGACCCCTCTTCCGATCCACTGGATCGAAGCCTCCTACCCCTTGGAGAGAGTGTGGTAGATACAATGGAGTTGGCAATGGTGGCGGTGACAGATGCACCGCACTCATCTGTGTCGGAGGATGAGTTTGTAGCTACACGCGCATTGCTTGAAGCCCAACGCACTCCTATTCCTGTTCATGTAGATGAACTTGAGAGTGTCGCTATGGCTCCCAATTCATCTATTTCTCTTGACAACAAAGGCATAAACGCTGAGGACGACGAAAAACAAGAGGTATTAATTAATTTTTGTCTTGTGATTACGTCAATTTTCATTGTTGCATTCTGAAATCTTATTTACCTATTGATTTCTTTGTAGAATGTTGTGGAGCTGGATGAGCATGCAGGTCGGGGAGGAGATGGTAGGCGCCAAGCTTTTGGATGGCAGTCATCTCTTGCGCATTACCTTGGCAAGCTCCCCCAGGATGGCTTTGTGATAATCCACAAGGAGTACACTCCTTGTGGTCAATTTTGGGTGTCAATGATAAAAGCAATGAGCCGCATCCTATGCATGTCAACCATATCTCAAGCCTCCCAAGTTATATATCTTGTAAATAAATCTCTGGCGAGTGTTGCATTTGCCACACACATTCGTGATCGTGTGCTTTGTAACGTGGCCTTAAGCCAAGTTGTAAGTCTAAGCAATGTGGAACAAATTGCTTGGGATGTGCTGCACAAACAGCTTCCCTACGGCCAAGAGCACCAAGAAAACATTGCTCGCCATATCTTAGATGGCTCAAGCACTCAATAGCTGCATAAATCTTGTAATTAACTCTTTCAAACTTGTAATGAGATATATCACATCTTTGTACTTTGGGACTTGATTTAAACTGGTACTTTACATCTTCTGTATTGAGTTTATGGTACGATAGACAATAGGTGATTAGTTCTCTCTTGTGATATGATTGTGCAATTCTCTGAACCAAAATAAAGAGTTTTTTTCATATAAATAACACCAAAAAATCATAATATCATTGTATTCTTATAAACCTAGCCTAAACAAGGTTTAAAAAAGCTGTCTGGGGGCTTGCCGCAGAGGCGCGCGAGAAGGCAAAAGTAAATGTTACTTTTGCCTTCTCGCGCACCTCTACGACAAGCCCCCAGACAGTTTTTTTAAACCTTGTTTAGGCTAGGTTTATAAGAATACAATGATATTATGCTTTTTTGGTTATTCAATCAACCACACTTGGTTGACAGCTCTTCTATCAACATCTCTCTCTCTCTCTCTCTCTCTCTCTCTCTCTCTCTCTCTCTACTTACTTCTACTTATATCACTTAAAACACAAATGTACACGACTCGTTATATTTCAAAAAGATATCTTTACATTGCCAAAATTGCATAAAAGTCAAATTCAATCTCTCTCTCCTTTGATTCGACGCGTAAGAGCTAAATCCTTGGGCATTATTGTCACCCGTTTTGCATGAATAGCACACAAGTTGGTGTCTTCAAAAAGAGAAATTAGATGATATTCTGCCGCTTCTTGCACAGCTTCTACGGCGATACCTTGAACTCGAAACGCCATTCGATGACTTTGCATGATCTCTTTCACCAAACGTGCGAATGGTGCCTTGCGGATGAGAAGGTCTGAAGTTTTTTGATAGTGACAAATCTCTTGCAACGCCTTTGGAATGCGTCGCTTCACAGCAGGAGCCCGTTGTTGAGGGATGGTAGGATCTGGGACATGGGCCTTGCGAGGCCGAACCTTGAAAAACTTTTTCTTCCTACGAGAGGGCTTGCGAGGAGAAGCTTGCGCATCTTCAAGGCCACAATGTGCTCCAACTGGCTCGTCTTTTACATCCTCAAAATCCTCTTCATTTAGTAACCCATGATCACCTCTAGGCTGATCTGATAGCCGAGCGCCAAAGGCATGTGGCAATGTCTTCCTAGCTGGGACTCGATGATTGATTAGGATCTCTTATCCGCTCCATGGTGGGCTTTGTGCTTCGTTGTCCGTCTCGGTTTATATGTCTGATGTCACTACCCGTTTCTTCTTGCGTGAAGGTTGTCCATCTTGTTGCTCTTCACCTGACCATTCCCTCTCCATCTCTTTCTAAGAGCTCTTGTTCATGTATCCAAGGTGGTTTTTGAGCACCTTGGACGGATGAGTGAGGGTGAGCAAAAAAATGTTGATCTTTTCTTGCTGTTTGCTTTGTGTGGGCCATTGTGTTACTGTGGATTTTAATTACGTGATGACGCATTTTGTTAAATGTTAATTATTGTTGTTATTATCACTATTTTTTTCATGTTAATAACATATCTAATGTCATGACCTACGAAAACCGGTAGAAAACGTAGAACTGGCGGGACAATCAAGATTCCCGACAGACCTAGCGGGTTTAATATGAAACCCCGCGGGCCCGGCGGGACAAGCAAGAATCCCGCCGGGCCCGTCGTGTACCCCATCCATATTTGGCGGCTCTATATAACCCTTTTATAGACATCACATCACATCACATCACCTCTTCCTCTAAATTTGGTCATTCTTTAAAATTTAGAAGAAAAACTAAAGGTAAAAAAATGAATAGTCTTCAAAAAAAATTAAAACTTAATGTAACTCTAATCATGGATCATTAGTTCTTTTTTGGACTGAACTGATTCTTGAAAGGAGGTAGAAAGGTGAATCTTTGGGTCGCTATCTGTACATTTGGGATGGACTGATCTCATGTTTGGTTAACCGTTATATTTGCTAAATTGATTGCTATATTGATTAGAACTTCTATCATGGGTCATTAGTTCTTTTTTGGACTGAACTGATTCTTGAAAAGAGATAGAAAGGTGAATCTTTCGGTCGATATCGCTACTTTTGGGATGGACTCATCACATGTTTGATTCACTGCTGTATTTGCTTGCTATTCCGATTAGAGCTCCAATCATGGGTCATTAGTTCTTTTTTGGACTGGACTGATTCATGAAAGGAGGTAGAAAGGTGTCCATATCTCTACTTTTGGGATGGACTGATCACATGTTTGATTCACCGCTGTATTTGCTTGCTATTCCAATTAGAGCTCCAATCATGGGTCATTAGTTCTTTTTTGGACTGGACTGATTCATGAAAGGAGGTAGAAAGGTGTCGATATCTCTACTTTTGGGATGGACTGATCACATGTTTGATTCACCGTTGTATTTGCTTTCTATTTTGATTAGAGCTCCAATCATGGGTCATTAGTTCTTTTTTGGGCTGGACTGATTCATGAAAGGAGGTAGAAAGATGAATCTTTGGGTAGATATCTCTACTTTTGGGATGGACTGATCACATGTTTGATTCATCGCTGTATTTGCTTGCTATTCCGATTAGAGCTCCAATCATGGGTCATTAGTTCTTTCTTAGACTGGACTGATTTATGAAAGGAGGTAGGAAGGTGAATCTTTGGGTCGATATCTCTACTTTTGGGATGGACTGATCACATGTTTGATTCACCGCTATATTTGCTTGCTATCTCTATTAGAGCTCCAATCATGGGTCATTAGTTCTTTTTTGGACTGGATTGATTCATGAAAGGAGGTAGGAAGGTGAATCTTTGGGTTGATATCTCTACTTTTGGGATGGACCGATCACATATTTTATTCACTTTTGTATTTGCTTGCTCATGTTTGAGTAGATTGAGGTTTATTCCCTTCAGGCTTCACTACTACGCTTGTGTGTGATATTGATTATAACACTAATGTTTGGTTTGATATCTCTACTTTTGGGATAGACTGATCACATATTTTATTCACCGTTGTATTTGCTTGCTCATGTTTGAGTAGATTGAGGTTTATTCCCTTTAGGCTTCACTACTACGCTTGTGTGTGATATTGATTATAGCACTAATGTTTGGTTTGAATAATACTTGAAAGAAGAGATAGCATACTGAGCTATGTTTATTGGTATTGCAGGCATCCAATAAGTATGTCTTCCACCGGGAATGTGAGCGGTGATGTTGGTGTCTCAAGCCTGGCTTCCTTGAGGAGACCTCCTACCTTGATGCCAGGTCCTGCTTCGCAGGGCACCACTTCGCAGGGCAAGCGAAAGGCAGGTGGAAAAAGTCCAGGACCCGAGTGGAATTTTGCCACAAATTTAAATAAGTATCAAGATTGGAAATGTAACTTTTGTGGTGAAGAGAAATATGGAGGAGCACCAAGAATAAGGGATCATTTGCTAGGTGGCAATACCAGAATCCAAGGAGGAAAGTGAAAGGGCTTAGGTGTAGAAGAAGCAACTATGCGCTTAAAAGATTTAATTGGTAAGATAATCTCCACGAGCAAAAGATCAAAACTCTCTACTTTCGACCATCACACCCCGGTATCTATAAGATCAAACCAGGACGAGGGATCATTGGGTGTAATGCCCACCAATGGAAGCACTCAAAGCAGGGAACCAACTTCTCATATCAATGGAACTACACCTCCAAACCATGGATCTCCTGAACTCAGGTAGGATCGTCAAAAAGTAGCCAGGTTAGCTTACAGGAGAGCTTCAAAACGCTTGCCTTAGAAGAAGCACGACTTGCACTAGCTAAAGCCGTCTATTTCACTGGGGGATCATTGTCCATTGTCACCCGTGATGCATGGAAGTCAGCTTGGAAATGCATTGAGGAGTATGGTGATTGATTTACCCCTCCAACATATCACCATATGAGAAACCAACTGTTGGATAAATGTTACACAATCACACAACAGGATATTCAAAGGGTAATATTAAATGCAGCAGAACAATCTGGATACACCATAGTTAGTGATGGTTGGTCCAACGTTCAAAGGCGGCCATTGATCAACATCATGCTTGTATGTCCTTGTGGTGAATGTTTTATCAAAGCTGTGGATAACTCTGGTCAAATAAAGTCTGGCAGTTTTATAGCTGACATCATTGGTGACGCAGTTGAGGAACTTGGAAAAGAAAATGTTGTCCAAGTAATCATGGACAATGCCAAAAATTGCAGGGCTACAGGTAGGATACTTGAAAGTCGCTTCTCTCATCTATATAGTGTTGGTTGCAGTACACACAGCTTGAACTTGGTATTGCAAGATTGGTACAAGAGTAATGACACAGAGTGGTTCAAATGGATAGTAGACAATGCTCGCTTAATAGTCAAGTTTGTTTTGAAGCGTTAGAGGGTTCTTGAAATGTACCGTCAGAGGATGTCTACTATGTTAAAATTGTCATGCGAAACTAGATTCTGCACCAACTACTATACGGTAGAATCACTAATAAAAAATAAGAATGCTGTGATGGAGACATTTGTTTGTGCCACTTTTTTAGAATGGGAGGCCGGTCAAAGGGAGAAGATAAAAAGAAAAATAGGGGTGATTAGAGATCTACTAGCTGATCGCCACTTCTAGGATGATGTGGTGGATATGCACAATGTCATGATGCCAATTATGCTCGCATTACGCCAACTAGATTCTGCCTTGCCTAACATAGGTAAGGTGTGGATGGCTTGGTGGAGTGTTCAAGAAAGCCTTACGAATCCAGAGGAGCCCCAAGAGCCAATTTTGAAGCCTTGGAAGACACCATTCACTCAAAAGAGGAGAGAAATTCTGAGAAAGTATGTGCATGGTCGATGGGTTGGAGCACATAGTCCACTACACAACGTAGATTTCTTATTGGATCTAGAGTATCGGGCAATGGAAATAGACAAACTTGATGAGGAGGTGCTGGAAGACTTTTATGATGTGATAGGCAGGTTTTATGCTGATCCTGATGAGCATGCATCAGTTGTTACTGAGATTACAAAGTTTAAACTCAAAGAGGGTAAGTTTTGTACAGAATTTGTGCAGAAAATTTCCACGAGCAACCATCGTGGAAGTGGTGGATGATGAATTGTGGTAGTGCACCCACCCTTAAACGCCTAGCTGTTAGAATCCTAGCCCAATGTGCATCCAATTCAAGTTCTGAGAGAAACTGGAGTACATATAAATATGTACGTTCCACCATCAGAAACCGCCTTCTAAATTCAAGAGCTGAAAAATTGGTGTATATGTACTGCAACCATCGGCTATTGGCAAGAGTGCAAGATGAGAACTACAAAGAGGAGATGCCGGGCTGGGCTTATGATGTAACCAATGATGAGGTGGACGAAGACAGTGAGCTGCAAGGGGAATCTCATGAAGTAGAAACTACATGTACTTTAGAAGAGATTGAAGAGAATTTGGAAATTGAACCAACTTTGACCCGTCGCAGCAAGCGACGGTGGTTTAATTAATAGATTATCGAATCCATTGAGTGACTTCTGTTTAAGTTCAAAAACTGTTTATCTTATAAGCTTTTTTTTATATTTGGTTTAAGGTTTAGACATTTGCTTAATAATAAACGAAGCCCTTAAAAACCTTTACAAGGCCACAAATCACTATTAAAGCTTCATAATATAAAAAGCCCTAACAAATCTTTGCATTATCACATATCATAATTGAAGCTGAAGTGAAGACAATTCACAATTCACTAATAAATTCTCGCAAGACAACGAGTAAATGTTTTCAAATGTTACAGAAACTATCCAAGTGATAGTGAAATATTTGTGAGAATATCTTCATTCTCCTGTTCACGCTGACCTTTAAACTTATTATAGTCTTCAGACATTTTGAACATTGCATATAGCTTTTTGGATATCTCATACTCACATATAGCACAATGAAAGCTATTCATCATGCTTTGCATCAAGCATGATATATGGTACATATGTCCGCATGGCAAGCTGAAATGACCACACCACTCATGAAAGAATGATCTTCAGACGAGCTTCAAAACGCTTGCCTGAGTTGAGTTTGAAGCTCCTCCTTAACTTGGTGTACTTCCATTGATGCACCTTCTAGTGCCAATGACATCTCTTGCCGTGTGATGGTGATTGCATTGCTACGAAAGTCCTCAACCGTCATATGAGGTGTCCTTGAGCTGAAGTCCACTGCTTCACCCAAGACATAATGCATGTATAACATCTTGGCAAACCACAATGGACAATCCATATGATGCATAGGATGACCCATAACATCGAGATATATGTTCTCTCCATTGTTTCGTATGTCTGCATTAATGCATTGTGATAGCTTGAGTCGGCCTTTCTTGATGCTGTCATCTGCAACGCCTGGCCATATGGATTTTACCATTTCTCGATCAATCCTAGAGTTCAACTCTTACCATTGTGTACCCACTTGGAGTAACAAGCTGCAATTCGAGCGGTGTCATTCACTCCACTGCCTTGACACATGGATCTGAGATGCTCAAAAGCGCGCTTAGCCCTTTGATTATCATTATCCATATCCCAATTAAACACTATACTTCAGTTACGGCATACAAACTTAATGATAATCAATTGCTATAAGAGTAACCACCATTTTATGACAATCAATTGATATAAGAGTAACCACCATTTTACGATAATCAATTGATATAAGAATAACCACCATCTTACGACAATCAATTTATATAAGAGTAACCACCATTTTACGACAATCAATTGATATAAGAGTAACCACCATTTTACGACAATCAATTGATATGAGAATAACCACCATCTTACGACAATCAATTTATATAAGAGTAACCACCATTTTTTAAATCAATGAATGACAATCAGTGATTCCACGTGGCTTATTGCTTGAAACTTAACAGAAAAAACAAAACTCATAGAAAATTTGTTGTCTATTGAGATATAACAAAGTGTTTTTATTACTCATACATCATCCATGGCGCATAAAACCCAAATTTTAAAAGTGATTTTATAAGTCAAAAGTCTCAGAAAACCCTGCTTCATAAAGTACATCATATATCCATCAAAAAAAGCCTACACTCATTTCAGAGGGAGGGTGTAAGCATCGTTCTGGCTAGGCTTCAAATCTTTCTAATTATTCGTCCAAAAGTGCGAAGGCCTTTCTCTCTGTGGATTTCTTCCTCACCCAACCTTCCACAACAATCCTATATATGGCTTGTACCTCCACTAAAACCTAATTATGTTTGAACCAATCTGTGCTGTAGTAGTCAGAGAACTCTCCACAAAACTTACAAAATTGCCATATCACCCATCCTATGGCGTACACATCTGTGGCCTTGGTCCATGGGCACGGGTGATTGCCATCTAGTAACTCAGAAGCTTGCCAAGGATGAAGCTTTTGCCAGTTTTCATCGGTATTGTTGGTCTTTTGTGTCTCTAAGCAACACGCATAGCCAATCCCCAATCAATTATTCCAATACGGGGAGTGAGATCCTTGGTAAAGTCCAACGTGATGTTCCATGGATGGAGATCATTGTGGATCACTCCCTCGTCATGTGCGAATCGCAATGCCTTCAGCAAGGCATGGATCAACTAGGGAGCATGATTGCACAGGCTCTTGATACATGTTTTCTGGTCTTCAGAGGGCTGCTCCCATTTAAAGTCTGTAGGGATATTTCCGTTCCCCTCTTGATGCGCTAGAAGCGTCGTGAAAGAGCCATGTGGATGAAGCACTGTCTCCAGAAGATCACCTAAAGTTCCCCCATTAAACTAGGGGAATATCAAAAACCATGGCAACGTTACAGAGTGGGAAATACTCCTCACAATCCCTCTATGGTTGAGATCTACTACCCCACTTTCTGATGCAAAGTTTTTTCACTGATGCTTGGCCTATCCTTTGAACTCCTTGGAACAATAAGTATTCGTTGCAGGAAGGAAACTGATCCCTTTGATTTGAACTTGCCACCTTGTGCCATAAGCCCCTGACCCAAGTTTCTTGATCTTCTTAATGGACTTATTTGGAATGACGAGAGTCATACTACATTCAGAATTGTATATACTGCTCTCCAGGTGACTGGCAGAAGCAGTAGAACCCGATGTTCCCTCAATGGCAGCCTCCTCAATAAACGGTTCTCCAACTTGGCTGCTCCCCACAACTCTGGTGACAGCCATTCGCATTTTCTTGCTTAGGCCAAACTGTGTTTCTATGTGGGATGCGCGCCTTGACCTCTCCTTTTCAGCTCTCCATCTAGTGTTCCAATGCTCTAGCTTACCCTTGTCTACTTCTTGAGGGCATTCCTCTTTCAAATCAGAGGCCACCTTGGGAAAATTGCCCACCCAACTGCTCACTAACAAGTTTATTGATTCGGTTGTTTTGTCTAGATATAACAACAACATTTTGCGGGCAATCTCACTGTATAATGATTGCAATCTAGACTCATCTGCAACAATATGCGCTATATCATCGGGATCTAGTGCACTGACGATCGTAATCAACAATTGTCTAATTTTCTTTTTGAACTCTATCATTGAAGTAGCAGAAGGATCCATTTTGCCTGCAATGGTATTATTACAAACAACACATTGTGAAATATAACTATGTGCCACTACATTTGGATCTTTTCTACGTGAAAGAGAAAGTGCAATATAGACCATAGATCTCGTACGCTTTTGCAGCGACACACCTAATCGCAATTGCAACCATGTGCCAATGCCTCACCGTACGAAAACTTACAAACAGATGCTCCTGTCATTCTAGTAGCAACACACCTAGTCGCAATTGCAACCATGTGCCGAAGCATGAATGACTGGGAGCAACATAAAACATAGTCACCCTACGCTTTTGCAATGACACACCTCGCTGCAATTGCAACCATGTTCCAGTGCATCCACGCACGGTGACTTCTTTCAAACAGATACTCCTGTCATTCTAGCAGAAACACACCTAGTCGCAATTGCAACCATGTGCCGAAGCATGAATGATTGGGAGCAACATAAAACATAGTCATCCTATGCTTTTGCAATGACACACCTCGCCGCAATTGCAACCATGTGCCAGTGCATCCACGCACGGTGACTTCTTTCAAACAGATGCTCTTGTCATTCTAGTAGCAACACACCTAGTCGCAATTGCAACCATGTGCCGAAGCATGAATGACTGGGAGCAACATATAACATAGTCATCCTATGCTTTTGCAATGACACACTTAGTCGCAATTGCAACCATGTGCCAGTGCATCCACGCACGATGTCTTCTTTCAAGATTCAAGCATATGAAGCATTATGAAATTATTTGAGCACACATTCATGCATTAGATGCTACCGTCAATCTAGCAGCAACACACCTAGTCGCAATTGCAACCATGTGCCTAAGCATGAATGACGGGAAGCAACATAAAACATAGTCATCTTGCGTTATTGCAATGACACACCTAGCCGCAATTGCAACCATGTGCAGTGCATCCCCTCACGGTGACTTCTTTCAAACAGATGCCCCTGTCATTCTAGCAGCAACACACCTAGTCGCAATTGCAACCATGTGCCGAAGCATGAATGACTGGGAGCAACATAAAACATAATCACCCGACGCTTTTGCAATGACACACCTAGCTGCAATTGAAAACATGTGCCAGTGCATTCACACACGGTTACTTCTTTCAAACAAATGCTCCTGTCATTCTAGCAGCAACACACCTAGTCGCAATTGCAACCATGTGCCGAAGCATGAATGACTGGGAGCAATATAAAACATAATCATCGTACGCTTTTGCAATGACACACCTAGCCGCAATTGCAACCATGTTCCAGTGCATCCACGTACGATGATTTGATAAAAGAAATTTTAAACCTTTAAGTTTTAACGAAAAAAACTCAAAAAAACATCAATAAAATAAGGAAGGGTTTAAAAAATTACTGCTACACTGCTTTGAGAATGTGGAAAGCTGCCAGAAAGTTTGGTGAAGACTTTTCAATGTACCTCTTTTGTGAAAAGACAAGCACCGGCGTCACTTTTATATAGCCACGGCGGGCCCGGCAGGCAAATAGCTTTACCCGGCGTGACCGCCGGGCTAGTGAAAAGACAAGCACCGGCGTCACTTTTATATAGCAACGGCAGGCAAATAGCTTTACCCGGCGGGCTACGAGCCAGTCTCCAAGTCTCCCTAGAGGTCAAAAAAGATGAATGTCAACTAACAAAATATTTGTTATTTTGCATTTCTATTGTTATTAACCTGAAATTATAGTGTGATCACGTCATTTTGAAATCCCTAATTTGTGTAAAAAGGGGCAAGATTGAAAATGAGACTCCCTCTTCTCTAAAAGCCCTCTATTTAAAAAAAAATAGGTCTCTTCACACTTAACCAGGCCACTTAAAAAAACTCTTAATATCATCAAAATATAAAAAACAAAAAATGGATAAATGGAGAAGTATTATATGCAACTCAACAAATACATCTACAAACTCTTAAAAAAACTCTTAATATCATCAAAATATAAAAAACAAAAAATGGATAAATGGAGAAGTATTATATGCAACTCAACAAATACATCTACAAACATAAACATTACATTGCATAGCATCATTTGTTTTACATGCTGGGTAACCAACGTTTGCCCACTCTATGGAAATTTTCACACCACCTAGCATGATTAAGGGGTCTGGTGGAGTTTCTCCATTTCTCTTTAGCAGTAAGTCGAGATTGTCTCCTAACCTCCTTGGCAAGACTTGACTTTCGCGCTCGCTCTATGGCATGACATCTCCCTAAAGAACAACGAAAGAACCAATCAAACATCTCCTTCATGTAGTTGGATCTTGTAGTTCCACCACCGTGACGTGTATTTTTAAAGTAAACACCTTTGGCTCGATAATGTGATTTTTCCATTCCTTGAGTGCTCCACATGTCTAATGAACCGTATTTTGACATAAAGAATGCTCCATGCGCATACAAAATATGATGCATCAAGAAAAAATGCTTAGATCAAATAAATGTTTATGTATAGCATCCAAATTTGAACTGAACAAAGTAACTCACCATGTAGTGTGTGATATTGCTCTCTCCCCACGCTTGCACAAATGCTTTAGTGAAATTCGAAATGTGATCTTGGAACAAATTTTTTTGCTCGCTCGTGGTTTGGGGTTTCCACATGATTTGAAGCACTAACTCCAAGTGGTGCC
The DNA here is from genome assembly GCF_014529385.1 of Adiantum capillus-veneris. Classification (NCBI taxonomy): domain Eukaryota; kingdom Viridiplantae; phylum Streptophyta; class Polypodiopsida; order Polypodiales; family Pteridaceae; genus Adiantum; species Adiantum capillus-veneris. The sequence goes on from NC_140939.1 coordinate 140,038,260, forward strand.
ACACTTGCCTATGCAGATTTACAAGCACGGGATTTGAATCTTGATCGGTCGTACACTTGCAAAGCGCTTTCCATAGCTCCCATGGAGTATCCTCCTCACCCCTCTCCTTTCGCATCTCTGGTTTCTTGAAAAACCTACGTGCTTTCACACCATTCATATATATTTTTTGTGGCACTTCATGCATATTTTCCACCTCATCAATGATAGAAACATTGCCACCATGACATCCAATCGAATTTAGAATTGCTTCAACTATTCCAATGGCTTCCACGGATCTGGAAAGTGGTTTCATTGTGAAAGCGTACTCTATGTGAAGCTTTAACAAGCGATCAAATATACGCATAAAGGCATGCAAAGTGCAAAAGTGTACATTTGTAAGTAGAAAATTGATAATGGGATGCCATGTTTTATCTTTTGTCGACCGATTGGGGACCTCCATGATAGGACACTTCAACACCGAGCACACCCAATCCCTTGCATCATCATCCATTGACCTTGTTGCCTGACTTCCCTTGACACTTTTCTTTGAAGACGTGGAGCCACGAGTACTCTCCTTGTATCCTCGTACACAATATGGACAAGGAAGAAGTGATGAAGCACCTTTTTTACACCCAAGTATACATTTGATTGTTTTTAGATCACCTCCTAAGTGCCACTCAACATCAAATGTACCTACTCCATCTACTTCTAGCTTTTCTCCCTCTAGTTGTGCCTTAATAACCTTTGTGATCCACGGGATCATAGAGAAGACCCATGCCAACACCTCATGAGTCTCTTTAGGAACTTCAAAAGATCATAACCACCATATTTCTTTTTCTGATTGTACACTAAATGATGGTTTCTGAGAATGATCACCGATAGCATCGACTTTTGCAAAACACATTGCCTCATTCATGAGTGTCACACTCATACGTTCCAATCTCTGTCCTTTGACAACTTGACATCCATCTAGCTTAAGAATAAATATGAGCTTCTCTCCAAGTACTGAAACAACACAGGAATTGAATTGTCATACTAAATGATATTCAATACAAATAAAAAATGACATTACAATTTGTATTACCTTGTGGAGACAAAGCATAAAATTTAACCATAGCTCGTTGTAGTCGTTTCAAGTCAACAAAAGTATTGTTGAATTGATGATAACTAAAAGACTTTGCCCCATTAGGAATAGTATTGCCTCCCTTTATATTACCACGTGACTTGGCACTCATGGAAGAGTACATCATGGATCCTTCAATGTGTTTTTATTCGCCAAGGGATTCCCGAACGAGATCATTGTTTGCTTTTTTTGCAAGTCGGACCCTATGTGGAATAGGAAATAAATTCTCGGTGATGCCTTGCTCTCGTAATGCATCTTTCATCAATCCATGAAGTGCATGGTATGCATTTGTGCTGATCCCAACCTCATCACAAGCTCTCTGGACATCATCCTCAGACACAAGGTTAGAGATATTTTTTAGGATCTCCTTTGTGATGGCATCTTTCATGTGTTTGGCCTTTTCACAAACTATGATGTAAAGTATATCTTCCTTTGAGATGAATCCTAGGAGAAGATTGCAACGGTCCTCTTGTTTAAAACTTCCACACACATCTTGTATATATGTCCTATTTCAAAAGGTGAACCGAGTTACAAATTGATGGAAATTATTTGAGAGTTATGAACACTGTGAATTAAAAAAAAAAACCTGGTTGTCGTGATAAGCTTCTTACGTGCCCCTCCATTAGAGGCTAAGTTTTCAATGGAAGAGAACTCCCTCTTACGCTCACGCATGCCAAATGGAGTGGCTTTTAGGTGCATCATTGCAATCTGTAGCTTAGTTACCTCTATTTCTGTAGCTTTCATCTCCTCTTTAGGATCTTTGAGTTGTTTCTCTGTGGAATGTAGTTGTTGTTGGATATTTGTGGAATGAATGTGTAACACTTGACATTGTTGTCGGAAATATGCCGACGTACCTGCGTGATTGGAGTCCAATTTCTTACAATACCCAGGAAGACCACGTTCTCCTTCTCCCACATATTTGATTAAGCTTGGGAGTGTACGGAATGTTGGATGACATCCCACGAGCGGATCTTTTGGATACAACCCTCCATCAAGCCACAAGTCAACATTGGTTTCTCCTCGAAACCGTCGTACGGATGCCGGTTGAGATGCTTTCTCGTCATTTTTTATTGTGGGAGCAAATTCGATCGGTAGACGTAGACTGACATTAGTTGACCTAGTAGATGATGGCGTAGGTGATTCATTGGTTATGTCGCGAAGAGACATGGTGAAAAGTTATGATGGGAAAAAAATTGATAAGATATACTTTTTGGGATAAACAGACAATTTTTGGCATAAAAAGACTTAAAAATATATTTTTTCATATATAGGTTGAATTTTTCTAGCTCAAAGGAGGGAAATTTTTAAATTTTAAACATTTCAATTTTTAGGCTTTATTAGATGGACGTTTTGATGATGTGGCATTATCTATTTATTCTTGGAGTTAATGTAGAGAGAGACCCAAGGAATTTTAGACTTGGAGCTTATAAAAGCTAGATTCTTCTAAAAAAATATTGTTATATATATATATAGGGACCTTTTTAAAGCTTAAAAGATCCATTTTGAAGATTTTATTAAAAAATCATTTTTTGGGGTGAATTGATGCACGAGCTGAAAGGTGGAAGATGTCATAACTACTTACTCTCTTTGTGGAATTAATGTAGAGAGGGACCCAAGGAATTTTAGATTTGGAGCTTATAAAAGCTAGATTCTTCTATATATATATATATATATATATATATATATATATATATATATATATATATATATATATATATATATATATATAGGGACCTTTTGAAAGCTTAAAAGATCCATTTTGAAGATTTTATCAAAAGTTCATTTTTTTGGGGTGAATTGATGCACAAACTGAAAAGTGGATTTTGCCATACTCTCTAAGTGGATCTTATTATTTCAATGTCATATGAGTACAGGAGATGGTTGATTTCATAGCTCATAATTCAATGTAGGTAAGAAAAGGAGGTTTTCCTTTTAAAAGTGTCCAACTGAGTTCTTCCTTGTCTCAAAGGGCATGGGCTAGTTCCTGTAACTATATGTAGCATTTGGGCATATAGAATACTAACTCATGAAAGAAAATGCAAATGCTCTTGTTAGATTAATATTATAAAAGTGCACCAAGAAAGTATGTACTAAAAGGTTGTTTGAAGATATAGCTAGTAGTCAAAGTGATGATGAAACCAAATAATTTGAGGTTGTGTACCTTGGTTGTTGTCTTTGAATGTAAGTAGTAGGCACTCTTAAAATGTTGACATAGTCTTATACTAGAGAACTAATATACTGATAGAACTGAGTGCTATAAATTAGAGGTTGGTTTGGATATTTGATTGGTTTGCTAGTATAGTATCACCGTTCTAAATGACTTGGTTAAAGGAAAATCAATAGAAGAAGAGGAATGATGTCATAGATTATCTTGCTCATTTAATCTTAGTAATATATTTTATATTAGCGCTCAGCCAATCTAGAGATTCTTGGAACTAGATTGGTATTGGATTAGTAACAAAAGTGAAAAATACTTTAATGGTCATAGAAGAGATAGGTGATAGCCTATTGAGGAGCAATTTATCAAAGTTGAATGTGTGCGCACATGGTTGTGTTGTGTTTTTTTAATGGGAGAAGTTAGCGACAATTAATATAGGTTAAGAGACTGGGTAATTTTTTTAAAACAAACAAGATGATGGACATTGTCCCAGGGGAGGTGGGAGATTCATCAAATGGCAGGTAGGACTTAATTTTTTTGAAAAAAAATAAATACACATTTGGGGGTCTCTACACTATGCAAAGATGCTCAACTGAGAGAGAGTGGAGGATTTTTAAGAGTAGTGTGATAGGGATAAACACTCAAAAATGAGAATTTATTCTTCTATTGTTAAAAAAACACAATAAAGAAACCATAAAAATGGCTCAAAATATCTACATAGGTTATTTTTCACCATGAATGCGCTGCATATCTACGTCCCAAGTGTAGCTCGTAGTGATTGGGGTCATGTTTTTCAATTTTGGGCGAGTCTCTTGAGGTTCATGAGATATCCAGGGTAACTATTCCATGTGAGGATGGGCATTGTACCAGTGATAAGGTGAAGTGAGGTTTTTGAATGGTTTGTGGTCGTGCTCATATATTTCTACTTTGGCTTCCCTGAGGTGATCATAGAAGAATGGGGATTGTTAATTCAATATGTCCCAAGTTCACATCTCAAAAGTCAAAGGACATTTGTGGGTTGGTAATACGGATATCTTTGGTATGAAGTTTTTTTTGGGCCCATTTGATGTTGCCGGGGCGGGGGTACCAAAATTGGGTATATTAAAAAATGCAAGGTATCCTTCCACATAATTGTTCCAAGCATGCAAGTATTGATAACCATATAATTAGTAGTTTTATGACCATTAAGAAAGGTATGCATGACCTCCACGCCCCACAGACATCCGTGCTAAGAGCATAGTCTTGTAGAATGGAGGTTTTGATACCTGTAGTGCTATAATAGGTTGTGAGAGAAAAACAATTTGAGTGATTTTGTGAGGGTGGAGATTCCTGAAGTGGAAAAAATCCCTCAGTTGGAGAGTCTATGAATTGAAAACAACAACATGAATAATCGTTGATCTTCTCAGAACGGTGGGTAGTTCTTCAAGATTGTGTTGTATTAGATGTTAGGGGAGGGAGAGAGAGAAGTTGAAAGGTTGTGAAGGTAGGGAATAAAATGATTTTTTAATGAGAGGAATAGTATTTTTGTGTAGTGTGTATAAAGAAAAAAAATTCATAGTTATGGAGGTGTTGGGGGCAATCGTAGCATAGCCTAATCAGCCCAAGACCAACAAAATTATCACTCCTAGGATCCGCAACCCGGCTAGGACATGGAAGCATGAGCATCATTGGATGTATCAAATGAGAGGATTCAAGAGAATTTTCCTCCAATGCAATAGATGTTAGCCATGAATCACTAACTCTAATCACATCATCAATCAAGCATCACCTACACACATTAAGTCCACCGAATCTCAAAGCACACTCATGACAAGCACACATTAATAGCATTGGTTTTGACCTCTCCAATCACCACATGTCAATAAAGGTACTTCATCAAAAGCTACACACACAAGGAGAATGGTGCTAGAGTTTCATTAAATCCATCCACACACAAGCAAACAATAGGGCACATACACTAATCACAAGATTAAGAACCAACTTAATCAGCCTAACTGGAGATGTTAAATATCACAAATCAAGTTCTCATAGAAGGATAGGAGTGGTCAATAAGCAAGAAGTCATCACCCACACACAAATCGAGAATAATGAGGAGGTGAAACTACTTCATGACATAATGGAATATAGAAGAATTAAGACTAACGAAGAAAGTAGAGATTAGATTAAGAAATGGCTCCCTAATTACAATGGATTAGTACTATCCTTCTAAGCTTGGGCATTAAGCTCAAGGCTGGCCATCCATAAAGTGAACACTCAAGAGAGAGATCTCTCAAGAATGGATCCTCAAGAATGACTACTCAAGATTGAAGCCTCCTTGCATAAACACTTTCTTATAAAGGCTTGCACCACAATCCTTTCTACTATGGGATTAAGTTTGAGCCCTCTAGCTAGAATATACAATTTGGAACTCCCAATGAGCCCAAGACCTTATACAATGTTAAATAGGAAATATTGTGCACATCCATAGCACATCTCTCGCTTGATGCATAATTGATGTAGCCTGTGTTAGCCACTGCTAACATTTGGATCCCCCCTTCCTAATTTGGCACACGTCCCTCGTGTGGCGCTAAAACAGAGCACGGTGACATGAGTGAAAGCAAGTGCATGGAAGGATGTTTAGCTACAAACCACAAGAACAAGTAATGAGTATCAAAGGCCAACCAGGATAAATAAAACATGAAGTACAAATATAAATCATGGAAAGTGCACTTTTGCTTCTAAAAGATGAATCAATCATCGTCAAAAACTAAACAATAGAAGAAAAAAAACCTAAATTGTCATGAAGATTAAACCACTTGAAATTACAGTTTTACGCATGAAACACAAGCAATCAATTATGACCCTAGGCTAATGCAAGGTCATAAACCTACTAGCCTAAATACTATATGACAAATTTCAATAAAACATCCAAGTCTATCATGTCTACGGGCTATAAAAAAGCTCATAATCTATTACTACATTGTCACAACTTTTTTTGAAGCTCATGGAAGATTTGTTTTTTTCATTTCATAGAAAAAAGTAAAGCACAATACAAGGCTACCACCCCAAGGTAGGTCTAGGTATGACTCTCGGTTCCTTGAACCCTCAAGAATGTGTTCCAAAATCCTACTAGCCTACCAAGGTGACGGCTAAACCCTATCATCCCAAGGCATCGGTTTAGGGCCTTGACCAAGCGAGCCAAGGTGATTCCACTCACCTACCAAGTGCCAATAAGGCGCTAGGCCTCGCATGGACACAACATAACATAGAAATTTTCTTTCCGTGTGTCTAGTAGCATTTTTGCTACTTTTTCTTGACACTTTTTTGCTTCATTGTTTCATTTTCTTAGCACTTTTCTATTGCTTCCAACATGAGATTTCGTATGGCAAATTGACTAAAGGACTAAAGCCTGTTCATAGCCCTAGGTCATGTTAAAAATGAATGGAGTATTAATACTATCACTAAGAGTCTAGGACTAACAAGCAATGATCCTACTTTAACGTAAGGTCAAGGCCAACTACCTATGATTAACACACATACAACCAAGTTTCTAATGCGCTTAATATTCACAAAGCAAAGTGTTGAAACTTTAGTATTCCTAGCTTTAAAAAATGAAAGAACCATAGCTTAGAAGCAAATTCACTTAATCCAAGCATGGGGAATGGAGAGATTAAAAAAAGAGCAATATCATGGAAGGAATTTCACCTATTCATGCTCTTTTGACATCCTTGATCAAGCATCCACTTTGGTAGAAGCCTCTTGATTCTTTTTATTTACAGCTTCTTGAAGCTAAGTGTAAACACAAGCTCCAAAATTCATTTATTGAAAGCCAAAAACACAAAAAACATTGATTGAAAACTTAAAGCTAAGGTCTCAAATACCCGAATTTGCCAAAGGGAAAAAACCCTAAGGAAAACAATACCTTTGGTTATGCACATGATGCTCTTTGATAGAAAATTTATGCATACACATAAAAAATTGGGAGAGCTAATGCTTCTTCATAAGAAAATTTTGCAATTTAAAGTCTCTCATGTATGATTCAAAAGTTGATTAAGTGCTAGCTTAATTGAAATATGCAATTAAAAACAAGCCAAGAGCTAGAAATAATGCAATTTTTGAATGAATTTCAAGTGTCTCTTGAAGTCCAAATTTTACATTTCTAAAGCTCTCCAAAAGAGTTGGCTAACAACTAGCTCACATGAAATTTTACAACTAGACTAGGTATGAGCTAGGGATGACTACAACTTGTTGTAATAAAAGTTAATGGCTCTAAATAGCCAAGTTTTGTACTTGAAAGCTCTCTACACTAGCTCGAATGAAAACTTTTTCACTTTAGACCAGGCTATGTGCTAGCATGTATACAACTTTTTAATCCAAAGAATTGGAATGGCTCTAATTAATAGCCAAATTTTGCAATATTTTTCAATGATGACCCCTTCTAATTGGATCAATGAAAGTTCATATGTTCTCACAACCCTTCACAACAAACCACAATTGTTAGTGCTATTAAAGCATGTATACATGCACATCAAGCGCCAAAAATATCGAGTTCAATCATAAATTCACAATGGTTTTGGTCTTTCAACAAAGCTCAATTTTAGTGTGATGCAATGATTTTGCATTCAATTTCAAGCATTAAAATGCATATCCAATGCCATTTTGAAACATAAAATCCCAACCAAAAAATCAAAACTCACCATTTGTCAATGTGACTCTCATGCCTACCCGCATGCATGTTACAAAGACAAATTTTCCTTTTTGCAACCAAGTTTCCAATCAAGATGGCCTGCACTAACCTAATACATAAGGCAAAAAATGGTGCAATGAAATTTCATCTATGCATAAAAGTGTTGGCACACAATCAAAGCACACACTTGATGCTCTTTGTATGCCAATATCGCATGGCGGCAGCCTGCGCAGGTCACAGAGAACGAAGCCAAAGGGTTCGGGGAGCTCAAGCCTCAGCTGGGGATCATACTGTGTGAATGGGTGTGTGTGTGTGTGTGTGTGTGTGTGTGTGTGTGTGTGTTGAGTCTTTATGTGCCTAATCGGCAAGCCGCAATGGGTTGGGACGTGGCTGAGAACGCATGTGTGTGTGTGTATGCAAGAGATCTTTTGAAGGAGAAGGTAAGACCAGAGCTCCAAAAACTGCACAAACTGTGTGTGTTTGTGTGTGTGTCGTGGCGCGTCAGGGCCGGTTGAAAACGTGTGTGTGAGCACGTGCTATGAGCCAAGGTGGGACCCGAGCAAAAATGGTGTTTGTGTGCATGTGAGAGACTTGATGGGTCACTGGCAGTAGACCCTGGTTTGGCTTCTAGTGGAAAAAGGGTGTGTGTGAGTGTGAATCTAGAGTCGACTGCGAGCGTGTGTGTGTGTGTGTGTGGGTGTTGAGAGCCCGCCATCCAAGGCGGGACTAGCGAGCTAGTGGGGTTGGTGAGCATCAATAGGGAAAGGTGGGACAAGCAAGGCCATGATTATGATTATAATTGGGCCAGTGGTTGCAATCAAGGTAGGTGGAAGCCAAAAACAACCAGGCAGCATCAATGATGTCGAGTTGGAATTTTTTCAAAAAAGGTGTGTGTGTTAAGAGGGCGCCCAATCTGGTATACGCACCATGCACGTGCGCGCGCGTGCGTGTGTGTGTTTTGAACGCCCCTCACACCAAAAGTTGCGAGCCAAACTCAATGTTTTAAGTTTTTTCATTATTAATATCCTCTTAGGAGGAGGTTCGCACACAGAGTATTGTGTGTGTGTGGGTCTCTACTTGCATGCTTGTAGTGGGCCATGGCGAAGGATGAGAAAGAAGCATCACATAGAGCTAAGGGTTTTGGGTGAGCATCTGTATGCGAGTAGCTTGATCCTCACTTAAAAAAAATCCCCATAGGGGGTCGTTCCCACATAGCATTGATCTTGAAAATTGCGATATTTTTTTATGGAATGCATGCTAGCAATAAGAATGGACATATTCATTTGGAAATCAATGATCTTAATGCAAACATAACTTGAAGTGTTATGTTATCAAGTTCTCGACTTTTCTTGATCAAAAGCTGCTCAATTAGCATTGCAAGATCAATCCTTTCAATCATGCCCCACAACATCCCAAAATTCAACTTTGGGTAGCTTGAATTTGATTCATTTTACACTCTAGCACCTCTTGGTTTTTAATGCCATTGCATCGACCTAGTCGTTTTTGACCCAGAATGCACCTAAATGCTTAGCAATGATGCCCCAATACCCCACCTATGCTTAGTTTTTTATTTTGAAGTGTAAATTCCTACTTATGATGAAATTAGACCGCGGGTCGGCGATGCAAAAAGCTACGAAATACCGTGAAGTATTTACGTCAACAATGCGTAAAGCTCTTACCTGTGGTTGCAATGCAACTGCAATGTGACAACCGGGGAGGGAGTAGGAAATGCGAGAAGGAGAGAAGTGAGCGCCGTTAGCTCACGCTGTGTATTCCATTATCCAAAACTTAACAATAACTTACAAAAATTGGCTTTTATACCTTAGCCAAGGTTTTTGGTGATCAAAACTAATTGATAATTTTCATTAGTGCTCATGCAAGGTATCACTTTCTCCAAGAATTGGTCAATCTTTCACATGGTTATGCTCAAACAGTCAATCTTGCAATTCAATCCTACACATATTCAAAAAATAGGTCAAATTTTATCCTTATTCATATAGCTCAAATTTGATGATCTTCTTGAATAACCACATTAGACCTTGAATCAAAAGAAACTCGTGCACTACGATTGCTTCAATATTATTAATTGAGTGATGCATACTCATTAAATGAATGCACAAATTTGCCTTAGCTGATTCAATTTTTGATTTTCAATCATTGCAACATGATTTTCTCATATTCAATAGTCCTATTTATCCAAATCCAAGTGGATATGTCATCTCAGTTTATATGGCTACACAAGAGTGAATTTAGGTCACAGTTACATACACAAATGAATGCAACATTGCCATGTTTAACACCTTGATCAATCATTAGTATGAAAATTCACTAAAAATTTCCACAATTGAGCATCAATCGAGTGATCTTTTACAATCCTCAAAGCCAATTTGTGTTACACACATCGATTATTTGGCCAAATCATCATCATAATTGGTTCCCACATTGGATTGTTGATGCCAATGATTGGCATACACACCCATATTTAGGCCAAAATTTTATGAAAATTCTCCATTAATTTTTCATTTCAATGCTAAAATTGCAAAGTCAATCAAGCATAAATGAATGTATGCATGATAAATTTCTCAAAAATTAGCAGTATTTGACCCAATTAAGCAATGCACACACTCAAAATTTAAGCACAAGATTTAAATTTGACTCAATTGGCAATGAATTTAGGTTTATACCTAATGATTTCACACACTTTTCATGCACATTTCACAATCAAAAATTGTGGGACGCATGTCTAACCTCACCATCCTATCTTATTGCACTATTAGCGAGAACCACGATTAATTTGTCAAACCATGGGACGAAGCTGAATCGACTAGTGCATAGAGGCTACAAGAGGTTGTCAATATCTTGGAAAACAACTAACAACTCGCATCTAACTCAAGCTACACTCAAGTGATTGAAATCACCAAAAGCCAATCGCTCATCGACAAGCAAAACACATCCATTACAGCATCAAATGACATACAAACGTAACAAAACTTCTAGGACAAGTTTATAAGACCTAAGCACACATGCCTATGGCCTCAAACCCCACTTTAAGTGAAGTTCCAATATCGCGATTATTAACAGCAGTGGATTTTTGACCTAGTCTTTTTCGACCCAGAATGCATCTAAATGCTTAGCAATGATGCCCCAATACCCCGCCTATGCTTAGTTTTTGTTTTTAAAAGTTTAAATTCCTAGTTATGATGAAATTAGGCTGCGGGTAGGCGAGGCCAAAAGCTACAAAATACTGTGAATGGCTTATGTCAATGCGTAGAGCTCTTACCTGCGGTTGCAATGCAACAAACACATTCACAATGTGACAACCGGAGAGGGAGTAGGAAGCGCCAGAAGGAGAGAAGTGAGCGCCGTTAGCTCAAGGTGTGTATTTCTTATCCAAAAAACTTATAAAAAACTTACAAAAATTGGCTTTTATACCTTAGCCAAGGTTTTTGGGTGGTCAAAAGTAATAATCTAGAGTTCTACCAAAGCTAGGAATTGAATGGATGATACAATCTTGAAGCTTGTAGCCCCGGCTCATTAATTACAAGGTTTATCAAGAAAACAGGAGTTACAATATTCCCGATTTATAAAAATAATAATTGTTTTTACACTAGGAGAACTCCAAAAAACGGTGTCCACGTTAGCTTCCTGCTAACATTCCCCCCCCACCTCGCCTGTGTCGTCCCTTGACACAGCTTTATGGGCTTAATTAATCTTCGGGTTGACGGCAGGTGAGGCGGTCCTTTAGTGCTTCTAGTGCTTTTTCATATCTGATTTTGCGTTCTTTGTCTGGCACTTGCAAAAACTGGATGGTGACTTTGTTTTTGAGTTCTAGTGCCGAGTAGCCTACAAATCTGGCTGTGAGGTTGCTTATCACCGGCGCAAATATCTTCGTTCGCCAGGTGAAAAAGCCAGTGTAGAAGGCCTCCTCAAAAGCTAGCATATTGTGCGAGGGCAGAAACATGCATCGGGCGTAAAAGCCATAAAGAACTTCCTTTGAGGGCTGCCCACTTAGATCATAGCAGAGACCTTTGTTTCCTTCCAAAAATGAGAGCCATGGGGCTCCTGTCTGCTCAGGATCATTGAAGACTTGGATGCAATTAAGTAGCATCCTGCAGATTTTGTAAAGCATTGCGCAGGAGAGATTTGGCAGACTTTTGAAGAATGTCATGGCGCCTGTTAGGGTTTTCACCATGTATGCTTGTGTTGCTTGACCTCTCTTGGGAGCTAGTAGCCTGGGAAAGTTTAGCCATGTTGGCCTCTTGTTCTGCAGTGCTTCGTGTGCTTGCCATGTCCTTACTCGAGGTACAAGACAAAATGTTGGATCTTTCTATATGGCCGTAGGTACTCTCGTGAACAGAATCAAGTATCTTGGATTCTTGTTCAACCAGCTTAGCTGCCACTTTGGGTGGTCTTGATCTGCGCCATCTTCTTGCATATCTCGGTATAATCTTTCCTTTACCTGTAAGAGTTCAACCTTGATGAGAGGGTATGGCAGGGATTGTTGGTTCCATTGAGTATTGATTTGATTGGGAGTGAGCTGTGTGACGTTGACAGTGTAAAACTCTCAACTCCCAATCCATAGCTGCCTTCCACTGCTCATCTATCTCCAAGGCGATCTTCTTCTTTAGTGCATCTTCTTCAGCCTTTGACAACTGGACCATCGGCACTGTGTCTTCCTCTGTGACTTGGATCTGAAAATATTCTCCCCCACTCGGCTCTGCTATAGACTGCGTCTCACAGTCAGCAAATGAGACGAAGGGGATTTCCACTTGGGGCGGCTCTGAAGTGCCTGCCTCCTCCTGTATATCTGGATTTCCATCTTTGAGGAGTTGGTTTACTCTTTCCAATTCTGCAATCTCTTTGGGCTTCGTCAATAACCTGTTTTTGCTTCATCTTCCTTTGTTTGGCTGCATGCATTCTCTCTAGCAATTCATTGGTTAGTGGAAAATTGTATTTCTTTAAACGACATCCACTAATCCAATTAGCCATTGGTTCACCATCTATGGTTGAGAATTTTACTGCTCCACTTGGGGATACATCTTCAATGATAAATGGTCCATTTTCCTTTTTCTTAAACTTGGAAATGTGTTGCTTAAGGGAATATACTAGAACTAAGTCCCCTTTCTTGAAAATTTTGGTGATTAACACTAGGTTGGTAATGGGACACTTTTATGTCCTGGGAAACTTTTATGTCCTGTTAAGTTACCATTTTCCTTGAATTATGTCAAGAGTTTCAAAATGGATTTTGAGGTGCTATCTGTCTAGAAATTTGTCTCATAAGCTGAAAAAAACTCGATATTTTTTTGGAATATCAATTCCATCTTTAACCTTGTCCTTGCACAACATTTCACAACCTAAACTGTGTGAAAAAACGGGTTCTGTTTTTGGCTTTTTCAACTTTTTGCAACTATACCACTCTAGAATTCATGTTCGTGAGGTCTATAATGCTAGAGAACTATCTTTAGTAGTCCTCAACATGTCCTGATGCTTCTAGGGAGAAATAAATGTTAAAGTTGTAAGTTATGACCAAATTACAAAAATTATCAAATCCTGTTTTTTAGCCAATTTTAGATCTTCTATGATTTTTTTGGTGGCTTTCATGATATCCAAATGCAGTTTTGATTTTCTATGTCGCATATTGTAATATAAAGCTAGTATTCCTTGAGTTTTTGGGCACCTAATATCCTATTTTTCATAGTAGATAACGATGGTTGATTTTTTCAATTATAGAAGAAAACAAAACATTCTAGTATATCAAGTATAGCTTTTTCAATATTGTTAGTTTCTTGTGAAAACTACATGCATTTTGTAGTGATAGCCGTTTTTCGTCTTTCGATAATTGCCATAGTAAGCTACCTCACCCTATCAAATCACTCAAACATTTTGGTTATCCCTACCATTTCACTGTATATAGGTGTGTGTGAGTTAGGGGGACTTTTCCCATATCTTCTTAAAAACCCTCAATTAGCTAGTCATTGGGCTAGTTGAGCCAAAAAAATAAAAAAATAAAAATTATAAGTATATTATGGCTCATTTGTGTGTAAATATTTCATTGTATATAGGGCCTAAATAAAAGGATTTTTCATAATTATTTTGGTATTTATTTAAATATTTCTACTTATGGTGTGTTATTTATGCTATGTACATGGACTCACCATTATCATATTTTTTCTTACCATTTTGCATACTCTTTATTCCATATAAAAATAATTTCATGCAAGCTTCTCTTATTTTTGGTGTAACTCCATCCCAACAAAAATCCAAAAAAACTAGTTCTATTTATGTGTATAGTTTTTCACTATTGTGATTTTTTCCTTCCTACATCTATTCTCTATTACTCTCATAAGTTAGACCACCAAAAATATTTATCTTTTTATGGTAGACTTATAATAAGAGAGATTTATTTTGACCCCTTTATATTTTTTCCACGTATATTATTTATATTTGACATGTACATATTTTTTTAGACCCCTCAATATTTGATTTTCTTAGTTGTACTATTCACTTATATCATGATCTCAACAATATCTTCAATTATAGACCTACCAAATAAGGCAACGGTATGTGGCATGCATGCATGCACCATGGGGAGCTCACTCTTGGAGGTATTCAAAAGAATCATCCAAAGAAGGACCTCACAAGGACTTTGTGCAGTGGAAAAAACAGTCGGTTTTGCTGAATATTTAAAGATCACATGCTCCCCGAATTTGAAAAGGTGATACAAACAAAAGTTGTAGCTCGTGAGCTGAACTTTTACCTCAAATTTTTTCAAATTTTTTTTAAGCTACAAGCTGTGAGCTATGATTTTATTGGTGGACCCCAGTTTGCCCATGCTATGCAGCCACACTCACTCTTTCACTTTATCATTTTCCTCTTTCACACACACTTCTCCACTCATCATCCCCACCTCTCTCACCACTCCTCTCTGCACCCTACTCACCTTCTTCTCAACCTTGAAGAATAAGAGAAACCATGGTGAACTCATGTCTCCTACACACACTTCCATTCCAAAATTGACCACCTACTCTCATTTTTCCTCATCCATATTACCCATATCTATCAAAAAACCACAAAATTCAGCCTCTTCTCTTGAAAGACATCATCATGGTGATTGATTACTCATGTTCACTTACCTTGGCTCCCAAGGAAGGTCAAGAGTGGAGAAAAACGTACCGTCAAAGCTAGTGGACCGTCAACAAGCGTCAAAATTGACCCTACTCAAGACACTTGGAGCATCAACATTGTAAGAAATCCATAATTTCTTACCTATTAAGAGTTTTTTCTTCCTTATTTGTACCCTACATGGATACTCCCATTGTAAATATCCAATTCCATTTGTAAATCAATAAAAATACTAACTCTACTAATTTACTAACACTAACGTACTATGAAAAGTCCTATCACCTCCACGTCTCTCCTCTCTCTCTTCTTCATCTACCCCCACCAACTTCTTGATAATTCCAAGAAAAAGAAATTAGATAAGTGCTGAAAATCTAACCCAACCATGGTTAGAGGAGTAACCCTAGCCCTCAAAATTGCTATAAAAGGAGTGTGTAGCTAGCACAAAAATGGGGGAGTTGAGAGTAGGAAATCTATCATTTCTCCTACTAGTGTAAGCCCAACATTTGTTGAATCAAGGAGGGTGGATTTGGACTAAGCTTGGATACTTTGTCTCTCTTCCAACGTACAGTAATGGACAACAATGATGTGTAAGTGTCTTGGTGTTTTTTACGTTCTTGAAAGCTTGTCTCTGGGTGTTGTCATCAAGTCAGCCATAAATTCCACATACTGTAAGAAGGCAACAGGGTGGAGAGGACTCCCCTGGCCTTAATACGGTGATTGGGGTGGCTTTTCTTGTGATGTGTTGTGGTGTAATTTACTCAAGCTATGTTGAACAAATACTAATCTCACTTTGATTGGTCGTGACAGATTTGTAAGAAGGTATTAATGCAACAAGCATCCCCTCCCCCTTCTCTCTCTTTTTTACATATATAATTGTGTTTGCTTGATCACGGCCGATACATTTCAAAGTAGCCCGAGCACTATCTCTCTCTCTCTCTCTCTCTCTCTCTCTCTCTCTCTCTCTCTCTCTCTCTCTCTCTCTCTCTCTCTCTCTCTCTCTCTCTCTCTCTCTCTATTCGTCCTAGTTCGCATCCAAAACTAGGTGGTGCCCCAAAGTTAGGTTGCAGGTTTGTTTGTGTGTTTGTTGTTTTTTCCAACCCCAACCCGATTGAGCAGCACGGGAGCATAGAAGGGTGCCTAGAGGCCACTCTTCTTGTTGCCCGCCCCGGACCACCTCAGTAGGTAGTAACCATATCTAGTCATAAGGATCAAATTTGGCTAGATATTGAATAGTCTCTATGGGATTCTACAACTCATAATGTTGAACCCAGTTTTTTCATGTTTGTTGTATTTAGCACTTCATCTTTGTCCCCAAGATTCCCCTTGGTAAGACATGTATTATTCTTTTGACATGCTCCATGGCTCCTTATGAACGTAAAGGACAATAGGGAACTAAGAAAACATGCATATATTATTTGTATTGAGCGTGGCTATAGAAACTTTGATGATAGGTTTGCAGAATGGTAAAAATTCAACTTTTTTGTACCTATTTCTTTTGGAAAAACAAAAAATAGTGAGTGAGAAGCAATCATACGTTCTGATCACCAACCCATTGAAGCTAACTAGGGAATTTACCTCAAGTCCTACAAAAATCCCTAATCTTATTTTTATGCAACAAAACGTAAGAAATGACTGTTTTGATGAAAATGTACTGGTCCATCAACTTTGGAGGCTTGGTGTGACCAAAAGATGAGAAATTTTACAAGTTTCTTATTTTTTCCATGTGTAGTAGGCCTTGAACTATAACCTCATGAAAGGATTTCACAAAATGAGTGGATCTACTATGGTTTTAGAGGTTTTTTTCAAAACCCTGAAAGGACACTTTTATGTCCTGTTAGGTTACCAACCTAGCGTTAATTAAGTGGGAATCAAAAAACTGTTTTTGTTTCCTCTTTTGTGCATAGATATGAGCTATAGCATTTAGCCTTTGCTCATCTAGCTTTTCCAAATCTTTAAGTCTTTCTGACAATTCATGTCCAGTCCACTCAAGAGTCTGTGCTACCCTTAAGGTTGGCAATAGAAATTCTATTGGTAGTATGGCATCAAGACCATGAACAAGGTTAAAGAATGTAGCATTTAAAGCTGTTTTAAATGAAACTCGATAAGCCCATGGAGCTGCATGGAGATTCATTTCCTAGTCGGTCCTTCCTGAACTAACCACTTTGGTCAATATCGAGCTAAGAATTTTATTCGTATGCTCAGCGTGTCCGTTTGCTTGTGGGTGATAGGAAGCTGATTTGTTATGGATAACCATAAACTCATTAAGCAAATACTCTGTTACCTCGTTGAGGAAATGAGTTCCCCGATCACTGACAATCTCTATTGGCAATCCATACCTTACGAATACATAATCATATAAGAATGCAGCAGTAGTTTTGGCATCATTCTTTTGAGTCGCTTTAGCCTCGGCCCATTTGGCCAAATAGTCCGTAGCTACAATGATATATGGAGCTTGGGTTCTATAAGTAGGCGGCTGTATCGTTCCAACAAAATCTATACCCCATTTTGCGAAGGCTCTAGCCCTCATCATTGGTCTTAAGGGCATACTGTCTACCCGTGTTGGCATTTTTGCTCGTTGACAAGCATCACACCTTCGAACATATTCTTTGGCATCTGCAAAAAGTATTGGCCACCATATGCCTACCATCAAGATTGCTCTTGCGGTGGTCTCACTAGAAAAGTGACCTCCAGCTAATCCAGCATGTGCTTGTTCTATAATCGGAATATACTCGTTTTCATTTGCACTAAGATGCAAATGTTGATACTTACCTCTCCGATACAATTGGTTCCCAATAAGAGCATAGTCTCTTGCTTTCGTTTCAATTTCTCTTTGACGGCGTTTTCTCATATCCTCAGGAAATGTTCGGCTCGATAAGTAAGTAACCAGATAGGTACTCCACTTAAGAACAGAACATCTCTCCTCATAGTCGGCCAAAATACTCCAAGTCTTAAGATTCGTTGCATAGTTTGGTCTTCCGCAAAGTGAAGTTCTACTATGGTAACATGTGCTTTACTTAAGTATTGATCTCTTTCTTTAAGATTAATGCATAAAAGCAATATTACGTCTCGATTTCTTTTATATAGCCTCCCAACTTCTAGTAATTGATATATAGCCGATTGCTCGATTAATTCCACTGTGATAGGAAATGGTGAATCCACTTGAGCTATTGTCATTAAATGACACAATTTTTTCTTGCCCATCTAGGTATCATTTCCACGGAGAACAAATAGGCATCTGGTAGATCATCATCTACCCCTTTTAGGTGATTCCCCTGAAACAATCCTGGACAAATGATCTTCTCGTTGATGTGTAGTGCCTTTTTTAACAACCACAATGAAATCAAATTTGAGAAGAATGATGAACCATCTCACTATTCTTCCTGTGTTGCATGGCTTGTTGACCGAATATAACAAAGCTTGGTGGTCCACAAAGAACAAAAACTTGTTGGCCAATAGGTAATGTCTATACTTTTTAACGGCATAGACTCATTCCTAGTCCTTCTATTTCAGTGGTGGTGTAATTATTTTCTGCCATATTCAATTGTCGGCTAGCATAAGAAATAGGAAAGTCAATTTTCCCATCTCGTGGTTGGGCTAGTATACAACCAATAGCAAAGTTTGAAGCATCTCCATGTATGTGGAATACCTTATCCCAATTGGGTGCTTTCAATATTGGAGATGAGGTGAGAGCTTGCTTAAGCTTCATGAAGGATTCTTCACATGCCTCGGTCCATTCAAAGTGCGTAATCAAGCTATACATGGGTTTTGCAATTATAGCATACATGTAGATGAACCGTCGGTAATATCCACAATGTTCCATGAAGGCTTGTACCCCTTTGACTGTTGTTGGTCTATGCAAATCAGCAATGACATGGATTTTTTCAATATCAGTAGCTATGCCATTTTTAGACACTATGTGTCCAAGGATTTTCCCTTGTCTTCCCATGAATGTGCACTTTTTCGAGTTTAAGCAAATCGTGTAAAATCTACATTTCTCGAATACCTTTTTGAGGTGTTCAAAATGATTAGCTCAGATTGACGAATGTACACATAAATCATCCATGTATACTTCCAAGAATTTCCGAAGATACTCTTTGAAATCATGGCTCATCAATCTCTGAAATGTGGCTGGAGCATTAGTTAACCCAAATGGCATAACCCGATAGGAAAATATACTTTATTCTGTTGCAAAAGCAGTTTTGTGCTAATCTTTTGGGTCAACCAAAAGTTGATTGCCACTTTTCCTAGAACGTGCTCAGTTATCGGAAGAGGAAAGTCCCCAGGAAAGTTGTCTCTAATGGTAGCTGCATTCACTTTTTTGAGATTAACGCACACTCGTAATTTCCCATTCTTCTTAGATACTACCACAATTGGGGATACCCAATAAGTGTGTTCAATTTCGTAAATGAATTCAGCTTCCTTTAGTTTTTCAATCTCTTCTTTGATCTTTCTGGAAAATGTTTCGTTATAAGTGTATGGTCTCTGTCTACTTGGTTTCGCATCATCTCTCATGGGTATGGTATGTTGGAAAATTTTTGGATCAACATCCTTGAGATCTTTGTAAGACCAAGCAAAGATATCCCGATATTCCTGTAGCAAACTTAACAAAAGCTTATCTTCTTCTTTTGTTAGGTCATTTGCAATGTAAGCCGGCCTAGGCTCTTCTCCTGGTTCAGCCAAGTCTACCCTTTTAGCGTTTTCACGTCCTTCGTAACACTCACCTTGTTTTCGTAGTTCCCTAACAGGTTGTTCGATTATGATTTTCCAATCTTGGAGAGTATACTTTTTGTAATGGGACGGAACATGCATTACATCCTTCCCATCCTCTTCCGTGGTTTCCATTTCGGTGGTGCATATCTCCTTTAGAGCTTTTTTCAACTCTTGATATTTCTTTTTCCGCTTGACTCAGGTCATGAGTGTTTTTTTATCCTGATGTTCTTCTTGAGTACCCTTCCTTGTTTTTCTCGAGGTCTGATACATTTTTAAGTTTCCGTTTGAAGGATATCTGCTACTTATTTTGTCCTTGACACAATCTTTAGCATCTATCTGCATCAGAAATTGTGTTTTACTGGAGACTGATGGCATAGGTCGTGCTTTCATAATTTTAGTGTCCCTCTTTCTTCTATACCATTTTTGTCTTCTTGATTTCTGGTTTGGAAAGCGAAAAAACTTTTCCTCCCTTCCCTTTAAGAGTAGTTGAGCTCTCGTATGTTCTTTTTCGGATCCCGAATCTTCGGAGGTAGCTGAGTGTTCATCCAACTCATCAGTTGCATCATAATAGAGGTAAAAAAAGACATGTTGAGCTTTCATCAAGTCCTTTGTTTCCTCATCCTTGTTTTTCTCGATGTTAAGGACTGACATCATTTGGATGTGAATTATGTCGTAGCCATCCTCATTGCAAAATTGAGTAGGCATAGATGTATTCACACATACATCCATTGTCGCTAAGATCTGAGTCCACTCGAATGGTTCGAATAAATGCTCTAAGAAGGGTTCAGGTATGTAGGCTTCGTGTGTACAATCCCTTTCTAGGATACATTCCTCTTGTCTCAGGCTTCCATTTTCTGAAGCTCCGCACATCCAAATAGGAATGTCTTTGTTTAGCCAAGATGGAAGTTTAGTTTCAGCCGAAGAGACTGAATCAAACTCCTGGATGGGTGTTTTCAAGACTCTATAGGTGTGGTCCTTTAGATTGACCCTTGTTATAGATCCCACCTGCTTTAAGTACAGATATTCGTTTCCCCAATCTTGGATAAGCTGTACCTGTCGCATGAAAGGTCTTCCCAATATGATTTCATAGTTGAGTTTTTTCCCAAAGTCTACTATGGAAAAAGTGTGTTGATATTCAATTCCACAGGAGTTGACTATCACTTTTTCTAGTAGCCCTAGCGGTCTTTCAATGTGTCCATAAGCCAACTGCAATTCATTCGCGTTTGTCTAATGGCTGGCTGTCCCCAATACTCCCATACTGCTTTAGTGGCTATGGCTATGCCAGCTCCACTATCCAATATTGCCATGGTTTCAATGTCATTATATTTCACTGGGAGGGTAGTGTTTCCTTCTTCCACTTCGTAATATTCTCCAACCTTGTTCATAGGAACCGATCGTATCTCTTTGTACTCCGTTTCATTTTTCAAGTTTCCCAGATTCTTAGAGGTTAACCCCGTTATCCCCACCTTTTCTAGGGTTTTTTGTAAATCATTCCATAAGTATGGCCTGAGTTTCAACAGTTCTCCCAAGGTAAGAGTGCATTGGATAGGTGTAGACATGATTGAATGAATGTTGTCTACTTCAAGGGTTTGTTTGGCTCTTTTGACTTGAGTGGTTTTGTAAATGCTAGACTCATCTTCGTTATCTCCCAAGTAAAAAGGTAATGTTTTTAATGTCACTAGTTTAGATATTCCTGAAGCCTCTGACCCGCAATCCCCGTACAAGGATTGTATATCCATGTTTATATCAGATGGTAGGTTATCCAACCAGACTTCCTCTATAGGAGATGACTTTAAAGTTAGGCTCCCATCATTTATATCCCTTATCTTTTCCCATAAGTGTCCTAGCCAGTCTTCCTCCACGAATGGAATTGCGTCTAAGGCATCTTCACTTTCCGGCACCATGAGCTCTGGTTCATTTGTTTCAAGGTGGGGTTCGGCCACCACATCGGATTTTGCTTTCGTTTCTTCTACCACCAGCTCTTCCGGTTTTGCAATACTTTCAAGATTGGGTTTTTGTTTATCCAGCATTTCCTGGGTGATTCTTACCAAGTTTTGATAAGCTTCCAGCTTAGCTGCTTCCATGTCTGGAGATGGATAGTTTTTCCATCTGTTCTCCATGTTTTGGCCTTCTTTTAGTCCGGCTTGGTAGGCTTCCAAGGCAGCATTGATAGGCTCAAAATTTTTATCGAAACCAGAATGGATCCTCCAGAGTTCACGGTTGTTTCCTTAATTCACTGCCAGTTTCTTTCAACTTGTCTTGGGCTAGAATTTTTGCTTTCTCTTCCTTTTCAACCCGTTGTTTTTGTTTTCTCATCGCATATCTTTTGATTCTGCTCCTTTTGATTCTTTGAGAAACTTTTGTGTTCTCTGAATCATCAGAGAAATTGTGTTTCTTTTTCTTTGCCTGGGCTCTAGTGATTACCTTGAATGCAACAATCGGTTTGCTCTCTGATGAGCTACTAGGCATCACTTGGACTACGTTGACTACAATTTTTCCCTTGTTCATAGGATTCTTAAGACAATCTTCCAGAAAGTGTCCTCCTTTTTTGCAACATTGTATGAAATAGGCTTCAATTGGTTTGAGGTTTTTGTTAGGATTCGGACATTTGTTCTTCCAATGGTCATTAGCACCACAGGTATGGCAGATTCCTATTCTCGGCTTCATCATGGGTCTTCCCATAGGAGGTCTGCCACCTTGATTAGCTACATAATATATTGGTGCGAGCTCTGGTGGAGCATAAGTGATGGTTTCCTCCATTGGTGGTGGGTGTGGACTATACCAATCTCTCTCTACCATTACTATAGATGGACTAGGCTCTGCATAGGTTGTAACAGGCACCAATGCTTGTTCATCTATGACTCCTTCTGAGTGCATGTACTTTATAGGCACCGCATTATGTCCTCGATAAGGGGGTTGTTTTCCCAACACAGGTTGAGGTCTCTCCATACCCATTGGTGGTCTTTGAACTTGAGCCATATTAGGATGATATCTGTACATGGGTTGTCCTTGTGGCCTCATGGGCACGTACTGAACATTCCTATCATACTTTGGTCTGAAGTAGCACTCGTGGGTCTCGTGGTTGGTCCATTTGCCCTCAATTGCACACCATTTTTGTGGCCTAATTGGATTTCCTTGTGGGGATATCCCCTGTCCTGGTCCTCTCATAGGTGTTTTTTGCGTATTGTTCATCATGTCATTCATCCTTTTTAGCATATCTTCTATGGCTGAGAGTGGTGCCACGACAGCCATTTCCACTTGTGCTGGTTTTGTAGATGAAGTCTTCTCGCTTTGGTTATCCTTAGGGACATCCTCTTCATTAAAGATCTCAAATTGTCTCCTAGGTTGATAGCATCAGACACACACGTCTCTAGGGTTGTATGCTTTTTACTATAGAGTATAGCATGATTTCTTTGTTTAGCAGTCTCTCCAAAAACAATGAAACAAGTTGCTCCTCTACAGGTATCTCCATCTCTAGGCATCTGGCAATGTATTGTTTCATTCGCGTTGCACAATCCCTAACAGACTCACCATGTTTCTGTTTGAAGCTGTAGATTTGAGCTACCGTATTATGTTTAATCCCCGTTTTAGAACAAGCAGCTACAAATCCTTGAGATAATGTATTCAAATCCATGATTGACCTTGGTGGAATGTTTTGGAACCATGTCAAATATTTTCCTTCTAATGTCATTCCAAACCCCTCGAATTGAGTATGGAAGTCGAATATACGCTCTGCTCTTAGCACTTGCTTAAATCTTGCTAAGTGTTCATATGGATCCCCTGATCCACTGTATTTTCTGACCCATTTTTAGAAATCATCTGGTCTGACACGTCTATTTGGTTCAACTCTAGGTCTTCTAGGAGTTGGTCCTGTTCTGAGTCCTTCAAACCAGTCTGTCGAAAATAGTGACTCATGTAGCCCTGGGCTGGCCTTAGCGTCACCCATTTTTCTACGTGATGAGGTGGTTTCTGGTTTCTTCACATTACTCTCACATGATCTCTCACGATGTTCGTCTCTTGGAGTGGTTTCTGGTCCTTGACCCAATATCCAATTCCGTATGGAATACCCCTGGTATTTGGTTTGTTCTACCTCCTCAGGAGTCATCATAACAAAGTTGTTGTTATAACAATCCCTAAGCAAGTAAGTTGGTAGATCCACAGATCCCTTATCTTTCATTTTGAAGATATAGATGATCTTCATGGCCATTAATTGTCTTGGTATAGCATGAGAAGTCCACAAAAGATCTTTTATGTTTCTATCTTCCCAACAATAGACTCCGATCCTAGGATTATCCGTACTAAGCCGTTTCAAGGGCTTCAAGTCTACTTGATCGTATCCCTCAAATTCCAAAGTTGGTGGTCCTTCTTTTGTTGACATATCTGGGATAACAGTGTTTACTTCTAATCACCATTTGTCTATCACATCAAGATTTTCAACTTGTACATATTGAGTTCTTTTTCGATCCATGTACATTTTTCCTTGTTTGTTGGCCCTAACTTCTTCTTCAAACTCAATACCATGATCATCAATGCGAATAGCATACTCTTCATTAGGATCCAAGTAAACCTGGGCTCCATGACGATTAGTCTTGTAAAAAGAGAGTATATGCTTGTAGTGCATTGTCGTTCTGATTTCGAGTTAGTAGAGTAAGAAGACATTTTCGATGTTGAATCTGAAAAAGTGTCCGAGACTTCTTCATGAATTGTGTGCAAGGAATTGCCTTGATTTATGCTTTCTTCAGTGGATACTCTACTGGTGTTTTCTCCAAATAGGCCTTGATTTCCGATTACACGACCGGATCTAAGGTTCATATAGACTTATGAAGCCCTGGATAGAGTACTCACCTTGGATTGACTTGTAGTCAATTTCCACTTGACTCAGTTGTAGCTTTTTGTCAAGCCACTGATTCCTCGTCTGCAACCTGATTCCTGTACAAAACTTGTCAAATTAGCTATTTTTCTATAAGGACAGTAGAGCTCTTGAGACCTCTAGTGTTTGGTCTCTGTATTTCACTTCAATTCATGCTATGGAAGTCAAAATTTTGACTTTCAGATTCAGCTTAGCAAAATCAAAGGTTTAATCTACAATCTGTGAACTGAGTGTATTTGTACCAATTTTGATCCAATTGAACCCAAAATTTCCCAGTGGCCTTATTTTATGCTGGTCAAACACTGTATAAGCCCAAAAGTCAAATTTGAAGTCTCTAGATAGCAAAAGTAAATAATCGCGATTATTTACTTTTGTCACTTTTTTGCACTTTCTGGATTGGTTTGGCAAGTATACAACTTGTTAAAGCCCTCGACCAAGTTTCAACAAGTTTGGACAAAATTTGGTCAAGTTTACCCACTGTTCCATATCCACAGACTTTGATTTCGAGAATCTGGCTTAAGTCTCCTTGTGGTATATTCAAATTTGCAAAATCACCAAGTTTTGAATCAAATATAAATAATCATGATTATTTACTTTTGATAATTTTTTTGCAAATTTTTGTCCCAACTTTGACACAGAACTATCAAGTTTGGACAATTTTTGATCAAATGGTCTTATGGGCTTATTACTAACTTTGCAATTTTTGTCACTATTTTCACTCCAGTCATCCAAATCTTACCAAATTTGGTTTATGGGCTTATTACAACATGGTAAAGCTAGTGGTATGCCAACTTGGTCAAAAAAGTTCAAAAACAGGGCAGATGTAAATAATCGCAATTATTTACTTTTGTCAAATTTTTGCAAGTTTTTGGTCAACTGAGCATATACACATGTTTATCACCTCCATATAATCCTACGAATAAATTTTCACCAAGTTTGGATAAATTTTGCTCTATTCACACTCAAGATTCAAAAAGTCAGTACAAACTTTAGTTTTCACCCAGTTTTTTACCAGTTTAGTGATCCAAATCTCTTGGGCCTTTACAAAAGTTGTTTGTACACATGCAATGAGTCAATGGTATGAGCCTTGGCCAAATTAGAGCAAAAAGTTAATAATCGCGATTATTAACTTGAGGCTTGAAATGAGTACTTTTTTGAAATTTTCTCAAGGAAAGTCCTTTTATGATGTGTTTTAAGCCTATGAATCAGGTCAAAACTTAGTTTGGCCTAAAAAGTCAAGAAAAAGTAAATAATCTGAGTTTTGGTCAACTTCTTGAAATTTTTACCTCGAAGTGTCCTTGAGCTTACCCACTGGTTCAGACAACTCGTAGGCTTACTCCCCAGTTGGATTGAGTGAATTCGAGTCTTTTTGTGCTATTTCTGGCCATAGACCTGAAATTCTGCAACCTTACATAACAACTCACACTTGATTCTTTCAGAGAGATCAATGCTATGAAATCCACCTCGGATCCTACTTACCCTACTCCTACTTTCTCATCCAATGGGGTTGTGGAAAGTATCCACAAACACTTGTTTTCTTGTGTTTTTTATGTTTTTCAAAGTCTTGATCTTAATACTTATTTCTTCTACCAATCATTCTCCAAATCCTAATCTAAATCTACAATCCTACAATCCTAAAGGTACTCAGCAAGTACGATTACTTCCAAGCTACCTCTACACAACAACAGACGACAATCTTAATCTATGCGGGTTCTAAAAGAGAGTTTTAAACTCTAAGCGAACCTAGAGGAAGTTAAAGGACAATTACACAAGACGCTCGTGTTTTCCCCTAGTTTAGGTCTCTTCGATCCCCGGCAGCGGCGCCAAATGTGGGACGCATGTCTAACCTCACCATCGTATCTTATTGCAGTATTAACGAGAACCACGATTAATTTGTCAAACCATGGGACAAAGCTGACTCGACTAGTGCATAGAGGCTACAATAGGTTGTCAATCTCTTGAAAAACAACTAACAACTCGCATCTAACTCAAGCTACACTCAAGTGACTGAAATCACCAAAAGCCAATCGCTCATCGGCAAGCAAATTATATCCGTTACAGCATCAAATGACATCCAAACGTAACAAAACTTCTAGGAAAAGTTTATAAGACCTAAGCACACATGCCTATGGCCTCAAACCTTACTTTAGGTCAAGTTCCAAAATCGCGATTATTAACAGCACTGGATTTTTGACCTAGCGGTTTTTGATCCAGAATGCATATAAATGCTTAGCAATGATGCCCCAGTACCCCACCTATGCTTAGTTTTCATTTTAAAAGTATAAAATCCTAGTTATGATGAAATTAGGCCGCGGGTCGGCGACACCAAAAGCTACGAAATACTGTGAAGGGCTTACGTCAATGCGTAGAGCTCTTACATGCGGTTGCAATGCAACAAACGCATTCGCAATGTGACAACAGGAGAGAAGGTAGGAAGCGTGCGAAGGAGAGAAGTGAGCGCCATTAGCTCACGCTGTGTATTTCTTATTCAAAAAACTTATAAAAAACTTACAAAAATTGACTTTTATACCTTAGCCAAGGTTTTTGGGTGGTCAAAAGTAATAATCTGGAGTTCTAACAAAGATGGGAATTGAATGGCTGATACAATCTGGAAGCTTGTAGACCCGGCTCATTAATTACAAGGTTTATCAAGAAAACAAGAGTTACAATATTCCCGATTTATCAAAATAATAATTGTTTTTACAAGGAGAACTCCGAAAAATGGTGTCCACGTTAGCTTGCTGCTAACAAAAATCATCTAGGTGCCCCAAGTGACCCATCAATCATTGGAAATCAAGTGGTCTTGGATGGGCACACACACTCAAATTTTGCCCAACTTTTTGGCAAATAGATATATCCAATTATGGGATTACCCTAGCATTCACATCAATTACATGATTGTATACTCATATATCAATTCCATCAATTTCTAGGCATGCACACACTCAAGATTAGGTGCACACACACTTGAATTTTATGGCAGTTTTTTCCCTCTTTGGTGCATTACATACACACTGATTTTTTATGCACAAATATGAGTTCTTATTGAAAACCAAGCTTATTCTTGACACACACATCATTCATTAGTCAAATTTTGACCATTAATTTCATTCCAAGGGAATCAAATTAAGTACAAAGTATAGGTCAATTGATTTACACACCTAATTGTAGCAGATAATTAGCACACATTGGAATCAAATTAATCACCCAAAAATTGAATGGAGTAGGTCAATGCACTTACAATCAATTGCAACAAGCTAATGCTTGCTCCACATGATGATTCCATCATGCACACATATGTGTGACTCTTCCAAATTAGGCCAAAAATCAAACACTCAAATAATCAAATTAGGCATGGATTAGCACAAAAAAATTTGATAAAGTGCTGATTCCACCTCTTATAAGGGGATTACATCACACTTCAAATGTTAGCTGTTAGGTTAGAAAATTTAGTCAAAAATTAGTAAAAATTAGCATGGAATTAGTATAATTAGCATGGAAATGAAGCGCAATTAGTAATGGTTAGTGTGAAATTAGTGAAATTGGGGCTATTATTGGGGGTTGAGGTATTCATAACTCAAAAATTAGCTTCAATTACTTGCACAAACATCATCAAATCAAACCAAAATTGAGTTACACACACTCAAAAACCGATGAAATTAGTAGTGACATTACTCTATTCTAAACATCCTATACTCGCTAGCTTAGATTATCAACCCCTGCCAACAGCGCCGAATTTTAGGGGCTATTGTAGCATAGCTAATCAACCCAAGACCAACAAAATTATTAATCCTAGGATCGGCAACCCGGCTAGGTCATGGAAGTACGAGCATCATTGGATGTATCAAATGAGAGGATTCAAGAAAATTCTCTTCCAATGCAATAGACATTAGCCATGAATCATTAAATCTAATCACATCACCAATCAAGCATCATCTACACAAATTAAGCCCACCAAAGTCTAACTTTCCATAGACTAGAATTTCAAAACACACTCATGGCAAGCACACACTAATTGCATTGGTGTTAGCCTCTCCAATCACCACATGCCAATCAAGGTACTTCATCAAAAGCTACACACACAAGGTGAATGGTGCTAGAGTTTCACTAAACCCCACAAGCAAACAATAGGGCACATACACCATCTCAAGATTAAGAACCAACTGAATCGACCTAATTAGAGATGTTAAATATCACAAATTGAGTGCTCATAGAAGGATAGGAGTGGTCAATAATCAAGAAGTCATCACATACACTCAAATCTAGAATATTGAGGAGGTGAAACTACTTCATGACATAATGGAATATATATAGAATTAGGGAAAATTTGGACTCACAAATGGGCCTTATAAGGAGTTTGACTTCCTCTCTCATGTCCAAAACGGGCATGCGGTAAAATTTTGACAAATCAACTCTAAACTTGGCGGAGATTTTTGACAGTTAGAATCTACTCTTCAAGCTCTTTCTATTGATATATAGCATGCCACGAGATTCCTCATATTTTAAAAGATTTTATTTTTTATTCTCTTGTGATGTGACAACTCGATAGATGGAAAAGTGAAAAGTAGGAGTGAGAAGTTAAAAAATGAGAGGTTGCATTTCATTTTAGGAAGTTTGTATCTTTGCAAGTGCCCAAAATAGATGGATGATTGATGGCACACTGCATGGGGATCCGAGAGTGTTTGGGGACAATGAATGGTTGTGATGCTACCTTGTAGTAGTAGCAAAAATATGAAAGTGCATTGGAGTGGTGAGGGGCCCAAGTTTGTGTGATTATTCTCGTTGCATATGAGGGAGTGGAGGCTGACATGTGGTCCTCCACCAGTCACACAAGTGTGGATATGCACAAAAGATAATGAGGGTGTTTCATGTTTGATGACAGAGATAGTAGTTGGAAGAGATGCACGTCTTTCTAGCCATTTGGTTGGTTGACTATGCACACACGGTCTAGCATGACAAGGGAATGGTGAGCGAGCGTGGCAATCCTTTGATAAATGGGGTTGCAAAGGGGCCAAGTGGTTGGCACTTTTAGCCCACTAGCAATGCATCCATAGTCTACAGATGGATGGCAAGGGTTTCTTCTTGGTTGAGGCATCGTTGTGAACCCTGTGTGTTGATGTGGAAGTTTAGATGCTCATGGGTTGTCACCTCTTGTTGCCACCACTTTATCTTTTTGCTACTAATAATGTGTCCATGATATCCTTGGTCCATTATAAGGTGAAAATCACCACAATAGTGATCATTCATGCGATGCAAAAACATTAGGTGAATTTTGGACTCACAAAGGGGCCCTTTAAGGAGTTTGGCTTTACCTCTCTCTACCAAAATGGGTTCATGGATAAATTTTTGCAAACAAACTCCAAATTTGGCGGAGGTTTGACAGTTAGAATGTCCTCTTCAAGATCTATCTACTGATATATAGCATGCCATGAGATTCCTCATATTTTAGAAGATTCTTGTTTTGATTCACTTAGATTCCGACAGAGTTGTCACATCATAGGTGAATCAAAAAATGAATCTTTTAAAATATGAGTAATCTCATGGCGTGCTATATATCAGTAGATAGATCTTGAAGAGGACATTCTAACTGTCAAACCTCCGCCAACTTTAGGGTTTGTTTGCAAAAATTTATCCATGCGCCCATTTTGGTCGAGAGAGGTAAAGTCAAACTCCTAAAAGGGCCCCTTTGTGAGTCCAAATTTCACCTAATGATTCCTCATCCTCTACAGTTAGAGCGCCACGCTCCAAAGTAGGTAATCCCACCCCCCCCCGCCACCACCAAAATAAGCATCTCCACAAGAGCCCCTCCCTATCATGATGCTTGCTTCCATCAAAATCATGACAATGTGCACTACTAGAAGATTTTTGTTGACCATTTGTGGACTATTGATGTGGCTCGAGTGAAGCACTAGTGAAATGGAATGGTGTGGGTTTGTAAGATGGAAGGGGCTTGGGGGGGGGGGGGGGGGGGGGGGGGGGGGGGGGTTAATAATAAGGAATGATAGAAGGGGATTCCATTGATGCAAATATCTGGACGTATGGAGTCCCTCCTTGACTTCCCCAAGTGTGATCTTCTAAGGAAGATCGTAAGCTGCTAGTTGTTGTGGAGTGTAGTATCCAAACAAACCCTACATCAGTAGAAGTAGATAGAGATTACATAGAGAGAGGGGATAAATAGACATAGATAGAGAAGGCATAGAGAGAGAGAGAGGTAAATAGAATTTTATCCATCTATTTATCTCTTTATCTCTTTTTATCTCTCTCTCTCTCTCTCTCTCTCTCTCTCTCTCTCTCTCGCTACCTAAGGTAGCAAGAGGGTGTAGAGAGGGAGGTAGATAGAGGGGGATGTAGAGACATAGGTAGTATTTATAATCTACACCTAATGCATACCTAATTGAGAGGGTGTAGATAGAGAGGTAAATAGCGATAGATAGAGAAAGTGTCAAGAGAGAGGTATATAGATTTAAAATATCTACCACTCTCTCTACACCTAATCTCTATCTACTTTACACACATATATCTCTACACTAACATAGATAGAGAGGGAGGTAGATGGAGAGGGTACATGTAGAGAGAGAGAGGGTAAATAGAAGTAGATTAGGCATAGAGAGAGAGAGAGAGATTGTTCTCCATCTATCTACATCTCTCTTTACACTTAATCTACACCGAATGTACCTAGGGGGATCACTATATGTAAAACATATATATCACATGCATTCTAGGACTAATTTTAAACCACATTAGTTGTGACGTAAAGTTCGACATTACCCACCAACCGGTGTTCACACAGGAGGGTCTTGGGCCGCCCCTCTCTTTTATTGAGTGCAAGGTGCCCTATGCTAAAAGGGGGGGCGGGGGGGCACCAGTAGCACTCGTGCTACTGCTTGCAATAGGGGGGGCTTCACATACGGGCCTTGGAAGACAAGTCATGCCGAGAATAGCAACTAAAAAGGAGTGATTTTCTTGCAAAAAAGGGCCAAAGTGACTGATAAAAATAAAAAAACTCGCCCTAGAAGAGCAATTTTGTCTTTTTTTTAAATAGTTGTGAGGGGAGAAGAAGTACACAATGGAAGAGGCTTTGATGATCATCATCGTGGATATCTCATCCATTGGAATCAAGAGCTCCACCATTGGAATTGAGAGGTCCACTATAATCTATCAAAATCAAAAGCTCCATCATTACGAGGTGCTCCTTCATCGACATCGTGAGTTCACATATAGATTAAGCTAGACTAATTTTGCTAAACTCGTTGTAAAGGTAGCTTAAAATCCTTAATTCTTAGTTAATCCAAATGATGGTGCCGTTAAGGGCCTGCTTTGTCAATTGAGCGTCAATTCTTGTTGGTGCTATCAATTTCAATTGTTTCGTGCTTTGTTTTCATTACAAAGTGGTTATTAGTCTAGTGTGCGGTGTTGTGAGTCTCTCCCTTCTCTTTTTCCCCACACCCAGCATCCCAGAACCGTCCCAACTTTGCTTTCAAACACATATCCTATGAGAACGTCTTCAAGATGGATTACATTATACTTATCCCTTGGTCATTCATTACAAGTTGGTGGTGATTTGGTCACAATGCTTTTGGAAATTTGGAAAATGAGATACTTGGTGATTGCAAGAGAGGAATTGACTAATAAAATTGAAGGAAGGGCATTAAGAATTAAAACTACAGAAGGAGTATGCACGTCTCTCATGGAAGATGTGATTTGCATATATAGATGTGTTGAAAAGATGACTCGAGATAGGGGTGAGCTAGATGTTGATGAAGCAAGGAATTTCTTCAAAAGGCTAGGCATTGGACTCTCTCTCACATTTGCTTATAATCCCAAAGGAAACAGGAAAAGTGAATGAGCCCATTCCCCAATCATCAAGGCCTTAGAAAAGTCTTGTAGAGGCATACTTCGTGAATGGCCAAGACTATTACCATATGATTTGTGGGCCGCTGTACGACACATAGTTCAGCCAGTGGTTACATGCTCATTGAATTGATGTATGTTCAAAAACATGTAATGCCTATATAGGATGTTTTTCCCACATGGAATGTGTTACCCTAGGATGAAAACATGAGTAGAGAAGATTTTCTTCCATTATGGATCTAGAAACCTAAAAGAAGACCAGAGAATATTTAAATTTCATTATCAAGATTGAAGGGAGCAAGATTAATGAACAAAGACATGTTTGGTAGAAAACACAAGCTCTAGCCATATGTTGTCAAGCATGTGCATGGTTAAAAACTTGTGGCAAAAGTGGCTAGATAATTATCCGAATGCAACCAAGGATCTTCTCTTTTAGGAGGCAACTTCACCTATAAATAGGGCCCTTATTCTCTTACTTGGGCATTGTATCGTATCATATCGTATCGTATCAAGCTAAGCCCTAACCTCTCAACCACACTTCCATCAAACCAAGCTTAGTTGTCTTGAGCCAAGAACCTCCTTACTATCAAGCCAATCGGAAGATCCAAGCTCCTCCATACTATCAAGGAAAACTCTCATGAGCCAAGATCCTCCACCCCTCAAGCCAATCCCTCACAAGCCAAGCTGCTCCATCATTGAAGTCAAGTTTTCACGATCCTATGTCCTTCACGTCTCAATCCATGCTCTTCCACACTGTTAATCCAAGCTCATACTACTATCATCATGTACTACTCTTGCCCTTGCAATAAGCATTGTAAATCTCATATGGTCTACGTAATTATCTCTTATCAATAAAGCCTTATTGTTGACAATTAAAGAAGCGTGTAAAAGATAATCTATTTCTACTCCTCCATCAAATTGGCATCAAGGTTGCAAAAATTAAGTAATAAAGGTTGAGCCACACTGCTTATTTCACGCACTCAATTTTGTGCGAGAGTCATATAGTGTGTTTTTCTTCTTTTCTCTTCCAATACTTATTTTTCTTTGTGCCTAGTATGTAGAAGTCCCTCACCTTACTTGCATCAACTCACCTTCGATAATTATTAGTTTTTATCTTTAAGCTTGAAAAAAATGTGAGAAATTCTTCTTTCTCTAAGAGTTGAGCCTTTGGTTGGTTTTGCTATGAACCAAGAAGATTTATATACAAAGCTAGTCCCAATTGCTAGGTAAAATATACATATAATTGTGAGCACTAAACAATAATTCCAAACTAAAACTTGTAGCATGTTTAGGACACAATGATTAGCCGCTATTAATGAATTATTAGCCTCTTTTATCCTACCCCTGATTATATATGAATTGATCTTTGATGTTTTAATTTTTATCTTGTTTTGAGTGAGGGATTTTGTGTATATGTTTATGTGATAGAGTGAAGAGTCTGTGATTGCACATAAACTTTGTAATGGAAATGGCCTATGAACTTTGAGAGTAGTGGAATTAGGAAAATTAGAGAAATCACTTTTGTGAGATTACTTTGAGAGCAAAGAGGGGGAACTTAATTGGTGGTAGCAACATAAACATAGTACTTAGTTAACTTGGCATGAACAATACTTTTGCAAGAGAGAGAGTTTAGACAACATGACAACAGTTGAGGACCGGATTTATGTGGAGCCAGTCCCCCCTCCAATAGGCATTTGAATTAGGAAAATTAGAGAAAGCACTTTTGTGAGATTACTTTGAGAGCATAGAGGGGGAACTTAATTGATGGTAGCAACATAAACATAGTACTTAGCTAACTTGGCATGAACAACTTTTGAAAGAGAGAGAGTTAAGAGAACTTGACAACAGTTGAGGACCGGATTTATGTGGATCCGGTCCCCCCTCCAATAGGCATTTGTATTATAGATTCTCCCATCAAGAGAGACTTGGTACAATACAATCTTTGTGTTCCTTGTGACCTAGATGATGCAATGAAGATGGGAAGCTTCTTGTATCATGGGCAAAACATAAAATTTGCAAAAAGAATTAACCATTCCAAGACTTAGTCCCAAGGCCTCAAACACCTTCGAAGGTGGAGCGAGCTAGAGGGGAATGAGAGTAGGGAAGAGGAAGAAGATACATTCCATAGGAGAAAAAAGTAGTTACTTACTTATCATCAGTGTTATTGCTATCTTACATAATAGCATAGTATTGAGGATGGAGAATATGGAAAGCTTAAGCATTGAAGCATGGCTCTTGTTTGGATTTGCATTCCATAGCCAAGAGTGTCGGTGTAGGCTCTCAAATTCTCTACTAGCTTGGAAAAGGAGATGAAGCTCTTGCACTTTGCACTTCACAAAATCAGAGTGTATGTGAGTGTGTGTGGGAGAGTATAGCCCCCAAGAAACCCCCTTGCGTCCTTGGCTGACCCCCTCCTCTAGCTCATGAAAGAAAATCATTGGACCCCTTCAAGCCTAGACAATCACATGCAGGATTCATATCAAGCAAGCATGCTAGCCTTGGGACAAGTGTCCCCCTTTCCCCTTTGAGAGAGAGGACTTGATAAATGCAAAAACAATTAATAAAATTAACTAATTTATTGTTGGACCCCTTGGGAGGCCAACCAATAGGCTTTAGGCACACCATAAGGGAAACATGAAGAGGAGCTTGACAAGTGTCCTAAATGTTTGCTTTGTATCAAGCTTTCTCTGTGCTTACACAAGCAAGCACGGAAAGCACCTCAAGCACCTTAGTCATCAAGCACGACAGGCACCTCAAGGACCTTAGTCACTAAGCACGACAAGCACCTCAAGCTTGGACCAGGTTCCCACCTCAAGCCCATCCCTAGTTTACCTAAGTCAAAAGGTAAACTTAAAACAGTAACCTTTGGAGGTCTTTAATGAAGCTAACCCTAAGGTCTTGAAGCTCCATTAGCTAACCCGTCTCTTTGAGAGATCATCTCTCATTTGGGCCCCTTTACCATTGGCCCCGTGTTGCCATAGACCCAAAAGCACATGTCTATATTCTAACCCTTGTTCCGGTATATTCTCCCACATTAAATGATCAGTTTAATATGAGAATCCTTTGGGTTGGTTAGATATTAGATTTTTATGACATTACCTGTCTCTTGAAATCATAGTCATCCTCGACTATGAGGTAGATGAGATAAATCCTTAGTCGCTGGTCAATCTTTCTTAGCAGGTAGAGGATCCCTTTTTACCCTAAGACATCTTTCCAAGATGGATGACTAATCCATTTGGTGATTGGGAGACATAGCTGTCGCAAGCATGTATGCTTGTTAGTCCATTTCATTCTCCCAAGTAGAGTGACAAAATCTACTTGGTGTTTGAGAGACGTCATCATCACCAACATGATTCTAAGTATGTAGACTGTATTATGAACCTTAAACATACACACTTCCTAGAACATACACTCAGAACAAACTGCCTGAAAACTTCTCAGATACATTTACAGAAATCCCCCATCACCACAAACATTAGTTAACTTTCACAGACATACTCTGCAGACACTCACTGCTTCATCTATGTATTCAAAACACCAGGTTGACAAGAATACAGAAATGAAAGAAGACAACAGTGTATGACAAAATTGTATTCACTTCCTTGACACAGATAGAATCCACCATTACATCTGCTGCATCAGCGTATCTCCTCTCACTATGCCCAAACACCCTTTCACATAAAACATCACATCCCTTCACTAAGATCCCAAGAGACACATTATCCTATTAAGGTCCATTACATAAGTTAAAACCCAAAAAGACTAATCTGTCATGGTTCAGCCTTAACACTTGGCACAGCCTGGTGGCTTGAGCCATAGGCTGACCTCGGACCCACTGTTCCTTGATCCGTCTTCAACCGCTGTGATTTTCTTCATTTACTCCCATCTTTCGCTCCACTTCATCAATTGCAGCATCTCTCACAGGTGACTCCACAGCAATGGGCTCGGCATCAACATCCACAACAAGGATTGAACCCT
Organism: Adiantum capillus-veneris; assembly: GCF_014529385.1. Taxonomy (NCBI): domain Eukaryota; kingdom Viridiplantae; phylum Streptophyta; class Polypodiopsida; order Polypodiales; family Pteridaceae; genus Adiantum; species Adiantum capillus-veneris. The sequence continues at coordinate 140,074,717 of NC_140939.1, forward strand.
CTGCAACTACATCCATATCGCCTTTGGGAATTTCCTGCAATTGAGCACCTTGTGCTCCCAGCTGGACTTCAGACTGCTGCACTATCAAGGGCTTCCGGATTGCCTCTAGCTGCAACTCTAAATCAGCATTACGAGCTCGCAGCTCCGCATTCTCTTCTCGAAACCTTGTATTCCCCAACAGCTTCAAACCATGATTTGTATTTGTCAATTGGTTTTTCCACATGCTCCTAAAAAAGCCCAGTTGCCAGATGCCTCCCTCTTCAGAGTGTCTACATCAGCATCAACAATTAAAACCCCAGTGAATCCTTGGCCATCCAAAGTGGCTTTCTCAAGATCCACGAATGGAGTCAATCTATTCATCAAGAAATTATTATCAGTAACAATCAGATGTGAAATTTTATCTTCAACCTCTTGGAACTGTTTTTGAGTAGCATCCTTAAGTCCATCTGCCCACAGTTGAAATTCCTGTGCAGTTCTCGCCAAATCTGAAATCCTATTCCGCATGTCCACACTGAACCGAGCCAATTCTTCTTGCAATGATGTCTTCTCCTTCAACACTTCATCCACTCTGTTCTGCAAATGACTGACTTCGCGTTCTAGAGTTTTGTAACTTCGCTCTATCATGAACATCAAACTTTTCATCAATTTCCATCTCCTCGAGTGTGTCTTCACCTCCCGACTGATCTACACCCTCGCTCTCCTCCACACTCTGTATGTACTCTCTACGGAGGCGCAAGAGATTTGCCATAGCCATCTTCATAGAACGCGTCTGCGGCATCTCTTCACCATTAAGCTCTTGTTGTTTAGCAGCTCCAGGCTTCCTTAAGCTATCAAAATACATGGCTTGAGCTGTGATGGTGAAGTGACGCGCAATGTCAAATCTACCTTTGGCTAAAAGCACGGGATGCTTGCATGCAAAATAATCATGACCTTTCGCTTCAAAACGTGTGCTCACTAAACCATGGTGGCCCTTAATTTGAGATTGCATGAAAATACACACGTGCAGTGATGAGACCCCTCACTTCAAGGGAATCTCCCTTTAAGATATTTTGCCCCGCCAACTAATGACACCTTGGATGAGATACCCTCGGTAATGTGTTACACAATACATTTCTGCTGCGGTTTATTCCCAAAACAATTCCCCTGTCAAAAAAAAATCCGATAACATTCCGCAGCACTGACTCAGTGCTGCCAGGCATCTCACATTCCCCAGTATCCTCCAAAGATTCCTCCTTGAACTCTGGCACTGCTTGCACCCCTTTCATTGTAATCTCCCTCGGGGGGTGCACTATGTTATCATGTTAATGTATAACGTGAGTTCGAAAGGAGAGGTTTTAAAATGAAAAAAATTTAGGCAATTTAACAGAGATACATTCAAATAAGGGGTTTATATATTCAATTCTGGAAAAAAAATCCTAAAATAAGGGGTCATTTTATTCATTCAGACATGTTAAAAGAGGGGTTTTTTTAATACCCCGCGAACGCACGTTATATAGGGGGGTACTGAATGGTGAACTCCCTGAGTAATCTCCTCAGTTTTATTCACCATCCATTTTGGAACTTCAGGAATCTTGCCATAAAATTTCTTCAACCTAAAGCCATTGACTGGCTTCAAAATAGGTGTACCAAAAACATCTCTCAATCTGACCGTGCCTTGGCCCAACTCTTCCACAATTTGATAAGGCCCAAAATATCTTAGCTTCAATTTCCCTAGGTGTGGGCCAAATTTTTAATTGTACAACATCACCCAATCACCCTTCTGAAAATTTTTGAATTTAACCTGCCTTGTCATCCAAGCCTGTCTCCTCTTTTGTCCTATATCCGTTGCATAGGCACTTTGAATCCGATCCTCATCCAACTTCAACAACTCTCTTTGTCTATGCAACACAGAATCCTCAGGGCTGAGCATATGTTGAAATGCCAACCTCAGACTTGGAATTACATACTCCATGGAAACAACAACCTCAATCCCATAAACCAATTAAAAGTTGTCATCCATGTGGCAACCTTATATGCTGTACAAAATGACCATAAAAATGAATCCAATTTGTCATCCCAATCCTTTCTATTTTCTGAGACAATCTTCTTCAGGATCCTCAATAGAACCTTGTTGGTACTCTCACCTTGACCATTTGCCTGCGGATGATATGGGGTTGACTTCTTGTGCAAAATCATATGTGTTGATGTCAACTCTGCAATCACTGAATTCAAAAAATGCACACCCTGATCTGGTACTAACTCAATGGGACATCGAAATCTTTTCATAATATTTGTATAAAAAAATCTAGCCACACTAGCTGCTTTATTATCCCTCAAAGACACTGCTTCCACCCATTTCGTAGCATAATCTATGGAAACCAAAATATACCTTGCTCCTGTTCTGCTAGCTTTTGGTGATATTGGCCCAACAAAATCCAATGCCCACTTCTCAAATGGTTCAAGTGGCAACACTGGGTGATCCTGCATCCTATCCATTGAAGTGGGCTATCCAATCTTTTGACATTGCAAACATTCTCTTGCAAACTGATGTGCATCCTTGAGCAACAATGGCCACGACATACCAACTTGCATGATTTTCCTCCCTGTTATCTCTCCTAAAAAATGTTCTCCTGCTATTCCATAATGGGCCTCTTGTAAAACTGCCTTTTGTTCCTAATCGGGAACACATCTTCTGATGATCTAATCTTCTCCTTTTCTATACAATGCTCCAGCAATAATAAAAAATGGCCTACTTCTCAATGCAAACTTCTTTCTCTAATCGGATAACATACTAGAAGGCAACACTCCATCTGTCAAAAACTACAACATTTGGTCATACCAATTGTCAACGTTTGTCCCTGCACATGAGACAAATCCGCATTTGGAAACTGATCTGACACTCCTGGTGGCTCTTCAAAATGGTCCAATCTACTAAGATAATCCACCACTGCATGTTGATTCCCTTGTGTATGCAACATTGTATAGTCAAACTCTGCAATAAAAGCATCCATCTAGCAAGTCTACCATCCAACTTGGGGCTTCTTAACTAAGAAAATAAGTGCTTGATGGTATGGAAAACTACTTTATTCCCCAGCAAGTAATGTTAAAATTTCTCCAAAGCAAAAATCATCCCTAAAGCCTCACGCTCTGTAATTGTATAATTATTTTCAGCTCGTTTCAACATCCGACTTGCATAATTATATACTGGTCTGAACCATCCTTGGATCTTATCTTGAATCAACACTGCTCCTACTACAATATCCAATGCATCCACAAAGACATGGGAAGGAAACTACCAATTTGGAGGTTGAATAATAGGTGAAACCACTAACATCTTTTTCAAACACTGAAAAGCTTTCTCTTGAGCATGTCCCCATACAAAATCAGTATCCTTCTTTGTCAAATGAGTCATAGGAGCACTAACATCTGCCAAATACCTCAAATTTCGATTATGCCATTTGATTTGTCCCATAAACCTGGAAATCTCCTTCACATTGGCAGGTGCTACTGCCTTCTGTATGGCACTGATCTTATATGAATCAATGGAAATCCCTTCCTTTGAAATGATATTCCCCAAAAGTGTTCCTCTTTGGACTGATATTGCACACTTTTATGGGTTCAAAGACATCCGAAACAGTCGACATCTCTCCAAACATTTCCTCAAATATTCTAAATGGTTTTTCTTCTCACCAAACACAAAAAAAATCATCCATAAAAATCAGCATGAACTTTGTCAAATAAGGTTCAAAAGTTTTAAATGCTTCTTGTGAATAAGAAGGGAATCCATCCTTCAATCCAAAACTCAACACTGTATATGCAAAAGCTCCCCACTCAGTAATAAATGCTATCTTGGCTAAATCCTCATCTGCCATTCGAATCTTATTATACCTCTTGGGAACCACTACTATAGGTGAAAACCATTCCTCTTGATCAATTGGAACAATAAATCCCACTTGGAGAAGCTTATCCGACTCCTGTTTTAGCTGGTGAGCATAATTGGGGTTCATTCTATATCTCTGCTGAATCACTGGAACTGCATCCTCCTTCAAATGAATTTTGTGCTTGTACACCTCTGGGTCCATGCCCTTCAAATCTAAATAGTCCCAAGCAAAAGCATCAATAAACTCCTTTAAATCCTCCTTCAGCCATCTAGGTGAACACTAATTTTAACAAATATGGGACTCCCTTGAGATCCAAATTCAAATCCTGCAAATCATCCTTCTTCACTTTAGAAATCTTCTCCATCAGCTTATCATACAAGAACTCTGCTCCGAGGATTACCTCTTTTGGTGCAATATCTTCCTCTAAATTGTCTTGATCCTCTTTATCACCACTGTGATTGAATTTGAATTCTCGTCTGACTTCTGTTCTGCACCCGCTACTTTGGACTTAGCAGGTGACTTCTGCAACAGTCCCTGATTCCCATACTTCTCAACAATTTTCATAACATACACTTCAAATACCAGAACCACGGTAGAATTAGCCACCAAAAAACATGCTTCCTCATCATCTTCCACTTCCTCAACCAAATTTATAGTCCGATCCAACATTGATTTCATTGATGTCTGCAACAAATGCTTCTTTGAACTCATCGGAATCCTGATGGTATTGCTACCCTTCTTCAAAATAATTTCATTCTTTTCCCAATCCTGTTTTAGTTCTACAGACTTAAACCATGGTCTACCCAACAACATAGACTAAGCATTTCCAACATCATGCATCTTCCGCACGACAAAATTTGCAGTAAAAGACAATCCATGTACTTTTAGAGTCTGGCTTCTCAACATCCCAATAGGCTGCACTCTTCTTTGATCTACCATCCGCACTTGGAATGGTGCAGGCTCCAACTTCACATTTGTCATCTTCTGAAATTGAGTTTTCGACAGTATATTCACACTAGATCCACCATCTAACATAACCTCTGGAAAAATACGACCATCAAACTCAAGCCGCACAGTGGGTATGGTGAAATCCACATCATCCGGATTAATTTGATAACTTCTAACTTGTTTCTCCAATGTATTTAAATTCATTGGAGCGTTTGTCATCCTGGTTACAGAGTACAACCTATCTCAAAAAATCGGTACCAACAAAAGCAACTGATCCAAGGTAAAGTGCATAGGAGTATTCAACAATTCCTCAGACAATGCTCCTGAGGCCAATTCAGAATTCACCACTTTCTTCATCTACTTTTGCATCCTCTTAGAAATCATCTCATTAGGACCCAATTTCTGAACTTCCTCAACCGCTTCATCCCTTACTTCTTTTTGTTCCTCCCAATCCAGAGGTGGTTTAAACCGTGCTTTGGAACGTGTCACTGCCAAAATATCCAAATCCTCTGACATGTCTTTTGAAGAATTGCATTCTGGAGAACAATCTACTGACACTATATTTTCTCCATGATCTGAAAAAACTTAAACACCAATTAAATTACTCTGAGCTGCTCCTTTTGGCAGCCTGGTTCATTGGTGGTACAGGCAACTATGGTACTTGTCCATTTGGTACTTGCTATTTCCATCCTAGTGGATTCCAACTCTGTTGATTCCAATTATGTGGCTGCTGCTAATTCCAATTTGCTCCCCAAAGTCGAAATTATGATATTCTCCAAATCTTGCTCGATACCCTTGATTAAAATTTCCCCGAAATTGTTGATTTGGATTAAAAGGTGGTCTTCACCCTGAGAATGGTTGTTGCTACCTCTACCATCCCTGATTATTAAATTCTTTATGTTGTCCTCCAGCATCCGAAAATCGTCCACTTACTTGTGCTAAATTCTGTTGAATCCTCTCTTGGATTGGTCCCCGAAAATTTGGATTATACCAACAATTGGGTGTGACATGACCATCTTTACCACATATGTCACAATGTAGTTTCTTACTAGATGACTCCTGCTTGACACCCAACTCTTTCAACTTCTTCTCCACCAACATTTCCACATTACTGCCTTTAGACTTCCCTTTGGCCTTCTTCTCACCCTTCTTCTTATGTTTCCTCATCTTTTCCTTCTTCTCTAACTCAAAATATGAATATGAACTTCCTTCGGAATCGGAATCACTGCTAGAATGTGAATCTGAATCTATGTCTGCATCTGTATCAAAATCTGAATCAGAATCTGACTCATCCTCACTACTATCATCTGCTGATCTCTTCTTCTTTCTCCCCTTTTTCTTCTTCTTCTTGGATTTGTTTTTAGAGGAACTTGGGTTAATAAATCCAAACCTCTTCTCTGCCCTTGTGGCAGTTTCCACCAAATTATCCAAACCTACCCCAACATCAACACCTGCAACAACTACATTCCGCAACTCTTTCCGCAAACCATTCATATAATATTCGGCTAACATTTCATCTGTAGGCCTCTCCGCATAAGTAAGCCTATTCAAATATTGATTAAACTTCTAAGTATATACTACTGAAATTTGTGTACAATTAAAAAGAAAACTAGTCTTATAAGAAAAAAACATTAGTCATGCTAAAGAAATTTGTACATTTTCTTACTCTAATGTAGCATTGTAAGCATTGACAAGGTTCATACTATCCTTATTTTGTATTCCTTGCATACATCTAGCATCTTCAAAAGATAATTTTTGAACTTAATAAGATATCGTCAGATAATGTTACCATGTCGTAGTACCTTGTCTTCATGCTGAAGGATACCTTTGGATTGTAGCACCTCTTCTTAGTCTTTGATTTTAGGAGGGGTCTCCTTTGTAGGGCTTACGTAGGCTCAAAATTTGAGAAGGAGCATAGTATCTTTGTAGGGCTTACGTAGGCTCACATGAAAATTATTGTCTATGAGCCAATGGTTGGGCAACTTAGGTTGATAAGCCATCTCATTGATTGGCTTCAAAATTTGAGAAGGAGCATAGTATCTTTTTGATAATTTAGCATAATACTTTTGATTTTCCGTAGGATTTTTTCCCATCATTTTCCTTAAATGAACCTTGGGAAACATAAGTAATACCCAGTCGTTTTCTTTGAATGTTAAGGACCTTTTGTGCTTGCCAGCAACAGCTTTTTGCCTTTGTTGAGAGATTGATGTAGCCTCCTTAATCTTTTGAAAAGATTCTTGTAGGTCACAGCTATACTCATTGGCAGTGACAAAGATCTTCCCATGTACCCTAAGTAGTAAGGGACTTTTAGGTCTTCCCTCAATGATTTTGAAAGGTGCTTTTCCCATACAAGTATGGATAGTATTATTGTACGCATACTCTACAAGAGGTAAGTACTTTTCCCATTGTGAGCATTGATCTACTTCTGTAACATAAGTCTTTAGTAGGTCGAGAATTGTAAGATTGGCTATCTCACTTTGGCCATCCATTTGTGGGTGATAGGCCAAAGAGAAATTCAATCTTGTACCTAGATTTTGAAAGAGACCTTTCCAAAAAATTAATGGTCATTCAAGGATCTCTATTTGACATGATGGATGTTGGCAATCCATAGTGTTTGAAAATATGAGATATGAAGAGAGTTTCCATTTGGTGTGCCTTAATAGTCTTTTTCATAGGAATAAAGTGTGCTTTTTTACTAAACCTGTCGATTGTTGTCTATATTCCCGTGTTCCCATAGATAGACTTGTGTAATCCAAAGATAAAACGCATGGATATACTCTCCCATGGTGAATTTGGGATAGGCAATGGCTGGAGTAATCTAGGTTTCTTCTCTCTATCATACTTGGTCTTTTGGCATACACACACATTTTAAAACATACTCTTGTCTGTCCACTTTCATGGTAGGCCAATAGAAGTACGTCTCTACTCCTTGAAGACTAGGTTGAATGCCTCTATGCCCTACATAGGGAGGAGCATGGGATTCATCAATAACTTTCTCACGAAGGGAGTAGGTAACACATAGCCTTTTTCCATGGAAAAGATAACCAATGTGCAAGGTGAATGGTTCCTATTTCTTCCCCAAAGCAAGGGCTGAAATTATTTCTTTAAAGTCAGGGTCAGTAGCATACTCTTTTATCATAGAAGATAGATCATTGTGAGTTTCTATAGACACTGCAATAACTTTTGGTCCTCGTGAAAGTGCATTGACCACTTGATTGTGCTTACCAATAATGTGAGCAATATGAAAGTTGCAAAAGAAAATTTTCCCACCTCATTTTTTTCTCAGAAAGCTTGGTTTGCATCATGAAGTATTTGAGACTTTGGTGGTTTGTGCATAGAATGAATGGAGTCACCACTAGATAGTTCTTCCATGTATCTAGGACATGTAGAACAACTAAAATCTCTTTCTCATAAATGCCTAAGACGCGCTCATCCATATTGAGCCTTCAGCTCGCATGCCCTTCTTGAAGCAAGATTGCTCCAAGGCAATCACCACAAGCATCACATTGGACCTCAAATGGCTTTGAGAGATTTGGAAGCATGAGGGCTGGTTGGAGGTAAGCTTCTCTTAAAGCTTGTCAAAAGAATTTTCCTCCTTAGGAGTCTATGAATACTTAACGTTCTTCTTTGTTAAGTCATGTAATGGTCTTGCTATTTGAGAGAATTTTGCTATGAAGCATCTATAGTATGAACACATACCAATAAAGCTTCTTAGCTCATGTAGATTCCTTGGTTTAGGCCACGCTTTTATTACCTCTAACTTTGATGGATCCATACGGATACCGTCTTAAGAGTATTGAATCCCTTGAAGGAAAAATTCTCTTTTCTTTTGATTGAGAAAAAGCTTGTTCTCCCTCAATGCTTGAAAAATCACTTGGAGATGTTCTATGACGCTATGATATTTTATAACTTCTTTATTGAAATGAACAGTTTCCTAAACTCTTGACCTCTCCACACGTAACCCTCCCCCTCTACCTATGCATAGTGTCATTGAGAGAAGATGTTGATAGTCCAGTGTATTAACAAATAACAGTGGCCCCGTGTGTGTCCCCTTGACTAGGCAATGTTCCTCTCTCTCTCTCTCTCTCTCTCTCTCTCTCTCTCTCTCTCTCTCTCTCTCTCTCTCTCTCTCTCTCTCAAGCCCTCAAGAACCTTTTGGAAATTGCCCTTTGTAGCCAAAATGGCCTTCATTTTATTGATGTATCTACAATGTCCATCTCCTTTCAATTAAGATGCACACCAGTACTAATAATCTCTAATCGGTAATTTTATAGCATTTTGGACTATTTTTACCCACTTCACTTCCTTTTAACCCAGTTTGCAATTGTTCAATCTAAAATCCTATTGGATAAGCTTAGGTAAACCTTCTCCAAACACTGCTCAACACAAGGAATCATCCTATTCCATAGCTTAAATAAGAAACACACACACACACACACAGTATATATGAGACACATACCACTCTTTATCTCTCTCTCTCTCTCTCTCTCTCTCTCTCTCTCTCTCTCTCTCTCTCTCTCTCTCTCTCTCTCACACACACACACACACACACACTCACACACACACACACACACACACACACACACACACACACACACACAAACTCATTACATTGGTGGGTCGTGATTTCTTATCAGAAGAGAAACCCCTTACATAATTATAGTGTATATCTTGACAGAAATCAGACCCTAATATGCAAGCAGACACACACACACACACTTATAGCACTACTGGATTTCAAATAATTACACAAAAAACAAGTACTTTTACACACAATACCATATAGGGTTTGACTTTTACAGCTTGTAACAAGTATATTATAATAAGCTGGAATTGTACAGATACTGTATATCATAAGGGAGTCTAACTCTAACATGAATAATTAATTGCAAATACAAACAAAGATTGCTTAAAGAAGTACGGGTCATCCATGGCTAGCTCTA